>NC_137142.1:34645716-34683216 GCF_949319135.1 Squalius cephalus
TGTAAATAAAAATAATATAAAAATACAGATAAATAAATGCATTATTGCATTATTTATGCAGTGCACTCAAATATTTAATAGTAAATCTCATCTGGTTGATCGTTTATATCGTCGCCGAATGGAAACTATATTATCGCCCAGCTGTATAATCCACTCAATGTTGACTATAAGACATTAAGGTATTAGAAACATTAACATTGTGAATTTCTGTAAAGCTTCTTGTCTGTGCATTGTTAAAAACTCAAAGCACATACTGTATGGCATATTAAACTGACCCTAGAACCGGTTCTGACCGAACCGCTTATTTTTTTAAATTTAACAAAATAGGGTCAAAAGGTCAGCTGCTCAGAGGTCAATAGGTCAAATCCACCGTGTCTCTGGAGGCTGTGGTTCACATTGAGCTAAAACACATTTCACATCCCATCAGAGGAGCGAGAGGGCTCTATTGATAGAGGAAAACCACTAAAGTGATATATGTTGACGTGTGCCTAAACTGACTCCCTTACTGTCATTGATTCAGTCCATTTCAATCATTTAAAGAGATAACGTGCAGTCAGTAAGTCATTATTGATAAATTAACCCCCGAGAGGGCGGAGGGGTCTTATTTCACCCTGAACGAATTTATGATCATCATCAACTGATTGTACTGTACATTTTCCCTCTAATTAAATGCCTGCTTAACTACAAATTAAAATAAATATAAACAAAAGGACTCTTTGGTCAAACTACCAATTGCTTACTCAAAAGTGACCATAAATGTTAAACTGACACACCATCTGGAAATAAAGTAAAGAAAAAGGCCTCTTTAGGTAGTCAATGACTTACTAAAAGTGACCCCTATTGACCCCTACTGCTAAATAAAATAAAATAAAATAAAATAAAATAAAATAAAATAAAATAAAATAAAATAAAATAAAATCATAATGAAATAAAGGACTTTTTAGGTCGTCTAACTACTAATGATTTGCTCAAATTGACCCTAAACATTAAACTGATGTGACAAAGTATCTGAAATTTTATAATTAAAATTTAACCTAAAGTAAAATAAATAAAAAGAATTACTTATATAAAATAAAATTACAATAAAAGAACAAAAAAAAATAAATAAATAAAATGACTCTTTAGGTAGTAAATGACACTCAAAGTGACCCTAAACGTTAAACTGACACACCAGAAAGAATCTGAAATTATATTAAATTAAATTAAATTAAATAATAAATACAAGGACTCTTTAGGTAGTCAATGACACTCAATGACCTAAACGTTAAACTGACACACCAGAAAGAATCTGAAAAAAAAGAAAAGAAAAGAAAAAATAACAATAAAAGTCATCTTTAGATAGTCAAACTACTCAAACTTACTCAAATTGACCACAAACATTATGAAGTGTCAGAAATAATTAGAGAAATAAATAAAGGACTCCTTAGGTAGTTAATAACAATCAAAGTGACTCTAAACATTAAACTGACACACCAGAATATATCTGAACACTGAAACCATCACAAATATCACAAAAATCTGAAAAATCCACAACAAATACCTCAAAATCATCAGCGCCGTAAAAATAAACTCCTTCTTTCTGTCTCTCACACGTTCAACAAACAAGTCAAGAATACATTAAACCGACTAGTGAGATTCCCAGCATCGCTCATTTGAATGACAAAAGGTTGAAGGAATGTAATTTGTAGGAGAAGACATCCGTATCCAGGTTTAGTCCGGAGAGAGGCGCTCGGACACGATCGATCTGCTGACGACAGCGGCGGCTGGCGGGAAACAAGTGATGGATCAAACCAACGCGAGGCACTTTAGTTTCAGAGCAAAAATAATCAGCATTTAAACTCAATTTATTAGCAAACGGCTGTCCACAGTGAAATACAAGAGATTAAACCAATAAACCCAGAGCTGGACAGAACCAAGCTCTCACAACCATGATAATAAAGCAGGAAGTGAAGAATTTAAGCATAAAAACACCTTTTTTAGATGCCATGTGCTCAACATTTCCCATGAAAATACCATTTCAGTCTTCTACTTCTGAATGTCATGCTTAACAGACGATGTGCCGTTTCTTTGTTAAATTCCCTCTCAAAAATACATGTGCATTAGGTATTAAACTATGACTAACCGTATGAAGAATTAAAGCGACTTGTCTCGAAACATTTGTGCTGAGAAATGAACTTCTTTGATCTTTTGAGATCAAACAGAACTATGAAACACTGTAACACTCAGGACTCCAAACTTGTACGTGAAGAAAACGCATGTTGCTCGTGTCAAAAGATGGGATCTGACTGGAGAAGGTCAACTGGGCGTTAGTGGCCTTCGAGAGAGAAAACCTCACTGAATAAAGTGTGCTTCCGTCGGCCATTGGTCAGTCAATTGAAGAGTAAATTGTAATTTCTGAATCAGCGTCTATGAAATATGCAGCGGCAAATACAACTCCGAAAAGAGACTCAGCTACTGTTTAACATTCACTATTGTTGTTTCTACGAAAACACATTGTTCCAAAAAAATGATGTAAATATTAGTATTGTAATTTTATAATAAAATAAAATATTTGTATTCCTCGATCTTTCATTTTTTAATTATAATCACAATAAAATCATGAATATTATTTTAATAGTCATTTTGAATTGGTCAAAAACAGTGGGAATGTGGCCTATGAAAACTCCAATAGACAGAAATACTTTTTTTAAACAACACATTTTTAAATACCTGAAAATTTGATGCAGGATTTATTTGAAACATTTTTCACATTTCAAATGATAAAAAAAAAAAAAAATTGATTGAAAAAAAAAAAAAAATCTAAAATTTATTTTTTTTATTTTGTTGATTTCTCAACAAAAATGTTGCAAAACAAATTGCTTTACCACGTTTAATATTACGGTTAGTAGTTTAATACCTAATGCACTGGAAAAAACTTGGTGTAGAAACAATTTCCACAACAGAAAGTAACATTTAATTAAACATGACATTTTGAGGAAGAAAAACTTTTATTTTCTTGTAAAAAAAACTCCAGTAATCTCTGTTTCATTTACATCTTCAAGGAATATTTTTTTCCAGTGATGATTTTTCTAAATTGTTGGATTTTGCCATAAAAAAGTCAATAATTCTGTTTCATTTTTATAATTTTTAATTTACTATACAAATGAACTCCCCAACAAAATGATGCACTCTTTCCAAATAGAGCTTTTCAAGTCACCCGGCGATTATACCTGTGTTTTAATATCTCAGCATATACACTGAATAAGGTCAGCTTTTTCCAATATCGTGCAGCTCAAGTACTTTAGTCCTTGTCAATGTGGCACAGCGAGATAACGTCCCGAGGGAAGTGTCCTGTCCTGTCCCGATCTCCTGAAACGCATGATAATGGTGCAGTAATGCAGTGCTGCGCTAATGTAATGCATATATCATCAACTAAACACACTTCTGTGAGTCTGTGTTCATCCAGTCTAAAACATCACATCACACTTTCTCTCCGCACACACACAGCAGAGAAAACCACTCGTGACTCAGAAGAATATAGATCTCAGAGTTTCAACAGACTAACAAAAGTCCTGATGATACACACAATCCATTCCCGTCTGTGGGCGAACAGACCAAAGTGTGTTTGTGTGACGAAGCCGACGGAGAAACACAGACCAAAATAAAGGTTCGGAGATGTAGAAAAATAGTTCATGACTCAAACCGCATTTCTATCTTCTCAGGTCCTCATATACATTTCATAATCTTCAAAATCACCAAATAACAGATTAATAATACTCAAAATTAGAATATCGTGCAAAAGTTCATTTATTTCAGTAATTCAACTTCAAAGGTTAAACTAATATGTTATATAGAGTCATTACATGCAAAGTGAGATTTTTTTTTTGGGGTTATAATTTTGATGATTATGGTTTCCAGCTTATGAAAACCCCAAATTCAAAATCTCAGAAATTTTCTAAATGTTCATAAGATGTAAGCCATAATCATCAAAATTATAACAAAAAAAAAAGGCTTGAAATATATAATAGTCTATATAATATATTAGTTTCACCTTTTAAGTTGAATTACTGAAATAAATGAACAATATCTTGCACGATATTCAAATGTTTCGAGTTTCACCTGTAATTATATCAGCATACATTCACTTAAAGCAATATATACTATAGCAAATCTCAACTGCCTGATTATAATAATCTCGAAAAATGTAACTATTATCACCCAGCTTTACAGTATATATATAAACTTGGATATAACTTAATTTTATCTGCGTATATTGTAAACTATAATAATGTAAACTATATTATCACCCAGCAATATGTACAAAATTGATACATAAGTATATCTAACTTTATTTACATATATACATTGTAATCGCGTAAAGCAATACAGTATATAATGTACAGAAAATCGGATTGTTATATCGTTATATCCTCCTAGCTGTATAAATAAAGTCAGATACATAACTTATATTCAGCTTTACACCCAGTATATTCACGTAAAGCTATTTCTGACCAATCTCAACTGCTTGATTGTTTGAATCATGGCAAAATGTAACTATATCATCTGATAAATGCAACTAAGGCATGAAGATAATAAGATATAAACATGAACATGTTTTTCTGTAAAGCTGCTTTGATGCGAAAAGTACTATATAAATAAAATTGACTTATATACAGAGATCATAAACATTTTTTTGAGTAGATGAGTAAATATTCTTGCACAGTTTCCTTCAGTAAACCGGTTTCATTGTTACATATTTCAGCAGGTTATGAGTGAAAGACTGCATAAAGACATTTACTTGAACTAAATGTTGATGCATCATTGGCTTGTAGAAATACGCCGTGATTCTGTCATGCATTACACTATGAATAAGTAGGATTGTGAATCAATATGCGTTTGCTTGGAGCAGGTGTCTAACCGGTGGAGTGATGTCAAGGTGAAAGACACCGCTGAATGTGCATTAAACAACCTTCACGTCCTCAGCAGAATCAATCCAGACCCGTTCTCCTCGATTACATCTCCTCAAAGCAGACACACACAAAATGGCTGCATCGCAAAGAGTTTATTACGACCTCTAGCAATTATTTCCACATGTCAGAGCTGTGTGTGCATCAGCATTATATAGCAAGCATTCTGATAAAGACATCCACACACTCCAGGGATACTGAAATATCCACATCCCAGAACAATGTGGGATTTCTTGCTGTTCTCTTCCTTAACTTCTTGATTTAGTCACTTGACCAGCTCTACATATTTAATAATCAGATTATTACTCCTTTAGTGTAGAATATTGGTGCTGCTTATGATCAAATAATCTGAATATGACCAAATAATGCATATTTTGTCTCAATACATACAGGCGATAATGGAAAATCAACTGTTTTTATAGGCGTAAACATTCCCAGATTTCATTTTAACCAGTTTTCAGAAAATAACACAAAAAGGTACAAGAATACTATTACATTTCGCTCCATTTTGTGGAGAATACAACAAAACTACAGATGATCTACACTGTAAAATATGATTGTTATTTTAACAGTAAAAGACTGTAAAAATGCTACAGTGAAAAACTGTTAATTGGTTAAGAGAAAGTTTCCTTACTATATACGGTAAATAACTGTGATAGATCTAATGGTACATTTAATGTAATTTTACTGTAAAATACCGTTAAATTTACAGTTTTTGGAAGTGAAAAAGAACAAGTAACTGTATAATTTACAGTGAAAAAACGTAAATTGACATACCCACGATTCACATTTGATGTATTTTTGTTCAAATAACTATGTTTCGTCATAGTTTTCTTCGTTTTTTTCTAATCAGTTATGACATTTGGGTTTTATGTTACATTTAATGTTGTTAAATTAATGTTTATTGCATTTTTAAAATGACATGTGTGTTACCATGATGGTGTTGTGTGTGAATGACACTGTGCAGCTTATATATATTAGTATTAACTTTCTTGTGAAAGAGCTGCTCGTGATGAGCTTTAGTTCATCATGTGATTTTCATCTCCACTGTGATTGGTGGTTGTCAGTGTATTACTATGGTACAAAACAGATATAAATACTTCAATAGGTCAGTAAATTAACACTATATCAGATAATTAAATACGGTTTATTACTGTAAATTTAAGTAAAGTCTGTAAAACCTAAAATGTTGCTACCGTATTTTTTTACGGTAAATTTCTGGTAACCACAGCTGCCGATATTTTACCGTAAATTTAACAGTTTTTTTTTTACAGTGTACAGTAAAAATACATCTGAGATTAAAGCAACAGGTTCAGAAACACAATTACATTACAATACGAAACAGACAATTTTCCAGAATACTTTTGAGAAAGAAAGAAAGAAAGAAAGAAAGAAAGAAAGAAAGATCATCTAATTTTCTCTGATCAGAAACAAGCATGGCTGCAAGTCACTATATGGGAACAACAAATAAAATACAGTAAATCACAATGCCTATAAAAACATGATATGATTCACATTTAAATATATACAATATATATTCAGATTTTGAATACATATCCCAGATCAGATCAAGGCAATGGCTTTCTGAACTTTCTGCTTTAATCTCAGATGTATTTTTACTGTAGATCATCAGTAGGTTTGTCATATTCTCCACAAAACAGGCCAATATGTAATTGTATTATTGTGCCTTTTTGTGTGTGTTTTTTCATAAAATTGATTCAAACCAAATCTGGAAATTCTTGCATTGTTCAAACTTAATGTTTATACCTATAGCAAACAGTTTATTTTCAGAAACTTTTTGAAAAAACTTATTTTCTTTTCAGTTTCTTGAGATAAAAGAGTAATATTTGGTCATATTCAAATTATTTGATCATATTATCAGAGCACCGATATTCTGCAGTTGACCAGCGGTGACCGGCTCTGATTTAGATCAACTGTACAAAAATAGGCACAAAAATCTTTATCATTTAACAAGATTAAATCACTCCAGCATGAGAGGATTGACTGTGTTCATGGAGAACTGGCACTGGAACACCAGTGATCTCCAGCAGAACTAAAGCTGATGAAACTGAGCAACAGGTCCAGAAACCCATTTCCAGCAGAAACACCGCAAATCCCCAGGATCCTCGCGTTCATGGAGAGGCTGGGATATAAATGTGTGTCGCAAACGATTTGAAAGCCTCTTTTTCTCAGACACTGCGGACTGCGGGTGTGGTGACTGCATCAGCTCTCTCTCTCTCTCTCTCCCTCACACACACACACGCGCTTTCTTTCACAAGCTCACATGCACAGCACAGCTAAACAATAAACAGCATCTGAATGGCAATGCAACAATATCACCTTCTTTAACGCGTGAAGTTTAAAGAGAACAGCTGCACTTTCACTTCGGTCTCCACGCACACAAACACACACACACACACACACACCCAATACATCGCGTCTCATCTTTACGCACGAGTCAATTAAATCCGGATTAAAGTCGTCTAATGCAAAACATCGACTTTGATTTTCCACGCACACACACACACCTCTCGCGCATCATCAGCATCACTCGCTGTTTCCCTGAGCATCGCACTTAACACAATACAATTCAATACAATTCGATCGAGCGTTCACAACAGAACATTCACGTCATATTGCGAATGATAAATCGTTCTGACCTCCCAGTCGATGGAGTCCCAGTCTTCGGTGAACATTCGGCGTCTGTGAGCTCGCGCCACTACGGACGATCCGATGCCATTGCGCTGGAAAAATCCTCGTTAAATCACTTCCACGCGGTGATATTCCCAACATGAGTCCCAGTGCAGATCGACAGAGTCATGAAGAAGCCGCGCGTAAAAGCGACGCGTCGCGCTGCCATGGAGAATGAAGGGGGCGAACAAACAAGTGCCCTCACACACACACACTCACTAATCACTCATTTACTCAAACCACACGCTGCTCACTTATTACAGGCTCGGCTCTAGTCGGGTTTAAACCTAAAACCTTCCAGTCACCACTAAGCAGATGATGCAGGAAATCCAGCGATGTGCCTTTAAGGAAAACTTGTTGTATAAGGGCTTTCTGCGCTCCTTCCCTATAGTCGAATAAATCCTCGCGGGTTTCTATTGGTATTTCTAGCATAATTGGAAGCAATCCAAATGGGATACATCCCGAATCCTTTAAGAATCAAATAAACCCCGACTGGATAGACTGAAACATTTTTTTGTTTGTTTTCAGGATTGATTTGAGTTTATCCAGAAGGATCTTGTTTGATTCTTTACTCAGCTGCTCTGTTCCACATTCAGTGCAGCATAAAAGCAGGAATAACACATGCACTTGAGGCGGCTCTGATGCTGCTTTACTTCTGTGTCAAATGATGACGCACCAGAGCTGCCTTTACTTTTTTATATTTTATATACTTCCATAGTTGCATGTTTTAAATTCATATTTTAACATTTAAAAACGTAGATGACATTATTCGTGCACTTTTAATGCATTTATGGTATACTGTGTAGAATTAAACAGTAAATATATATATTTTTTTTTTACACACAGTATAGGCCTATATGACACTTTAGCCATTTTAGATAATTCTTGTTTGATTGCATTTGCCTCTTGATAGAAATAACAATCCAGCACACATTTCTTTAAGACTTTTTGACTAAATTGTTATTTTGGATGTGCATTATATGCATTTCTATAAAGCTGCTTTGAAGCTACATGCATTGATTTAAATTGAAGCATTGTTTGCACCTTATGTCCTTCGCAGTGTAAGGGTCACGTGCACATATATCTATACCTCACCTCACACCATTTGCCCTTGCAAAAAATGATATTTCCACTTGTGTTTGGATGTTCGCCGTGTTTCATTGGCTCTGCACCCACACACTAGCGCTCCTCCACTGACTCCCGTGAGCACGAGACTCTCTTTACCGTGAGCACGAGACTCTTACCATGAGCACGGCGAGGTTGTTGTGGTGCGCGCAGTGGATGGTGGTCGTGTTGTGCGCGGAGCCGGTTATCTGACAGCCTTCCGCGCGCCAGCCACCGTGTCCATCAAGCAGGTCAAAATCCCAGTATGCTGCGGTGGGGTCTACACCCAACGAGAAGTGCCGGAGAGCGACGGTAACCGGCTGCACGGGGCTCCCGGGGCTACACCCATCTAGGAGAGCAACACATTGCGTCAAGTCTCAAGTCCTCAAGTGCTCCAGAGATGCATCCACAAACCACATGAAAGCTGGCAATCACACACACATGCACGTCTGAGGCGTCGTATTCCACTCTGGAATGAACGTGCATTAATGTCTAATTGCTGCGATACAAATTAGATTAATTGCGCAGACAAATAACCTTATTCGAACTCGTGTAATAATGCAACGCAACTGTTGCAACATCGTGCAAGCACGCGCATGCTTTCTCATAATTGCATGTGACGTTAACGTCTAAATATTACTAAATACTCCAGTGCAATGCCGTTTTTCATTTAAAACAACTAATGCATGCATATGTGTGGATATGCTGGGTTAAAAAAACGAATGCATGAAAAAAAAAAAAAAAAAAAATGCAGCATTACCTAATTTGGTGAACGCAACTGGTGTCGAAACGCTTCTGCGCTTCCCATCGTCCGCGAGATTTGACGAATTCCCCGTGCATGGGAAGAGTTTTCCATTGCGGAAGACGATCAGCTGCAGCTTACAGGTGGAGTTCTCTTCAGACTGGGGGAAAGCCAGCGGGAAATGTATGGAAGCGATGGCCACCGTGTTCTGAAACGGGGAAATGGATATGAAACATGTGCAGGAGACGCGCAGACCTGACAGGCTGGAGGAATCGGGGTTTATCCTCCTTCTTTCTCTCTGCTTTTCTGTGGTCTGCCGCAGAGGGGAATGAGTCTGACCAGCACAACATCAGCAGCAGACAGCTTAAAGCAGCAGGCTGATAAAACATCATCATCATCATCATCATCCTCATCCTCTTTATCTGTTAGAATAGCAGGACATGTGTCAGTGTCTAATGCAGATGCTAAAGGGGGAAAGCATGTCATTTGGGCCTTAAAAACACATTTAAGATTAAGGCGATAAGCAGATGTTGATGCAGATAGTGTGTTTTTGCTAAGATGTTTCCAAAAACACTTTTAAAATGATTCCACTTTATTTTTCCCAACACTGAACCAGAGAAAAATCATTTAGACACTCAACTTTATAAAGGAATTCAAGTGTTTAAAGTAAATCGTGTGCAATTAATGCAATAACACGTGGACAGTAACGCTTGTAAATAACATTATAATTGGTTAAAAAGAAAATTATTATAATTAATATTAGTATAAAAATGATCAAATAACTTTTATATACACATATTGTGTTAATGTTATTTTATGGTTGCAAAATATTATTAATAATAACCATTATGGAATGTTAAGATATTTCTAGGTAGTTTAAAAATAACCTCCCTGCAATATTCTGGAAACGTTATCACACAGTCTCAAACACCCACTCAGACAAAGACACACACACACACACACACACACACACACACACACACACACACACACACACTCACTCACTCACTCACTCACTCACTCACTCACTCACTCACTCACTCACTCACTCACTCACTCACACTCTCTCTCTCTCTCTCTCTCTCTCTCTCTCTCTCTCTCTCTCTCTCTCTCTCTCTCTCTCTCTCTCTCTCTCTCTCTCTCTCTCTCTCTCTCACACACACACACACTCACTCTCACACACACACTCTCTCACACACACACTCTCTCACACACACACTCTCTCACACACACACTCTCTCACACACACTCTCTCACACACACACTCTCTCACACACACTCTCACACACACACTCTCACACACACACTCTCTCACACACACACACACTCTCACACACACACACTCTCTCTCACACACACAAACACACACACACACAATCTCTCTCTCCCTCTCACACACACACACACACACACACACACATACATACATATATACAACACACACATATACATATACAAATATACATACATATATATATATATTTATATATATATATATATATATATATATATATATATATATCTGTATGTGTGAGTGAGTGTGTGTGTGAGAGTCTGTGTGTGACAGTCTATGAGTGAGTGAGTGAGTTTTTGAGACTGTGAGTTAGTGTGAGTGAGTGAGTGTGTGTGTGTATGTTATTTAATCTTAAATGTATGTGTATACCCAGCAAACACAGAACGTTCCCCAAATGAGCGTTAAACTCCGCCGTCAGATCACATGACCGATAGAGATAACTCCGCCTGTAGAGAAGTAAAGGTCTCGTTCGCCTCGTCTCCAGCGTTCCTCTAAACCGGAGCGCAGCGGATCCGACAGCCTCAGAAAGCCTCCAGTCAGCGTTCGTCTGCCGAGGAGTTCATTCACAAAACCAGCCGCCTCTTCAGGGATCACATGATCTCCATATGTGACTCACGCCTCCAGCCTTTACCCAGAGTGCACTGCAGCGTCCATATTACATTCCAGCAGCTCTTCAATGCAGCACTGCTGTTCACATGTACAGGCGTCATGGACACACACACACACACTTCAGTTCATCACTGTTCACATGTACAGGCGTCATGAACACACACACTTCAGTTCATCACTGTTCACATGTACAGGCGTCATGAACACACACACACTGACTTCAGTTCATCTTTCCTCCATCATCATCCTCATGAACACACACACACGGACTTCAGTTCATCACTGGAAACGCTGATGTGTGGATGCATGAGATCCGACTGGATCTGGGGAAGTGTGTGGATCGTCCTCAGTTCCTCAAACTACTTCCGTTCTTACAAAACAATATATATCGTTTCGTTTGTAGAGGTTATTCGGTGCGTAAAAGCGCTTTTCATAATGCACATCGCTTCAAAGTTTAAAAAGAACAAACACAGAGTGACACAAAAACCTCATATCTATATCAGCCTGACGTGAAATAATTGTCAGAAAATGTTTTTTAAAGGAACAAAAATTTTAAATGCATTAAAACTGCTTGTTTTTGTTGGCTTTTCTGGCTCATATAGAGGAAAAAACACCTCAGTTTTATTCAGAGACTCAAACGGAGCAAAATTATGATGCAGATGCTGATGTTCATATGGATGTATATGGATGCTTGTAATGTAAGTGGCTTTCCTGGAGCTCAAACCGTGGAGCATTGGCGCTTGCAACGCCAAGGTCATGGGTTCGATTCCCAGGGAAAGCAAGAACTGATAGGAATGTAAATGTGTAGCTTGAAATGCCAAATGCATCAATGTAAATGTAATCTTTTTAATAGTATAGCAGATACTTACATAAAATGCATATAAATATCAATATCTGTCAATAATGTCTTAGTAAGATGATTTAGTTTTATGATCAAAGCTCTGTAGTTTTAAAACATACACTCACCTAAAGGATTATTAGGAACACCTGTTCAATTTCTCATTAATGCAATTATCTAATCAACCAATCACATGGCAGTTGCTTCAATGCATTTAGGGGTGTGGTCCTGGTCAAGACAATCTCCTGAACTCCAAACTGAATGTCAGAATGGGAAAGAAAGGTGATTTAAGCAATTTTGAGCGTGGCATGGTTGTTGGTGCCAGACGGGCCGGTCTGAGTATTTCACAATCTGCTCAGTTACTGGGATTTTCATGCACAACCATTTCTAGGGTTTACAAAGAATGGTGTGAAAAGGGAAAAACATCCAGTATGCGGCAGTCCTGTGGGCGAAAATGCCTTGTTGATGCTAGAGGTCAGAGGAGAATGGGCCGACTTATTCAAGCTGATAGAAGAGCAACTTTGACTGAAATAACCACTCGTTACAACCGAGGTATGCAGCAAAGCATTTGTGAAGCCACAACACGCACAACCTTGAGGCGGATGGGCTACAACAGCAGAAGACCCCACCGGGTACCACTCATCTCCACTACAAATAGGAAAAAGAGGCTACAATTTGCACGAGCTCACCAAAATTGGACAGTTGAAGACTGGAAAAATGTTGCCTGGTCTGATGAGTCTCGATTTCTGTTGAGACATTCAGATGGTAGAGTCAGAATTTGGCGTAAACAGAATGAGAACATGGATCCATCATGCCTTGTTACCACTGTGCAGGCTGGTGGTGGTGGTGTAATGGTGTGGGGGATGTTTTCTTGGCACACTTTAGGCCCCTTAGTGCCAATTGGGCATCGTTTAAATGCCACGGCCTACCTGAGCATTGTTTCTGACCATGTCCATCCCTTTATGACCACCATGTACCCATCCTCTGATGGCTACTTCCAGCAGGATAATGCACCATGTCACAAAGCTCGAATCATTTCAAATTGGTTTCTTGAACATGACAATGAGTTCACTGTACTAAAATGGCCCCCACAGTCACCAGATCTCAACCCAATAGAGCATCTTTGGGATGTGGTGGAACGGGAGCTTTGTGCCCTGGATGTGCATCCCACAAATCTCCATCAACTGCAAGATGCTATCCTATCAATATGGGCCAACATTTCTAAAGAATGCTTTCAGCACCTTGTTGAATCAATGCCACGTAGAATTAAGGCAGTTCTGAAGGCGAAAGGGGGTCAAACACAGTATTAGTATGGTGTTCCTAATAATCCTTTAGGTGAGTGTATAATGCAATGCAACACAGTGATGATTGACAGATGAACAAATAAACCTTCCTCAAAAGCCTGATGATCATATTTGATACTCAAATACTAAAATGATGTATATGGATAATAAACCGAAGCTGCTTCAGTCCAGTAAATGTTCATCTTGAAATATTAAGGTGCTCGATCAAAAGAGACGGATCACAAAACACGAGGCAGAATTACAGTTCGGAGGACACAGATATTATTCATACGAGAGGTTTATGATGCAAAAACACTGCCAGAGAAAACAAGCGTTGAAAAACATTCTACACTGGGCTGTTTTAACCCAATGTCGGGGTAAACATGGGCCAAACGCTGGGTTAAACGGCTGGGTTTGTCCATATTTGACCCACATTTGGGTTGAAACAACCCAATATGTTTGTAGAGTGTACAGAGTGTGTGATTCAGTCCTGGTTCTTTATTAGCAGCTTTACCAAACACACTGCGGACTGTGTAAATGTTGAGCTGAAGCAGCGGGGCTTCAGAAAGCTTTTAGAGCTGGAGGAATCATGTCGAGCGGCGATGAAACAGACTCATTTACAAACTCTCTGCTCTCCGTTTGAGGAACTGCACTTTGAGAATTCATGTTGCATTACGCAGAGAAAGATAATAAAAACGTTGTCATGCCAACTGGCCGCTCTACCATTACAAAGTTTGGATTAAAGAGGAGATTTCACACAGAATATTAGAACTTTGGAAATGTAAATGTGAATCACTAACATACTAGGGTGGGTGCGCTGGGATTCTTCATCTGTTTTATGGGTGAAAACGCTGCATCTGAATCATTGAATCATTGAAGAATCATTCATGTCTGAACATGGTGTTTGTATAAATCACTCTAAATCATTTCATTTTCTTTTACCCTGCACTTTGTGGCGGTACCGTGGTACAGATGTTAATTCAATACTTCTGATATTCTGATTACTGTATTCATGTAATACGGTGTTAACGTGGTACTCCAAGGTATTTTAAACAACGCCATTGCTACTCACCATGGCACAAAGTCCAAATAATTACGGTAATATATGCTGTGGAACTTTATTAAATGATTTATATCATAGTATCTACATGATTTGGGGGGTAAAAAAATCTAATTGCAATTTTTTTTAATTAAAATTCTGATAATATTATTAATAATAATAATAATAATAAATAAATATTATTATTATTATCATTAAATAATAATATAAAAATACTAAATAAATACAAAAAAGAAATATTAATAGTAATATTTCACATAACTGTAATGTTACAATACAAATATTTATGGCTGACAAAAATAGTGACTGCGATTTAAAAAGTGATAAAAAAAAATCCAGATTCCACAGTTTGGCTAAAATTGTGATTTTATATGTTAATATAACTAAATAATAATAATAATAAGTATTATTATAATAATTATTAAATTACTAATTAATATTACTATTGCAACATTTTACAGAAAAATAAAACATATATATATATTTTTTTACATTACAACTGTAAAATTACAATACTAATTTTTATGGTTGAAAAAAATTATTGTGATTTTGCTGATAAAAATTGCAATTACGATTTAAAATATGATTTGACCAAATTTCCAGGTTTGAACAATATGGACAAATTTTATAGATCAATGAGAATGAGAATAATAATAATAATAATATAATTATTATTATTCATATTATTATTATTAGTAGTAGTAGTATTTATTATTAGTATTATTATTACACAAAATAAAAATTACTAAATACAAAATAAGAAATATTAATATTGTCATAATTCACTGTATTTCAAGTATATTTAAAGTATTTAAAGTCTCACTGAAGTGCCTTGAAACGTGCAGAATTATTCAATGTGTTGACAATTTACATGGAAACAGGAAGATGGGGCGGGGCATATCAAGAAGCTCCTCCCTTTTTTAAATAGCCAATAGCGTTGGGTTTACGTCACGGCTCAGAGCTGTTGAGCTCAATAAAGCCGCAGTTTCCTCCTAATCTCTAACCGTTTCTCCTCCATATCGCTTTAAAATACAGCATTCTGTGCAGAACTCAACGTGTCTGATATATTCTGTTCTCCAGCGGGTCATGTGACGCTAACGTGAAACCAGACTTCATTCGCCCCAATGGAGAGCATATTTACACTCTCTGAATTGTTCCCTTCCCCCTCTATAGTATATACTCATTCACCAACGTGTGAACAAGTGACCGACTTCAGCCGCAGCTTCAGTGTCTGTTTATAATGTAGGGGGCGGAGCTTCAGATTCTAGAGAGCATTTGATTGGGCAGAAAATCAGATGAGGAGCTGAAGTGCAGAGTGATGTCATCAAATTCATATTGGCAGAATTAAGTGAGAGACTACGTTTTTTTGAACACTTATATCATCTAAATGAGAATTTTGCTTATAGATAAAAGTAAGGCAAACATATTCATACTAAAAACCAAAAAACGTCGATTTTGATTTATAAGGACTTTAAGATTTTTTTTTCTATTTTTCTATTACAACTGTAAATTAAATTTTTTATGGCTGCCTTAATTTCTTTATTTTCCGAACGTTAAACCATAATTTTGTCCAGAAGCTCCAGACGTTTCCAGGGTTTTTCCTGCATAACTGTATATTCACTTCATTTCGTTTCAAAGGGAAGATCTGAACTCAAATTACTCGTGCTTATCATCAGAGGACTAAAAAAGGACACGGCATGAGAGATGAAGCCCATAGAAAGCCAGCCATGCAACAGGATGGATGAAGCTCTCGGTTTATTTAAAGAAGTCTTTTCTGTCGTCAATCTCCCACCGATACCGGTGCTTTCATGTGCTTTTATCAATCATTTCCTCTGTTCAGAGTCAGACGTGATGAAAGCAGAGTCACTGCAGGAACATCATTCAACACCAGAGACTTTTACAGCAAGATCTTCACTTACGACCGTTTGATTATGAATTACTGAGCACAGACCAGTTAGAGACTCGTCTAAATCCCTTAGTTGGACTTTTAGGAAATCACGAGTCTCAAATATGATCATCAGGCTTGTTTTCTTCTTTGTTCACGTTTACATTGCTGTCGTGATCATGCGTGCCATGAATTGTAAGCGGCATCTGGTTATTATCTCTGAAATACAGTTACTTTGCATTCAGATTCAATATCGTGGCAGTCTGATGTAAATAAATAATAGTATAGAAATAAAAGTGCATTACAGTAATTCGGGAGTAAATATAAGATGCGAATGCTCAATAAGGCATTTAATAGCAGTAATAATTCCTTTAAGTATCTAATTCATTAACCATAGGCTGTCTGCTCTCGTCAAGCAATATAACGACTCGCTGCATTCATTTAGTTTGCAGTTTTTATAATGAAATCAAGCATGACTTTTCCAATCAAAATCATCTGTTTTATAATGCACATTTCAACAGAAAAGTATTTATGCATAAATATGGGTGTACAGTATAAAGTACAGGGTTATTATAGTTAACTAAAACCATAAACATGAAATAAAATAACTAATAAAACAGAAAAATAAATTAAACTTACTTTATTTCAGCTATAGTTGCTGAGGCAACATTTTTAATTTTCATTTAGTTTAATTTGATGTACTAAAATAACTAGAGCTGAAATAAAAATGAAGAAAAACTACAAAGATATATATATTTTTTAAACTAATAAAAATGGATTTAAACTTCAATCAAAATGTATTTTTTTTAAATAAATAAAAAATATTAAATGAATGAATACAACTGCAGACATATTTAGAAAATAAACAAATTACTTGAAAATTAAAATGGAAAACAAAAAATATAAAAATAACAAACTAAAATAAAAAAGAATAAAAACGGTAGTAATAAACTAATAAAATGACTTTAACTAAAATTAAAATAGAAAATAAAAAAGACATAAAACTGAAATAAAATAAATAAAACTATATAGAATTTTTTTCTACTATTAAAATTTAAACAAAATTTTTTAAACAAAATGAAAATAATAATGAATACAACTATAGACATATTTAAAAAAAAAAATACTTTAACCCAAAAGGAAAATAAAACTAAATAAAAACTAAATAAAATATAAAAATGACTAAAACTGAAATAAAATTAATAAAAACTATATAGACATTAAAAAACAAGATTAACTGAAAAAAAAAAACAGAAAATAAAAAAAATGCTAAATGTAGATATATATTTTTTAAAAACTAATAAAAATGACTTTAACTAAAATGAAAATGTAAACTGAAAATGTAAACAGAAAATATAAAAATAACTCATTTAGATCATTATCAAACGCTTTAACTGATCCTCACACAGATATAGTGAGAGTAGTTTATAGTGTGTTAATCTGAACAGCCAGAGTCACTCTGCATGATGATGATGATGATGATGATGATTTCTGCCGTCTGCATCAGAATCAAAGCCTCGATATGATCAGCCGCGTCACGCTCTGACGTTTCTTCAACGCTTCACATCTCTTTCATGTGACTATAGAAGCCTCATCACAGTCTCCACCTGATATTGGATCTGTAATGTGCTTATTATTTTTCCAGAGGAGTCGATATTTTCTTTGGCATGTCCAAAAGCCCGAGAGTCTTGATTTGTTTCATCAGTGAACGAGACGTCGAACGAACCGCAGAAACTTACAGCTGAGCTTCTCTAATGCAGACGAACAACTCCTAATGTCAAGATGAAATCACGATTTAATGCACGATTCACCAGCTCATATTAATCAAAAAAAAAAAAAAAAAAAATTACTTAATGAATGAAATTTAAAATCTGGTCCAGAACTGAGTGCTATTAAAGGTTCTTAATGTTGTTTAGCGTCTCCTACAACAGGTTCACACGCATCCAATGTCAAAAACACTGTAATGTCCTCATAATCTCCACTGCACATCAGTCTGAAACGCTTCGTTTGTAGATTCAGTCTCTCTAAACTCCGCCTCTCTGAGAGCTGCTCTGCTGTGATTGGTCAGAAACAAAAGCTCATTATCATATCTGAATCTCAGCTCTTGATCACAGTGATACGAACAGTAACGACGGCGTGGGTTTTACCGTATCAATCTCAAAGTGGATTTGCTTTGTCAGCAGAAAACAGCGTCTTCTCGACATGAACAACACGAACCAAACTCTTCCAGTCTCAGTGTTTGAGGGCGGGGCAAAGCAGACAGCCAATGGGCTGGCATTATGCAAATTAGTTACAAACCAGTCTCAGATAAACTTCAGTGTTTGAGGGCGGGGTAAAGCAGACAGCCAATGGGCTGGCGTTATGCAAATTAGTTACAAACCAGTCTCAGATAAACTTCAGTGTTTGAGGGCGGGGTAAAGCAGACAGCCAATGGGCTGGCGTTATGCAAATTAGTTACAAACCAGTCTCAGATAAACTTCAGTGTTTGAGGGCGGGGCAAAGCAGACGGCCAATGGGCTGGCATTATGCAAATTAGTTACAAACCAGTCTCAGATAAACTTCAGTGTTTGAGGGCGGGGCAAAGAGACTGTTCAGCCAATCAAGACCATAGACTGGCATTTTGCAAATTATTTACAAACTACATAGATGTGTTACAGAAGTAAGACTGGGATTGCTGACGATTTGTTTTAGCGGTTCAGAATCAGTTCTTTCTTTTAGGAGACAATATTTTTATTTATCATGCACTTTGATCTGTGAAACTTTGTAGACATTTTACATTCACAAACAGCTCGATTACACACTACATGAAAGGGAATATCTGAGAAAGCGTAATGAGGCTCTGGAAAGCTCCTAAAAACAACTAAAAAAGTTTTAACAAACAACCTCTGATTTAAACTTTCGGTAACACTTTAAAGCCATATATATAATGCATTATAAAAGATTTTGATGCATTAATTTGGCTCAGTAATGCACTTTATGACATCAAATGCACAGGACTAAAGTACAGAAAGGATCTCAGCATCTGTAGAATCACTGTCCTCGTTTCTCATGGATAAAGCGGCTCGTTAGAATCAGTGTTTAATAATCAGAGTCTCTTTCTAAGATCATGTCTGCTGTTCAGTGATGAAAACTGTGATTATGTGTGGTTATTTACACTGTCAGACTGACAGATCTCTTTACATTGATTCCCTGTTCATCAGACTTCACCTCAAAGAGCTCCTGAATGATGATAACTGATTAACAGAAATCAAAGAATATGGTTTCACTTCATTAAACATTTCTTTCATAAGAATCATCCTTAGAGTTAAGAGTAGGAGTTTAACGATACCCTCATGTCACGATTCGATACATATCACGATATGATATTATTGTGATACTCCAAGACATATGATAAAAGATTAACAAAAAATTGTAATGTTGATTAAAATGCTAAATTTGATTTTATATTGTGGGTGTGTAAATGAACGGCTTGGACTAGGGTGAACTATCCACATTACATATTGCTGAATTTTTGTATTGTGATATATTGTTACACCCCCAGTAAAGAGTGTTTTACTGCCCCTCACGAAGGGCTTTATTGCATCCATGCAACAGATAAACGCTGGTATTTTGTGTCGAGGGCAGTTGAGGCCAACACACACTTTATGAAGACTGACACAACTGGGCCGAACCGTAGCGGAGCACAAAACCAGAGCAAACCAGCTGATACTCAGAGAATCATTCAGAGGAACTACAGAGATGTGTAGAGATGTGTAGAGATGTGTAGAGATGTGTAGAGATGTGTAGAGAAGTGTAGAGGTGTGTAGAGGTGTGTAGAGATGTGTAGAGAAGTGTAGAGAAGTGTAGAGATGTGTAGAGAAGTGTAGAGAAGTGTAGAGAAGTGTAGAGATGGATGTGTAGAGAAGTGTAGAGAAGTGTAGAGATGTGCAGAGATGTGCAGAGATGTGTAGAGATGTGTAGAGAAGTGTAGAGGTGTGTAGAGATGTGTAGAGATGTGCAGAGATGTGCAGAGATGTGCAGAGATGTGCAGAGAAGTGTAGAGATGTGTAGAGAAGTGTAGAGATGTGTAGAGATGTGTAGAGATGTGTAGAGAAGTGTAGAGAAGTGTAGAGATGTGTAGAGATGTGTAGAGATGTGTAAAATGTGTAGAGAAGTGTAGAGAAGTGTAGAGATGTGTAGAGATGTGTAGAGAAGTGTAGAGAAGTGTAGAGATGTGTAGAGAAGTGTAGAGATGTGTAGAGAAGTGTAGAGATGTGTAGAGATGTGTAGAGAAGTGTAGAGATGTGTAGAGAAGTGTAGAGAAGTGTAGAGAAGTGTAGAGAAGTGTAGAGATGTGTAGAGATGTGTAGAGATGTGTAGAGATGTGTAGAGAAGTGTAGAGATGTGCAGAGATGTGCAGAGAAGTGTAGAGGTGTGTAGAGAAGTGTAGAGAAGTGTAGAGAAGTGTAGAGATGTGTAGAGAAGTGTAGAGATGTGTAGAGATGTGTAGAGAAGTGTAGAGATGTGTAGAGATGTGTAGAGATGTGCAGAGATGTGTAGAGATGTGTAGAGAAGTGTAGAGAAGTGTAGAGATGTGTAGAGAAGTGTAGAGAAGTGTAGAGATGTGTAGAGAAGTGTAGAGATGTGTAGAGATGTGTAGAGAAGTGTAGAGATGTGTAGAGAAGTGTAGAGATGTGTAGAGATGTGTAGAGATGTGTAGAAAAGTGTAGAGATGTGTAGAGAAGTGTAGAGATGTGTAGAGATGTGCAGAGATGTGCAGAGATGTGCAGAGATGTGTAGAGATGTGTAAGATATGTAGAGATGTGTAGAGAAGTGTAGAGATGTGTAGAGAAGTGTAGAGAAGTGTAGAGAAGTGTAGAGAAGTGTATAGATGTGTAGAGAAGTGTAGAGATGTGTAGAGAAGTGTAGAGATGTGTAGAGATGTGTAGAGAAGTGTAGAGATGTGTAGAGATGTGTAAGATGTGTGGAGATGTGTAGAGAAGTGTAGAGAAGTGTAGAGATGTGTGGAGATGTGTGGAGAAGTGTGGAGATGTGTGGAGAAGTGTAGAGAAGTGTAGAGAAGTGTAGAGATGTGTAGAGATGTGCAGAGATGTGCAGAGATGTGTAGAGAAGTGTAGAGATGTGTGGAGATGTGTAGAGATGTGTGGAGATGTGTAGAGAAGTGTAGAGATGTGTAAGATGTGTAGAGATGTGTAAGATGTGTAGAGAAGTGTAGAGAAGTGTAGAGATGTGCAGAGATGTGCAGAGATGTGTAGAGATGTGTAGAGATGTGTAGAGATGTGTAAGATGTGTAGAGATGTGTGGAGATGTGTGGAGAAGTGTGGAGATGTGTAGAGAAGTGTAGAGAAGTGTAGAAAAGTGTAGAGATGTGCAGAGATGTGTAAAATGTGTAGAGATGTGTAGAGATGTGCAGAGATGTGTAAAATGTGTAGAGATGTGTAGAGATGTGTAAGATGTGTAGAGAAGTGTAGAGATGTGTAGAGATGTGCAGAGATGTGTAAAATGTGTAGAGATGTGTAGAGATGTGTAAGATGTGTAGAGAAGTGTAGAGATGTGTAGAGATGTGTGGAGAAGTGTAGAGATGTGTGGAGAAGTGTAGAGATGTGTAGAGAAGTGTAGAGATGTGTAGAGAAGTGTAGAGATGTGTAGAGGTGTGTAGAGAAGTGTAGAGATGTGTAGAGAAGTGTAGAGAAGTGTAGAGAAGTGTAGAGGTGTGTAGAGGTGTGTAGAGATGGATGTGTAGAGAAGTGTAGAGATGTGTAGAGAAGTGTAGAGATGGATGTGTAGAGAAGTGTAGAGATGTGTAGAGATGTGTAGAGAAGTGTAGAGATGGATGTGTAGAGAAGTGTAGAGATGGATGTGTAGAGATGTGTAGAGATGTGCAGAGATGTGTAAAATGTGTAGAGATGTGTAGAGAAGTGTAGAGATGTGTAGAGAAGTGTAGAGATGTGTAGAGGTGTGTAGAGAAGTGTAGAGATGTGTAGAGAAGTGTAGAGAAGTGTAGAGAAGTGTAGAGGTGTGTAGAGGTGTGTAGAGATGGATGTGTAGAGAAGTGTAGAGATGTGTAGAGAAGTGTAGAGATGGATGTGTAGAGAAGTGTAGAGATGTGTAGAGATGTGTAGAGAAGTGTAGAGATGGATGTGTAGAGAAGTGTAGAGATGGATGTGTAGAGATGTGTAGAGATGTGTAGAGATGTGTAGAGAAGTGTAGAGATGGATGTGTAGAGAAGTGTAGAGATGGATGTGTAGAGATGTGTAGAGATGTGTAGAGAAGTGTAGAGATGGATGTGTAGAGAAGTGTAGAGATGGATGTGTAGAGAAGTGTAGAGATGGATGTGTAGAGAAGTGTAGAGATGTGTAGAGATGTGTAGAGATGTGTAGAGGTGTGTAGAGAAGTGTAGAGATGGATGTGTAGAGATGTGTAGAGATGTGTAGAGAAGTGTAGAGATGGATGTGTAGAGAAGTGTAGAGATGTGTAGAGATGTGTAGAGATGTGTAGAGATGGATGTGTAGAGAAGTGTAGAGATGTGTAGAGAAGTGTAGAGATGTGTAGAGAAGTGTAGAGATGTGTAGAGATGTGTAGAGGTGTGTAGAGAAGTGTAGAGATGTGTAGAGAAGTGTAGAGATGTGTAGAGATGTGTAGAGAAGTGTAGAGATGGATGTGTAGAGAAGTGTAGAGATGGATGTGTAGAGAAGTGTAGAGATGTGTAGAGAAGATCACAACATGAGCGATCAGTGTTTCCTCAACATTATCACAATCAGAATAAACACAACATGTCTTTCCAGATGAAAATTAAAAATGTTGTCATGTAAAGTAGTGCTTCAGAGAGCAGATTGGCCGATGGCCTATATTAATCACACACACTCTCTCTCTCTCACTCACACACACTCTCTCTCTCTCTCACTCACACACACTCACTCACTCTCTCACTCTCTCTCTCTCTCGCTCTCTCACACTCTCACTCACACACTCACACACTCACTCACTCACTCACTCACTCACTCACTCACTCACTCACTCACTCACTCACTCACTCACTCACTCACTCACACTCTTGATTATTCTTCAACCCCTGATGCAGTGCTTTCCTGCTAACTTGTGTCATGCTTTAGGTTTGCTTCAACCCACTCGACTCACACAGATCTCCACTCTCTCACTCTATCACTCTATCACTCACTCACACTCACTCTCTCACTCACTCACTCACTCACTCACTCACTCACTCACTCACTCACTCACTCACTCACTCACTCACTCACTCACTCACTCACTCACTCACTCACTCACTCACTCTCACTCACTCTCTCACTCACTCTCTCACTCTCTCACACTCTTGATTATTCTTCAACCCCTGATGCAGTGCTTTCCTGCTAACTTGTGTCATGCTTTAGGTTTGCTTCAAACCACTCGACTCACACAGATCTCCAACTCTTGATTTTGGCCGGTTCTGAAACTGTTGCTATGGTTTTGTTGAAGCAGTCGAGGTCAGATGAGTTTGTGTTCTGCGGCTCTGAGGGAAACACTATATTTGAGATATTAGAGATTCTCCTCAGGCTGATGTGAGAGAGGAAAACAGACATCGCCGGCTTCCTCTCATTTGACACTTCTGAGAAAATAATCTTTTTATGGCACATTAGCAACCGTTTCAGAACCTGCCGCTAGTGGAGGGAGAGAAGAGGAGCGCTGCATGACAGAGTCACACAAAGAGTTTGATTAGTAGAGAGAGAGAGAGAGAGAGAGAGAGAGAGAGAGAGAGAGAGAGAGAGAGAGAGAGAGAGAGAGAGAGAGAGAGAGAGAGAGAGAGAGAGAGAGAGAGAGAGAGAGAGAGAGAGAGAGAGAGAGAGAGAGAGAGAGTCCACACCTCATTGGTTCTGCTGCTCATTTTGCATTGATTTACATTAAAATGGCAAAATGATAATTTGCAATGGAAGCACTTTAGATTAAATGTATTTGAAGAATGAATTCTTGAAGCGTTTCGAGGTATTTTGGGGAGCGTTTCTAAAATAGCTCACAGAAACCATCAGCAAGCATTAGGAACTTTTCCCAAAACGGGGTCCGTATTTCCCGGAAAATAAGTCACACTGTGTCAAAATTGGATTGTTGAAAGGAAAACACAACACAGATAAGCTGCATTGGTGTACGAGTCACATTGTGTTTTTACATTTGTGTCATTCCATGTCAAATCAATCAAATTTCTAAATATTAATTGTTAATATTTCTCAGAAGACCAAAAATATTTCCCAAATTATTAAACGTCATGAATGTGTATTGACTGAGTAATCCAAAATGAGAATTTTGAGAAATTTGCAGCCAAATAACAGGGGATAAAAATGACTTTAGAAAGACGGCGGCATCATTATGTCATTTTTACACACATATTTGAAGGTCTATTAGTAAAATCTGTGGACTTTAGCAATCTTTGTTACAATATATGCCAACAATTACAGTTCAAAAAAGTGAAAAAGCACTTATTGTGTTATTATGCACTATAAACACGTACTTTAGTTCCCCTCACGCAAGTATAAAACAAGCGTAAATGATATTGTCATTAGACCAGTGCATATTTCTGAAGCTTGTTAAATCCGTGAGCGCTGAGGAGAGAACGCTTTCCTTCACGCGGTTTAAGACGACACGCTGAACGCTGGATTAAGAGAATATTTCTGTCGTCCTCGTCCGGATTTTCTGACCAGAATGCACTGCTCTTTATCTCTACGACCTTCATCTGTTCTCCATCAGCTCACGTCACACACACACACACACACACACACACAGCGTATCTCACTAATAAACCCATCAACTACGTCTCCACTTATAAACATGAACGTCCCACACTGTAGAAAATCACATGATCAATAAGTCATGGCAACATATTTTATTTCTATTACTCTAGCCGGGTGTTCATGAGTTGATGAAAAGCTAATATAATGAATCTGATTTAATGTAAAATATGAATAAATACATTTGGGTGATGAGCTTAGTGCGATTATCAAATCAAAGGCTGCAGTTTCATTAAATAACGCGCTGCGTGTTTCAAAAGCATAATCATCACCTTTTTTTATTTTACATTACGATCGTAATTTTCAAAAGTAATATTTATTTTTTATAATTAGTCAAATTCAAAACAAAATACATAGACATCTGAAAACTGTTAACATGAATGTCATTTAATTATTGAATTATCATTATTGACGTCAGAGAACCATGAACATGTGAATTTAATTATTGAAATATTAACTTAAAATCTAAAATAAATATTTTACGTCTACGTTTTTCCGGCTTTAACTCGTCAAAATAATTAAATCAATTTGAACTTTATAAGTTGAAGTTATACAAGCCTCAACAAGACATCATTTAAATAAAGAATTGCACAACCTGTTTGATACACTTTAAAACTGAATGTAAGTGAAGTTGAATTATAGGTGAAATTGTTTTTGCAGTGCATGATAAATAAAGATGCTGAATGAATTAATTAATAAATGCATAACCCTTAAAAAAGTAAAAAAAAATGCAGTATATCATAATACCATTTTCTCTCCGACTATATTCACAATACAACATGGCATCTCATGCATAAATGGTACTTGATTCAATAAATTTTTGCATTTTACTTTTAATAAAGTAGTCTGACATACAGTATATCTTAGTACAATTTTCTCTCTGACTATATTCACAATATAGTCATTTTCTTTAATAAATGTGACAGCATTTGCTTGTAAGAGATATAAATGTCATTCAGTATTATCTGTGATCCAGAATAATGATGAAACGAAGAACCTTTTAATATGTTTGATCGTCATCCGAACGCTTTTAAACGAAGCCCATCATCATCATCATCATCATCATCCTCCTCCTCATCCTCCTTTATGAAGTCAGCATCTCATCCGAGTCCTCATAAACACTGCCTCAATCCCACAATCCTCCTCTCCTCGTCTCGCTCTCAACACAAACAAGGCCAGGGAACGTGTTTCCGACCCCAGGGCTTGTAAAGCAAGGCTTTGCTGATCGATTTCCCACGAGAGAGAGCGTCTGATTGATACAAAGGAGCCGTACAAACGTTTCCATCCCACCATTGACAGATTCATTACAGCGGCTTCCAGCTAATACATCATTCATGCTTCCAGTGTACAAACACACACACACTCGCTTCAGACCTTGAAAGTGTGTGAGGAGGAGGTCTAACGCATCTAATTCTTGTCCTGCTGTGAAGGTTTACAAGTGTTGTTTTCTATGTGAATATCTAGTAAAGTGTCATTTATTCCTGTGATCAAAGCTGAATTTTCAGCATCATTACTCCAGTCTTCAGTGTCACATGATCCTTCAGAAATCACTCTAATATGAGGATTTGATGATCAAGAAACATTTATGATTATTATCAATGTTTTTTTTTATTATTAAAATGTATACTTATTCATCAAGGATGCATTAAATTGATGCAAAGTGACAGTAAAGACATTTATAATGTTACAAAATGCTGTTCTTTTGAACTTTCTATTCATCAAATAATCCAAAAAAAAAAAAAAAAAATACAGTACCAGTCAAAAGTTTGGAAACATTACTATTTTTAATGTTTTTGAAAGAAGTCTCTTATGCTCATCAAGCCTGCAGTTAAAAAACAAAAAAAAAACAAAAAAAAAACAATAATATTATGAAATATTATTACAATTTAAAATAATGGTTCTCTTTTTTAATATACTTTAAAATGTAATTTATTTTTGTGATGCAAAGCTGAATTTTCATCAGCAAGTACTCCAGTCTTTGGTGTCTTATGATCCTTCAGAAATCATTCTAATATGATGATTTATGATCAATGTTGGAAACAGTTGTGCTGCTTAATATTTTTTTTATAACCTGAGATACTTTTTTCAGGATTATTTGATGAATAAAAAGTTAAAAAGAACTGTATTTATTCAGAATAGAAATCTTTTGTAACAATATACACTACCGTTCAAAAGTTTGGGAACAATAACTATTTTTTTTTTAAAGAAATTAGTACTTTAATTCAACAAGGATGTGTTAAATTGATAAAAGGTGATGGCAACGATTTATATTGTTAGAAATGTTTTTATTTTGAATAAATGCTGTTTTTATGAATAAATGCTGTTAACGTTTTACTCATCAATGAATTCTGAAAAAAGTATTCCAAAAAAACATATTAAACAGCACAACTGTTTCCATCATTGATAATAACTGAGTATCAAATCATCATATTAGAATGATTTCTGAAGGATCATAAGACACCAAAGACTGGAGTACTTGCTGATGAAAATTCAGCTTTGCATCACAAAAATAAATTACATTTTAAAATATATTAAAAAAGAGAACCATTATTTTAAATTGTAATAATATTTCATAATATTACTGTTTTTTTTTTGTTTGTTTTTGTTTTTAACTGCAGGCTTGATGAGCATAAGAGACTTCTTTCAAAAACATTAAAAATAGTAATGTTTCCAAACTTTTGACTGGTACTGTATATATATATATATATATAAAGTCAAAATAAAAGTCCCACACTTATCGGCCGATGCGATACTTAAAAATGGAAAATATCAGCCGATATATCGGGGTCAACCACCGCCTGACAGCAATTGAACATGTGAAGAGACATTAACAGGTCTTAAAGACGCAGTCAGAAACACAAAGCTATTAATGAGGAGAAACTAAACTCATGATTCTAGTCATTAAACTCAACTACAACTAACTGAAACCAGCACACCATCACACATGCACTGCTTGACCAGCTGTGCTTTCAGTCGATTGGAAGAAACCATCAACTATTAGCAACCTTTCACAATGAAAAGTTCATCAAACATAATAAGAGCCACTCAAATTCATATTAGACGCTTGATTGATGACTTGAGCTTCTCACAAATCATTAACAACCACAAACACATCCATTCCTGAAATCAAGAATCAAAGCGGTCCGATCTCAGTCTATTAAAACATCATTCCCTTCACAGTGAACATGTAAACACAGACTGATCTCACCGAGTTAGCGTTATTCCCCTCATCCTGAAATCCTCCAGTTCTGTCCCAAGATTATTTCACAAAGATGCATGAAAATCCATTTACAAAGATTACAGTGAGACTGTTATTACAGAGAAGCTGAACTAAAGGCCTCCAACAAACACCTGTTCCCTGCTGACCACAGGTGTATCAAAGTAAACGTCCCTCAAGAAAAGTCCCTATGCCAAATAAAAATAAAATAAATATTATTTAATAAACTAAATATTTTGTCCTCTTTTATTTTCTTAATTTGTAAATGAAGTAAACTCAGATTACTTAAACATAATATTATCTATTCAAACTGTGTTTTAATATACATATTTCTTCTAGCCATTTCAATTGTCCCCTATATAGTGTGATTGTTCTCATCTCACAGATGCATAATCTGATGAACATGAACATTGTGGATAGAAATACTATTGATGTGATCTAACTGGGAACTTCTTTTGAAAAATGACAGGTCATAATTTAGAAAAGGTCGTTATCATCCTAAAAATGTCCATCACATCCCATAAAAAATTCTAATTGAGCATCTCTTGACGTTCCGTGAAAATGTTGATATTTTATGGCATTTGAATCATGAAGCTTGACTGAAGTCAGGAAGAGGGAGAGTTTTGCCTCTGTTTTATTAATTAATATTTATGTTATTTATTCGTTTTTTTTTTCAGACAACTCACTGACTGAAATGATTTTAAGACATGCTGTCATTTCCAAAATAACAGTCACATGGTTTCTATATTACACCAGGAACCGTTATGAAAATTAATCAATTAAAACCAGTTAAATCAAACCAATTAAAAGAGAGAGATCTGGAGGATGGTCTGAACAGATGTTTCAGTCATGCACTGGGTACATGTAATCTTTACTGTCATTCACCATATGCTCAAATCCTTATCTAACAGAATATGAGTCAAGAAAGCTCTGAATAATCACAAATCTGAAGATGCAATACAGTGTGAATTATAATAAGGCACTGCAGAAATGCTTTTTTCTTCATTCCCTTAATTTCCTCCATAAAAGTTCAACATTTTTACACACTTGTTTCTTGGCATGGTGCTCATCTTCTATAAATTCTCATATAGAAGCAGTAAATGTCATATATAAAGTGCTTTATGGGTCATAAATGCTAATGCTTTATTGTATAAGCAGAGATGATACAGATCATAACTGGATTCTTGTAGTTTTTGAAGTTTAAATATTGCATTTTAATAGCCTGATTTCAAAGAATATATGCAAGTGACGATGTTTTTAAGTTAAATACTGATGAAAATATTAAAACCTTTCTTCCTTATCTCCTCCACACTGAAAAAAAGAATAAATTGCATGATCAATAGCCTAAGTTATGACAACATGTGTTTTACATTGCTAAGTTAAGCAGTTTTTAACTTTTTTTATTTAGTTAGACAAGATTCAAATAATTTGTTTACGTCAGTTTAATGTAAAACTATTTTTTTGCAGGTTTTCAACAAACATGGCCAGAATAGAGACTTTTAGACAAATATAAAAAAAAATTAAATGCATCTATAAATGTCATTTCCATTCGTTCTGTTCAAGTGTTTTAATCAAATGTAAGTGATGCTTGACAAATGGCACATGGAAAAAATAACTAGTTTAAGTATAATGATTTATAAAACAAAAATTTAATTGAAAATTATTTTTCTGACCTCATTTTGTTCAGTTTCGTTTGTTACAGACACAAATAGATCAAGTGCAATAAAATAAACATGTAAATGTGCATTTTGGATGTTTTCTTTCCACTAGAAATGACAAGTTATGAAAGCAAAATGTCTAAAAACTGAGATATTAAATTGAACAGTTCTGCATTACACAGTCCAGAAGTCTGCTGATGGAGTTTGATCAGGTGTCACTAACACATCAAGCACAATTATGGAGGATTCGTCTAATGAATCCAGACACAGCCTGAGAGTGAACGAAGTGGAGATCTTAACTGTGTTAACTGGGAAATCCATCCTGATTCCCGCAGCCCTAATGCTCTTATAAACAGAGCGATCAACGGATCCGGGATTCGGTGCTCAGGTGCCGGAGTCAGACGGGAATGAAGTCGGATGAAGAGACAATGACTGAGTTGATGAGTACGAGCAACACACACTGGCTTATGTGCTTCTGCACTGCAAACAATGATGCTCTTCCTCAGTGTTTTAAATATTCTTAAATCAAGACACATTTACTGGAGAAGAAGCAGAATGACTGAAGATATTGAGGCTTATTTACTGAGAAAAGTATCAAAACTATGCGAGTTTATGCTTAAAACAAGGAGGAAGCTTCCACAGAAAACTAAACACTAACACTTTACTTAAAGCCTTTATGTATGATGCATTATATACAAGATTTTAATTCATTAATTGAGCCTTCTTATAATGCATTGTATGATCTCATGAACAATTGTAACCAGTTATAATACATTATAATTCTTATCTATTCATAGTTACGCCTTTAGAAAGTATAATGCATTAACGTTTTCAGATGTGACAAGGAATCTGCAAATATCATAATGAATTTTAACTTTGGTTAGAATTATTTATGAAAAGATATAATGCATTAAAACATACATATAAACGTAAGTACCTTTATAATTGTAACAGGCTTGTTGGACTTCATGCAGCTCTGCGCAGACTGATCGGCGGCTGACTTAAAGCAGTGCATGCCGGTTAGAAATTTTGTCCGACTTGATACAGCGCCGACACCACGTGACTGACGTGTGCCATCAAAGCACCGCGAGAGCGATTGGAGAGTAGCCGGAGAACTCATCCAGCGCAGCTTCTCAAGAGCGGCAGGAGGGCTGATGACGACACAGCTGTTCCACGATTGGCTGATGACGACACAGCTGTTCCACGATTGGCTGATGACGACACAGCTGTTCCACGATTGGCGGATGACGACACAGCTGTTCCACGATTGGCTGATGACGACACAGCTGTTCCACGATTGGCTGATGACGACACAGCTGTTCCACGATTGGCTGATGACGACACAGCTGTTCCACGATTGGCGGATGACGACACAGCTGTTCCACGATTGGCTGATGACGACACAGTTGTTCCACGATTGGCTGATGACGACACAGCTGTTCCACGATTGGCTGATGACGACACAGCTGTTCCACGATTGGCCGGATTCACTGCATGACAGCGATCACGTGTGTTTCGTGTTTATTCGAACACCTTTAGTTCCTCTAAAGCTCTCAAATCAGTTTTTTATAACAGTAAACACACTTTTCATGTCGTTGCGATGTTATATTGTGTCATGTTTATCAAATTAAAACTGATTAAAAAACGTAGACTCCACTTCATTGATAGTAGCTTATGTTGAACTTTATTCTTGTTCAAACTGACGCTGTATGAAGCAGTACAAAGTATTAAATGAAAATGTCTCTGAAACATCTGTGTATTATTAGGCAAATATTGCATTTATTTCTCTTCAGCTGTGGTAAAGTATGCAAACACCACTGCGGGAACCAGAAAGTGTCCGACTTCACGTCACACCTAATGTGTGTTGGACATCGGCTGCGGCTGGATGTAACCGATCGGCGAGAGTAGCCGCGTGCAGGGGGGAGGAGCTGCAAATGGAGACGTGAAGTCGGACACTTTCTGGTTCCCCTAGTGACCGCTCAAGCCTCGTCGAACAAGCCTCATGTGATCCCGTTATAGTCATGTGATCTGTTATAGTCATGTGATCTCCTGTTATAGTCATGTGATCTGTTATAGTCATGTGATCTCCTGTTATAGTCATGTGATCCTCTGTTATAGTCATGTGATCTCCTGTTATAGTCATGTGATCTCCTGTTATAAGGCTCTCAAATCGCTCTCGCGGTGCTTTGATGGCACACGTCACAGTCACGTGGCGTCGGCGCTGCATCAAGTCGGACAAAATTTCTAACCGGCATGCACTGCTTCAAGTCAGCCGCCGATCGGTCTGCGCAGAGCAGCATGAAGTCCAACAAGCCTGGGGCACGTTCAAGTTCAAAACGGTGCGCAACGTTTTGCTACGGTTTCCGGGTTGAACGTCATGTTTCCTGGAAACGGCGTGCACCGGTGTGCAACGGGGTTTGAGATGCGTTTTCTCTTGTTTGGTGGGTGTGTCAGAACTGCTGTCCAATCAGCAGCAACATAAAGCACGCGGTATTAAAGTGAACTCGCACAATGGGTTCAAGGAAAGTAATTTACAAATGTGTTCGATGCAGCAACAACTGAGAATATTAGAAGACATGCTTGTCGTAAGTTTTATTGTAAAAATATAGGATATCAACATAATGATGTAGTTGTTTATATTTTTAGCTTCATTGCAAGTGTATGACATTTGGTATAGAAATAAACAATGGTAATTAAGTGCTTTTCCTAAAAATGAGAAAGAAAATACAGGGAATTAAAACAGTATGAACTACAAATAAAGTCAGTATGTGAGGCTAAATAGATGTGTTTTAGTCTGAATTAGGTAAGATGTGTGCTTCCATTTCAGTTTCATCAATCCCTTCACTCGATTGGGATGTTCTCTTTTGTTCTGGGCGGCGAGTGCAGTAACTGTAACATCGGGCATATTTTGTAGTATTAAACACATATTTATATCGACTTCATCAGGCTCAGAAAATTCTTCACAAAGAACACAAAGAATGGCCTTCTCAGCTGCCATAGTTGCAACTCTTGCGTCATCAGAACAGTGTGTTCAACGCATCACCGTTTCTGTTTAAAAAACGCTGTGCGACGTTTTGTCGGGGCTGAACGCAGCCCTGACGTCGAACACACCTCTTGTCTGATGTGTCATGTTCTCATTGGTTCATTGTTCACAGCTGTCCCTTGTCGTGTGTGTGTGTTGCGCCCTCATGTTTGCCACGTGTCCTCGTCAAGTATTGTTTCCTGTAAACACTGTTTGTAAGTCTTGTTTTGAGTTTCATGCCAAGCCTTTGTTTTATGTTTGATCTTGTTTGGAATATAATAAACTGCTCTTGTGTTCTGCACACTTGCCTCCAGTGGACTATATGTTACAATACTGCATAATACACAGACTTTATAAAAAGTGTTACCAAATAAACTTGTTTTCCCTTTGAATTAACTAGATTTTTCTCATCTCAGCGGCAGAAATCTTTCAATGACTTTTACACTTTAATGTGACAGTGCTTTAGCCAGTTAGTGGAGATAGACAGAGCAGTGTCTCTCTATCAGTTTAATACTCTACGCTGCCTCATGTAATCCTGTATTTCTACATCTGTGGCTGTTAAGAGGATCTCAGTGTCTCGCCGTCTGTTCCTCTTTCAAAGAGACTCGAGGCCTTTCAATCTGACAGAGACAGAGAGAGACATATATATATATATATATATATATAGAGAGAGAGAGAGAGAGAGAGAGAGAGAGAGACATATACTGTATATATATAGAGAGAGAGACAGAGACAGAGACATATATATAGATGGACTAGTCGTGAGTAAAAGACACCAAATTGAACAGATGCACTGATGAATGTATGTGTATATATGTGTGTGTGTATATATATATATATATATATATATATGTGTGTGTGTGTGTGTGTGTGTATATACGCATGTATACAAAAAAAGAAACTAACAATACAAATATGAAAATGTGTGTATGTTTACATTTTAAAAGGGTTCAAGTTGAGTTGGTTCTATTCTAGAGGAATGTTAAAATTGTTTATTGACCGCATGAAACCACTGACAATCACAGTTTGGAACATCCAGGGCATTAACTCATCAAGTTTTGGATGTAAAATCTAAACCTTGGATTTTAAGAAAAGTGTTTTAGATATTGACATAATAATCTTACAGGAAACGTGGCGCAGAACTGATGAGGTCACTCTCTGTCCCCCAGGGTATCGGGAAATACGCATATCGTCCCAAAAACATGAAAAAGTCACACGCGGGAGAGATTCAGGGGGCATCATAATCTGGCACAAACTTGAAATTGATAAGTACATCCAACTAATCAAAAAAGAAGAATCTCATATCTGGCTCAAAATCAATAAACAACTCAGTCAAACTACAAAAGACATATTCTCATGTGCTCTGTATATTCCTCCCTCTGAATCTCCTTACTATAACGGGAACATCTTTGAGACCCTCCATCAACCACTTCCAGGCCCAGGGAAGTGTGCTGATGTGTGGGGATCTCAACGCCAGAACAGGAGCCCTACCCGACTACACCACAGACAACGGGAATAATTATATATTTGGACAGAGCTTTCAACTAGGGGTGACCCCGAATAGTCGGAGATTCGATGCTTCGATTGGAGGAGCCTGATTCGATTACCGATCTCACGGTTGAATCTTCGAGGATCATGCCACTTTGGCTATATGAGGGCGCTCAATGTCTGATTTCACGTAGAACTACTGGTTTTCTGTCAATACGTTAATATTCAGCCTATTATGATAATGCTGTGTATAAAAATGTGCAAAGAAAGAAGCTTTTAATAAATATTTTTTTAACGTGCGTGAATAAATCCAAACACCCCGTGACAGATTTAAGTTTCGCTTTCAATCCGTGACCGACAGAGGAGCGTCTTGGCGGCAAGGATTTAAATCTTTAACGATGTCTGGGATAAGAAAATCTAAAGTGTGGATGTACACCATCAGAAAGGATATTCTCCAAGGCTGGATTTAGCATCAGGAAAACCATGTTCGCACTTCTGCCGGCCAACGTTAACAAGTTGGTTTTCCACGGGACATTCTAAAATGCTTAACGTGAAAAAACCTTTTAAAACCCTTAAAAGGCACTTTAACGTGGCTTAATGCATGTACACAGTACACACTTTATTAAGAAACCATACTATGTGGAGATAAGCAGATGAACCCAGAATATGAATGCAATGCGTTCCTCCTATAGTAAAGCGTTTTCTTTACATAATTTGATATTTTAATTTAACTATTTTAGGAGATTAAGCCTTTGAAATGTTAAAGCCCCGCTTTATTTCAGTTAAACATGCGCCCTGTCACAAGCGCAGCAGTTCATCTACATTACTCACCGATCAAATAAAACAAAAAAATCGCTTTGGCGGGCGCTAAAACAAGTTCAATGCAGGAAAATCGTATCTCTGCTATCAGACTACAAAAATGGCCGAACGGAGTGGAGTTGAACCGAGTGTCACCGCTACAACCTGGAGAGGGGGCGGGGTATGACGTGTCTCAATTGTATTTAAAGAGACCGCACCAAAACGAGTTGCTCTCAGACGCGCATCAGAAAAGGGGTAGAAAAGGGGCCCGTGGAGCTATAATAATGAGGAATTCAGACCCAAGCATTGCAGTTCCGCTTTATATAGACCACAAATGTATGATTTATATGTAAAAAGGAAAGATTTAAAAGCATGATATGTCTCCTTTAATGAATTGGCGAAACTCCTAGAAGAATCGGCAGCTCCTGGCCTCACAGTTCACGACTCCTCTATAAAGCTCCTGCTGTATGCGGATGATCTGGTCCTGCTGTCTCCAACAGAAGAGGGTCTACAGCAGAACCTGGACACCCTGCATCAGTTCTGGCAGACCTGGGCCCTGACCGTCAACCCAACCAAAACTAAAGTACTAACGTTTCAGAAAAGACCCAGATGTCAGGGAAAGGGACACAACTTCACCCTTGGTATGACCAAACTTGATCATGTCACAAGCTCCACATACCTCGGGCTGAAGATAAGTGCAAACGGAAACCTAAATTTGGCCGTGAATGAACTGAAAGAGAAAGCAAGAAGGGCCTTCTATGCCATCAAAAGATCTATCCAAATTGAAATACCAGTCAGAATCTGGCTCAAAATATTCCAATCAGTCATAGAACCAATTGCATTATATGGCAGTGAAGTTTGGGGTCCTCTCCTAAATCACCAATTTGACAAATGGGACAAAAATCCGATTGAAACCCTGCATGCCGAGTTCTGTAAGAGTATCCTGAGAGTACAGAGGAACACACCCAACAACGCATGCAGGGCAGAATTAGGCCAATACCCTCTACTAATACATGTGGAGAAACGAGCCATCAAATTTTGGAAACATCTAAAAATGAGTGACCCCAACTCTTATCATTATAAAGCCCTTAAGAACCATGAGATGAACCCTGAGAAGAGCCCGCTCATTCAGCTGGTCCTGAGGCTCCACACTAGGGATGGGACGATTACCGGTTTCACTATAAAGCACGATAAAATGTACTGACGGTTAGTATTATCGTTTAAAATTTATTTATCATTAAAACCGTGTTTGTTTTATCGCGATTTTAATAACTCCAGCCAGCAACAGTCTGACGCAGGCGCAGCGCACAATGTTGTTATTGTTGTTTTATTCGAGAAGGAATGGAGGAAGGCAGTGACCGCGTGCTCAGGAGATTTTTCAGCCTTTTAAGAGGACCAAATCTGAGGTTTACAAAAGTCCTGAGGGAAACTTAATCGAGGATGGTCACCCTGTCTGCAGAACATGCACATGCACAAAAAAAGTCGCTGCAATAGGGGGGAAACACTTCAAATCTGCCGAGTCGTCTTGTGTGACCATCACCCACTGTTTTATAGCGAACGCAAGGCAAGTTAACTTTGACCTCAATACCAAAACTACGTCTGGGAAATAATTGGGCACAAAATGTTGTTTTGAGTTTAAATATTTGATCTCACTCACTTGCAATAAAAGCTTCCGTGAAGAAGAGTTCGCAGCAAGTGGCTTTGAGCAGGGCTGGACTGGTAATCTGGCATACCGGGCAAATGCCCGGTGGGCCGACGTGCTTTTTGGGCCGATACATCTCATACTTTTTTTTTTTTTTTAACGGCCCATAAAACTCGTACATCGGCGGCCCTTTCGTTTTGTTTTGTTTAATTGAAGGCGCTGGGTTAGTGCCGGTGTAATGCATTGGTCAAAAAAAAAAGTAAGCGTTAGTTTTTTTCCCACTGACAGACCGGCCCATGAAACGCGTAGATCAGCGGCCCATTGGTTGTTTCCTTGATTGACACTGGGCTGGCCCAATCACAGCTTTAAAAACCTCCCCCTTTGGGCTTTGAGTGAGCGTGCAGTGTCAAGTGTGTATCTGTCAAAATAGTCTGAGGAATGGAGAA
>NC_137142.1:34688216-34710716 GCF_949319135.1 Squalius cephalus
AGTGAAAGAGTTCAAGCATATTCAGCTAAAATAATTATTTTCAGCTTCAGACAACAGGTGTCTCTGTTGTCCTGTGCTATTCATTACAATGTAAAACCAAATTTAGCATTTTAATCAACATTTTATCATATGTCTTGGAGTATCGGAATAATATCGTATGGTGAGTTCAGTATCGAGTCATATGTATCGAATCATCATACACTACGTGATTTTCTGTGAATTCTGTCAACTTTGAACGTACAAAATACGCAGACCGGCTCAGACATTCCAGCTCGATCTCATGAAAGTGTGTATCTATAGCACGAATTGTATTTATCATGCAATTTATACAGAAAAAAAAATCGTTTTTGTCCAAAGGCCTTAATAATAATTAAAAAACAAATATATAACATCCAAAGTATGTAAGGTAGTACAACTTGATCTCTTTTACTGAATCCAGAAGGTTTTAATTATATTTTACTACATATAAAGGTATTTTAAAGATTTTGAAGTGTCAAATGGTCATTCGGTAAAACCGATATAGTAAATATTTAAATGGAATAATATTGTTTTTAATAACTAAAGGAACTACAATAATACAAATATAAAGCAGATAAGGCTCTTTATTTCTCCTTTCCCTGTGCAATGTTTTACTTGAATATGTTGGAGTGTTTAGAGTAGTCCAATGAATGATTACATTTATGAGATCAGTGATAATTTGTTTTCATATTTCTTCTGTGGTACACACTATATACTATCTCAACATCAATGTCAAATCAGTTTTTAACTTTCAAATCAGTGGTTAAACCCAATGTCTTTTTTGGTGACATTTTTTCCATCTTGTAAAAAATGACAAAAAACAGTGTTAATTGATTGTACAAACCACAAAATCTTTTTGTTAACACCTAGATAAACTAAAAAAATGGTTTCAAATATAGTTATATCTCCATTCTATTTTTTTACACTTTTAAAAACCTTATTCGTCAATGACCCGTATATACATTTCGTGCTATAGATACGCACTTTCATGAGATCGTGTTGGACATTCGGAACAACACCGACTCACCCAGATCTCAATATCAGGGCAAAAATCTGAGCAGAAGTGGTGTATTCCAGCCTTTACACACATAGGGCCCTATCTCGCACCCAGCGCAATTGACTTTGTACATGTTTCATTCCTATTTTGCACCCGCGCACAGCGGACTTTTCCCTCCACAGACGCACGTCTGTAAATTAGGGAATGAACTTGCGCTCCCGGGGGCGGTTCAGTGAAAAGAGGAGGCGTGTTCCGGCACAAACGTTCCCTGGTGCTATTTTGCAGTTTCAGAAAACAATTCCGCCACAGACCAGGAGAAACCTCGTCTAAAGTCAGTGGCGCGTTCAGATGCTATTTTAAGGGCGCATGCTTGGCCATAATGTAGCGTGTGCACAACACACACACACTTTGCTTCTCTCATCTACACAGACGCAGCAGTTTTCATTTTTAGAAAATCATACATAATTACAAGGAAAAATATTCCACACGAGGGAAATCATTGTTGTGTCCATGAAGATGTGAAAAAATAGGCATAAATCTAGCAAACACATTTACCCAGATTATCATACGCCTGTTTAAGCGAAGCTAATCTGGGTGTGTTTCTCCATCCCCAATGTCACTTCTCTGTGTTTTACGGCCCTGACGAGAACGCCGGTCTCCTCGGCTGTGAACCGCTCCTGGCAAATCCGCCGTTATAATAGCAATCCGCCATGGAACAAGCGCGCCTGCTCTTAAAGGGAATGTGAGATGTCGCTCTGATTGGTTTATTTCACGTTACGCCCAAACCACACCTATGAGTAATGAAGCGACTTCAGACCAACACATTTTAGATTTGCGTCGGGCACAAGAGTCATTTATCCCGCCGGTATAATAGCAACAGCGCCCGAGACCCGCCCAGAAAGTTACTTGCGTTTCGCGCTTGATACTTGCGTTTCAGATCGTTAAAATAGGGCCCAGAAACTCTCCCACACACGGACAGTGAATAAGAGTAATTCCCAGCTGTATTCCCAGTTTAACGTAACAAGGTGTTTTAGAGGTAATTAGTGACCCTGAAACGCTCCGGCTCCGGGATCTCGGGATCCTCCGATCGGCTTCATCTCAGAGTTTTAATTGAAGCCCACAGATGAGACTAATACACACAGATTGCAGGGCAATTAGCAAACGTCCTTCCTCGTTTTTGGGGGTGTAGATGAGAAACTCGTCTGAGAACATGTAGACCTCATTCACTGACTGAGAGAATTAACACATAATGAGATTTGGGGTTTGAACAGCATGAAGAGAATATGAGTATCAGATGCATGTGTGGAGTCAGTGGCTGTGTTTACATGCACAACTTTTGTTTCAATCGGACTGAATTCATTCTGACTGATGAATCTGAACGTAGTGTTTACATGAACGCTAAACATGTGATCGGGTTGATGTGCGCGTTTATATGTCAAGCTTTAAATCGGAATAATTTTTTTGACATGTGCGAATACACAGAGTTTCCCGCTGTTTGCCCATAATAACCATTCTCATACATCGGTCATTACGCTGTTTCAGCGCCATCGCACATGCGCAGTCCTTCCAGTTTCAGTGTTCAGTCTGATCAAGTGTTCACATGTGCTCTGGATCGGGTTAGAAAAGGAATAAATCTCCCCTTTCAATCCGATCGAAATGTCATTCGGATCGAGCTCAATGGGATCGGTTAAGGTGTTTAGATGAAGGCTTTCCAGTCCGACTGAGCCGTCAATCCCATTACTGACGGATTATTTGTAAACGCAGCCGATGTGATGTGTGTTTCATAACTGTATTTATTGTATTATATTGCTTAGATTTGTTCAAGCTAGAATGAGAAAGAGAGACTTTGACAAATAAGGACCATTTAATACTTCACATTCTCAGTGGTTTCTCTCTCAATTTCATTAAATGGAAAACAAATGGAGACTATTTGCTGAAGTGTCCGTCTTCTCAATCTTAGATGGTAAAACACACACACACACACACACACACACACACACTCCTCTAGAGCTCAAAATGAAACGTCTCAACTGGTGTTAGAGATCTCAATGTGAACTCATCTCAGATTCCTCTATGATCAAACTCTCTGAGCTGCTTTCCACATCATTAGTGTTAATACTGTAATTAAACAAACAAGGAGGCGTAAAACACACACACACACACACACACACACACACACATATATATATATGGGAATGCAATCATTCTTAGAACATATTTTTGTTCATAGCTTATACCCGCATTCCCATGAAGTTATTAGAACATTATATCTGAATGTGAGTGTTTAAAATGTCTAAATCACTTTTTTTTATATTAAAATACTTGGTTATGCGAACATTAAGGGAACATTCCATTTGATCATTCTTCAAAAATTATTGGAATGTTACTTTTGAATGTTCTCGGAACATTCCGAAACAAGTGGTTACATTTAAATAAATAAATAAAAACGTTACTAAACGTTTCAGGTAAAAACATTCCATGAACGATGCATAAATATTGTTTTTATGTTAAAAGTTTTAAGGATGTTATTTTGAATGAACATTCTAGTAATGTAATAACTGGAAAAATGTTTGTTCATAACTTTAAAGAACATTCCCTGTTAGCTGGGAGAGAGTTGATGTAAGGTTAGTCACCGACACGTCAGCAACACACACACACACACACACACACACACACGCTCAGCGAATCAAGCATCACTCCTGCAGATCACACACAGTCTCTTACTGAAATCAACATTAGACTAACTGTGTGTGCTGGGTTACTACTCACAGTTAAACCTGCTCTGGATATGAATTATTCACTTCTGGAAATGTTGATATCGGCAGGATGAGGACAGTATCATTCGCATACACACATGGACTGGCGTATGGCTGTATAATTACCAGTGGAAATAAAAAACAGAGCCTGACCCAGTCAAAGCAACAGATGATGATTATAGAGAAGCCTCCAGTTCAAATGCTCCGCATTTCTCTCGCACGATCACGGTTTATTCGGCCCTCACGGGTCAGACGGGTCAGAAGGGTCGGACGGGTCACACGGGTCGGACGGGTCAGACGGGTCAGACGGGTCGGAAGGGTCGGACGGGTCACACGGGTCGGAAGGGTCACACGGGTCGGAAGGGTCAGACGGGTCGGACGGGTCACACGGGTCGGAAGGGTCAGACGGGTTGGACGGGTCACACGGGCCGGAAGGGTCAGACGGGTTGGACGGGTCACACGGGTCGGAAGGGTCACACGGGTTGGACGGGTCACACGGGCCGGAAGGGTCAGACGGGTTGGACGGGTCACACGGGTCGGAAGGGTCACACGGGTCGGAAGGGTCACACGGGTCGGAAGGGTCACACGGGTTGGACGGGTCACACGGGCCGGAAGGGTCAGACGGGTTGGACGGGTCACACGGGTCGGAAGGGTCACACGGGTCGGAAGGGTCACACGGGTCGGAAGGGTCACACGGGTCACACGGGTCGGAAGGGTCAGACGGGTCGGACGGGTCACACGGGTCGGAAGGGTCAGACGGGTTGGACGGGTCACACGGGCCGGAAGGGTCAGACGGGTTGGACGGGTCACACGGGTCGGAAGGGTCAGAAGGGTCGGACGGGTCACACGGGTCGGAAGGGTCAGAAGGGTCGGACGGGTCACACGGGTCGGAAGGGTCACACGGGTCGGAAGGGTCAGACGGGTCGGATAGGTCAGACGGGTCGGATAGGTCAGACGGGTCGGACGGGTCAGAAGGGTCAAACAGGTCGGATGGGTCAGACGGGTCACACGGATCACACGGGTCACACGGGTCAGACGGGTCACACGGGTCGGACGGATCGGACAGATCACACGGGTCGGACGGGTCACACGGGTCGGGCGGGTCAGACGGGTCACTCGGATGGGTCAGACGGGTCACTCAGACGGGTTGGACGGGTCAGACGGGTCGGACGGGTCGGATCTGATGGTTTAGCTGTCGATGGGATTACACTTATTCAGCGTGATCATCTACAGCTTCTCTCGTCTCCTTCCCTCTCTCCGTCTCTCTCTCTATGAGACGCTTCCAGGGGTTTAGCATTCCGAGGCGTTTCTCTGTTAGCTTGACGCAGGTGAGTGTGTGTCAGAGAGATGCGCAATACATCTTTAATGCAGTTCTGCAGACGAAGCGGCATAAACACACAGACACGGGAACAAACGGAGGAGGAGAGGAACACACACACGCATCAGGAAACCTCACAGATGCATGAACACACACACAAAAAACACTTAAATATGACAATAAATAATAATAATTCTGGCCAGAATATATTTCAAATATATGTTTAAAATATATTTTGCTTAAACCTTTCAATGCTGTAAAAATGAAAAAGACTGGTCAAGTATATATATATAGATGTATATACACAATATATATTTGAATGATATTTATATAAGGAAATATATTTTAGAATTTAAATAAACATTTTAAGGGAAAAATATATTTTGGGGCAGAAAGAAAATACATTTCCAATTTTAAAATACATTTTGGTTAATATGTATGTATTTATATTTAAATAATATATTAAGATAGTATAATATATTATATATTAAAATATGCATACTATATTTTTTGAAATATATTTTAAAATAGAACAAAATATATTTAGCTTAAACCTTCAAAGGACAAAATAACAATCTTAAAATCAATTTTTACTACGTATTTCACAATATAGTTTTTTTTCACTGTAAATTAAATGAAAAGTGGATTATATTCTACATTAACATGTGATAATGTCTATTTCACCAAAATATTTGTATATTAATGCAGCGAGTCGTGAAGTTTCTCTCCAATTATAAACAGCTAAACTCCACTCGAGTTGTGCGTTTCTTCATCACGCGTGTAAACGTGGAAATAACACACACACAGAGTTCAGGAAGAATTCACTCAAGAGGAAAATTCTGTCATCATTTACATTTACATTAAATTTAGCATTTAGCACCACATTTATCCACTCATTCACTGCAAATTATTGTAAAATATACACAATTTCAGTTTCTGTTCCACAGAATCACATGACTTCAGAAGATCTGAAATGCAGTGCACAATCACATGTCATTTCTGTTGAGTAAATAATGGGTTTTCATGTTCGCCTGAACGTTTCATGTCCGACACATGACAAAATGGACTCCGTAATATTTGATTTAAACGTTATATAAAACTGCATGTGAATGATGTGATCAGATCATTATGGATGATCTAAATCTCCCAGAGGCGACTGACACACAGCCGGCAAATAAAGTCCTGATCAAAATATATTCCAAATAGAAGGCAGCGGGTCGTTCACTTGTTAGTGTGCACTAGGGCAGAATGATGATCAATTAAGCGGATATACACATGCGATCAGCCTCCAGCGTTCCTGTGGTTCATAGTGAACTTCACTGTTCTCCTCATTAGACCAATGTTCTGTGTTCTGCTCCATCATGAGCTCAACTAAAGATGTTCTACACACACACAGTAATTATCATAGAACAATCCAGAACTATCGAGCGTTTGCAAGAGCTGTCACATCTGAGAAGCATCACTAATCAAACAAGGAGATTATTGGATCTCTGAACTGAAAGGCGTCTCCCATTCATTCTCACAGATCGTCTTCTTCATCTTTATCGTCTCTCTGAATTACACCGCATGATTTATATCGTCAGCCGAACTCCTTTGTGCTAAAATAATTGCTTGAAGTTCCCCTGATATTTGTAGCTATATTTCAATCATTTTAAAACACTGATGTCAGTAAATGTCACATGACATGCAGGTGAACAAATAAAAGAAATGTTTTAGTACACAAGTTTGGAATCATTAGGATTTTTTTATATCTGTTCGCAAAGACTGAATTTATTTGATATAAAGCTTGTAGTATAGTTATATATTTAAATTGTAATATTTAAATATTTAAAATATGTATATTATATGCTTATATTTATAGCATTTTAGAGTGATTTCTGAAGGATCATGTGACACTGAAGACCGGAGTAATGATGCTGAAAATTCAGCTTTGATCACAGGAATAAATTACACTTTACTGTATATTCATATAGAAAACAGATGATTTACACTGGAATAATATTCCAAAATTTTTACTGTATTTTTGATCAAATAAATGCAGCCTTAGTGAGTTTAAAAATTCATAGTTATTGCAAATGTTTGACTGCCAGCGTAAGCGTTTTAATTTGATTGTTTTTATTAAATATTTTTTAATTCAATATTTTAATGTATATTAAATTACATTTTATTTTATATTTAAAATATAAAATAATTATATTCTACTCTATTTTACTCTATTCTATTCTACTTTATTCTACTCTACTCTTTTCTAGTTTATTCTACTCTACTCTACTCAACTCTACTCTGTATCTACTCTATTCTACTTTACTCAACTCTACTCTGTATCTACTCTACTCTGTTTCTACTCTACTCTATTTTATTCTACTTTACTCTGTATCTACTCTGTATCTAGAACTACTCTACTCTATTCTACTTTACTTTACTCTACTCTGTATCTACTCTGTATCTGGAACTACTCTACTCTATTCTACTTTACTCTACTCTATACTCAACTCTATTCTACTTTAGTCTACTCTACTCTACTTTACTCTGTATTTAGAACTACTCTACTCTACTCTATTTTACTTTACTCGACTCTACTCTGTATCTGCTCTACTCTACTCTACCCTACTTTACTCTACTCTATTCTACTTTATTATACTCTACTCTACTTTACTCAACTCTACTCTGTATCTGCTCTACTTTACTCTGTATCTACTCTATTCTACTTTACTCAACTCTACTCTGTATCTACTCTATTCTATTCTACTGTACTCTGTATCTACTCTGTATCTAGAACTACTGTACTCTATTCTACTTTACTTTACTCTACTCTGTATATACTCTGTATCTACTCTGTATCTAGAACTACTGTACTCTATTCTACTTTACTCTAATCTATACTCAACTCTATTCTACTTTACTCTATTATACTTTACTCGACTCTACTCTGTATCTACTCTACTCTGTATCTACTCTACTCTATTCTATTCTACTTTACTCTTTATCTAGAACTACTCTACTCTATTCTACTTTACTCTACTCTATACTCAACTCTATTCTACTTTACTCTACTCTACTTTACTCTACTCTGTATTTAGAACTACTCTTATCTACTCTATTCTACTTTACTAGACTCTACTCTGTATCTGCTCTACTCTACTCTTTTCTACTTTACTCTACTCTATTCTACTTTACTCTACTCTACTCTGTATCTACTCTGTATCTAGAACTACTCTACTCTATTCTACTTTACTCTACTCTATACTCTACTCTACTCTGTATCTAGAACTACTCTACTCTATACTCTACTCTACTCTACTCTACTCTACTCTACTCTATACTCTACTCTACTCTACTCTGTATCTAGAACTACTCTACTCTATACTCTACTCTACTCTACTCTACTCTACTCTACTTTACTCTACACTCTACTCTACTCTACTCTACTCTACTCTACTCTACTCTGTATCTAGAACTACTCTACTCTACTCTGTATGTAGAACTACTCTACTCTACTCTACTCTAGTGTGTCTGCTGATGGAGAGATCAGCAGTGTGTGTGAGTGTGTATTGTAGTCGTTCCTCAGACTGAAGCCTGATCTCCTCATCAGAGCTCCAGAACTTTCTCTCTCACACACACACACACACACACACACACACACACACACACACACACACACACACACACAGATCTTATTAACACCTTCATTTCTCTGTGTTCTTTCCTCCAAACATCACAGAAGCTTCAGCCCATCAAACCCATCTCCTGTTTTAGCTTCATCTCATCACATCAGCCTGTGTTATCACGTCACACGGAAGCCATGAAACACGCTTCTATTGTCACGATCACACTGTCAGAAAATACTCTCTTTAAATAGAGTTTAGAAAACTGTCGAACTAATGCATGTGATTATAAAAACAAACAAACTGAGCTCCGCTGCTGTGTGAAAGAAACTTTTAGCATATATGCATGAAGAAAATATAAATGTATATTTATTTACACATATAAATATACATGTAGAGTCTTTCTCATCTATGAAAGCAGATGAAAAATACTGAAGACTCATGATCTCGCTCTCAGGGCGGAGACAAACCTTCGTCCAATCAAATGCTGTCTAGAATAAGAATGCCCCGCCCCCTCAGCTATAGCTCCACCTACTTCTGACTGGCAGAGTCAGTGATAAATCACAGTTCTTGGCTGTCAATTAAACTAAAGTTTAAAAAACATTCCCGTCCCACAAGGACATTCATCAATATAGAAAGAAAAACGGTTCTTCTAACCATTTGACCAGACAGACAAAGACATATAACCGTGTGAATAAAATATAAAATTATTAAATATTTAAAAACAATATTTATAATTTAAAATATGTTTCTAATTATAAAATTGTGAAACATCATAAAAACATTTAAATAAAATATTTCCTCATTGAAGCATTAAGGGAATCATAATTAGATGATTTAATTAAAAGTATTTCAAATGTATAAATTATTAAATATTTTAAGGCAAGACACTAGGTGAACAGGTTTAAATATGCAAATGACGCATTAAATACTTAAATATGCACACATTTCGAGAACAGAAATCTGAACATTGGATAAAACCAGATTTGAAGAAAATATTAGAGTTGAAGGTTTTTACAAAGGGGATTTAGAAAATAAATCAGAAAATATTGTCAACAGACAGAAAACATAAACTGTTATATAAACCAGATGAATGATAAATGAATGAACCATAAAACTGTAAAGTTTGGTGTGTGTGAAATGGAGATTTCTGACTCAAACTCAACGCCTTTAAATTGAATATATACAGATGTAAATTAATAAAATGCAATAAAATAAAAACTTTGGATGTATTCTTTCCACTAGTCAGAAAGTAGACATTGTTATGACAGCAAAATAGACCAGGGCATGAAAAACAATGCTTTTAGTAAATCGGACAGAATAACTGGTTCACTGGTTTTTGGACCCATTATGGGTCCAGTTATTCTGTCCGATTTACATTTTACATTTTTATGCATTTGGCAGACGCTTTTATCCAAAGCGACTTGCATTGCATTTCATGGTACACATTTTACGTTCTTATCAGTTCTTGTTTGGTCAGTGTTGACTCTCACCTGGTTGAGCTGACCCATAGGTGAGCCGGAGACATTAACCGTGTGACATCTGAAGTTGAGCAGGGTGTGTGTGCGCTGTGATCCGCTCTCGTCGTGACCCGGTTCGGCCACCGGGGGCAGTAGAGCCACCGTACACAATAAACCCATGAGAGTCGGTGGGACCATCAGGGCCTCCAGAGCGATGTTAGCAGAAACCTACACACACACACACACACACACACACACAATGTTACGCGACCTACTTTCCTCACACTAATTGCTCCTTGGAAAATAAACATCATTCATTGAACGAGTGAGTCAAGGACTGATTATGAACATGTAAAAAGACTAAACAAAGACTCCATTAACGATCCGAGTCTGTAACCTACATTATCAGAACAATAACAGACCAGAAGCTCAGAAATGGTGATTACGTCAATATTTTACAGCGTTAGAGCAGAAACCCACCTGAGATACAGGCAGCATGTACAGTATTAGTCATCAGATTAACAAACGTTAGGATCCCACGGCCCACAATGCATCAGGGAATCAATCAGCGGCGCACAAACCCCTTTTCATTAGTGTTTAATGAGCAAACCTCAAGAGCAATTCATGGCAATTCACAAAATAAATGTTTTTTTTTAATCAAAAGAAGCATGCACTCCATGCATAATATTGTTTTGCAGCTTAAATTGGCCTCATATACATATATTACGCCTTATTTTAAAGTGCATCTTTTTCTCAAATCAGTCAACTGAATGTGTTTTGTATGGAAGCAAAAAATAACTGTGACTTTTTACCTCGCAATTCTGACTTGATTTCTCGCACTTGTATCTAAACTCAGAATTTGTGAGAAATAAAGTCAGAATTGTGGGATATAAACTCGCAAATGTGAGAAGAAATAATGATATTAAACATATAAACTCCTGACGTCAGTATCCACTGCAAAAATGCTTTTCTTACTCAGTATTTTTGTCTTGTTTCCAAATATCTAAAAATTCTTACATCAATAAGCATTTACTAGATGAGTAAAATGACATAAGAAATTACATTTATATTATTAAACTATTGTTTTCTGATTTAAAAAAAATCTAAATTAAGTTTTTTTAAAAACTCTTGTAATTCTGCTTAAGCAAAAACTCACTTTTTTTTTCAGAAAACAAGATATAATTTCTAATGTCATTTTACTCATCTAGTAAATGCATCTTGATTTAAGAATTTTTAGATATTTGGACTGGACACAAGACACAAACACTAAGTAAGAAAAGCATTTTTTGTTAAGTGTTGTTTTTAAACGCACCCGTCTGTATTTGTGTCTGCGCTCTGTGAAGAACGTCAAAGGTTTCTATTTACAACATGTTTTTGCAGCGTTGAGCACTGTAGCCAATCACAGACCTGTTTGTTGAACGCAATGGCCAATCAGAGGCATTCGAGTCAGAATTTGCCCAGAGTTTGTTCAGCTCTGAATGCTCGGAAATGGTTTCGTTATAACCAACAAAGCATGAAGCCATGATGGTTTTTTCCCATGTGTCCTCTGAGATCTGTCTGAATGAAAGTGAGCTTCACCTTTGAGATGACGGTGTTGTTGGTGTTGAGCGCGAGATCTGCGATCCGCTCCACGCACTGGACGATACGTGTGCAAGCGCGAGCTTCGTTCTGAGCCATCCAGAGGACGTGTTCCTCCACCTGCATCATGTCACTGGCCATGACGAACACATGGTCGCCCAACTACAGACAAACACACAATCACAGATCAGAGGACAAGACGTGAGGTCCTTCCTCAGGGACCAGTTGTGCTGTTCATCTTCCTCCAGTGTGTGATGTTGCTGTTTGAGGATGAAAAAGAAAATTAATCTCTATATCAGTTTCTGAACTCCTGAAACGCCTCCATTGTAGTCTTGAGTTTCTTCCGGGAACGAACACGTCACAATATTCCTCATTATAATAATTCATGCGCAGAATAAAGGGGCGGGGCCTGGTTGAGTTAGTCAGTAGTGTGTTAAACTGGTGGTTATGGAAAGGGGCGGGGCATTTCCCAAACACACTCGAAGCGCTCGACCAATCACAACACACAGCTCCAGCCGACCAATCAGAGCACAGTGTGCTTTTCAGGAGGAGGGGCTTCATAGAGACAGGAAGTAAACAGAGCGTTACTGACAGACTGGGAAGAGAGGAGCCGCAACAATGGAGAATATGAGGAGAATAATCAACATTCAAGCAGGAAAACATGTTCTAGTAGAATCAAGACTTTTTAAAAGGGCATAATGGATTTTCTTTAACATAATCAAGATACATTTACTGGAGAAGCAAAATGAAGTGACTTTACACTTAAAAAAAATTAAAAATAAAATAATAATAATAAATGTGTATATATATATATATATATAGATACATATATATATATATATATATATAGATATATAGATATATATATAGATATGGTATATATATATATATATATATATACTTGTTTTCCCTTTAAATTTAGTTATTTTTCTGACCACATTGGCAGATTTTTTTTCTTCTTGTTTTAAGCATAAACTCACTTTATTTTGATAATTTTTTTCAGAAAACAACACTTAATATTTTCAGTCATTTTGCTTCTCCAGTAAATGTATCTTGATATAAGAATGTTTAGATATTTGTGCTGGAAAAAAGACAGAAATACTTAGGAAGAACAGCATTTTTCGCATCACATGCACAGTTAATCTCCATTGTACTGACTGTACTGAACTGAGTTTATGTCTTGAACAAGCCATCAAAAACTATAAGAGCTTTGCGATTTGTGATTAAGATGAGTCTATATGGCAGAACTGAGGGTTATGTCTCATTTACTTGAATAAAGAGGCAAAATTCACAGATCTTACGAGACCTTGAAGCCCTTAAACGACATTTGAACCATAACTGGAATATATTACTGTAACTTTGACTTTAAGCTCTCACTATAGGCAGTGAATGACAGCGTTAGTATTAAACCTGAGTGTTTCAGGAGGGCTGTAAATGAAGTGTGCACTTCACACAGTTAAAGTCATGTTCTGTTTTTATTTACCTATAAAGCAGCTTTGTGCAAATCATATTCAACACACGCCTTCAGTCACGAGAGCTGAAGATTCAGCACTTCACGCAACATCTTAAACAACAGCATCAACATTCCCGCCTCAAGCATTCTCATAGTTGCTTTCCAAAGGGTTTGATTCCCTGTCAATGCACGTACTTGTAAAATGTAAACTTTAAATGCATAGTCAATAAAAAAAAACTCTTAAAAATGCATGCAAATGTTTGCATACTTGGTGTGAAGTGTGTGTCTGGCCTGAAGGCCACATATGGCAGGAACAGCTCTTCTTCTGTTGTGTAATTAATACAAATTTCCCCAAAGCGAGTCTGTTTTCTCATTCACACCCTCCAAAAGCTCTTCTGGCGGAGTCTGCCAGTGTTATTAAAATGCTGAACGTGTTCACTGAACATGTGTACATAACACTTAAAGCTGAAAATAGCTGATAACAATGTGCAGTGACTCAAATTGCACCTAAATTGCACAGTAGCAGAGCGCCGCGTCAATGACAGCCGGGCGAAACAGGCGTGTGGAAGAGACTGAGACACACAGACAAATCCATCAGAGCAGAAATCCTCACTACAGTCTTCATATCACCTCACGTCACCGCAAGAAGGGATTTCAGGCCCACGTTTATGATTTATGTATTTGAATTGCATTTAAAATGTCAATGAATTTCCATATGGATTAAACAGTTTTAACATAAACAAACTAATAAATGTAATGGGATGCATATTTGTCAGTCACGCATAAATGAAGCAGGTCAGATTTCTACACTCAAAAACTCAAGGAATAGTTTATTATTAATTATATGCAACTGTTATTTTCAAAATGCATGTATTTAAAGTGCTTAAAATCTGCATTAATCTCTTCGTTGTGAAAAAAAAAATTCAGGTAAAGTATGAACATGGTTCAAATATGGCTAGTTGTGGAACAAGCAATGGGATTTTTGTTATTGTGCATTAGATTATTAGTACTATTGCAGAAATCTGACCTGCTTCATTTATGTGACTGACGAATATGCATCACATTACGTTTATTAGTTTATGTTAAAACTGTAATCCAAATGCATGGAAATGTTATATGCAATTCAAATAGATGAATATTTTTCCAGTGTAAACATATCTAAACGTTTTTAAATCAAAATGCATTTACTGGAGATGCAAAATGGCAAAAAATTAAAACAAACTCTGAAAATAAAACTTGTGAAGTGATTTTAAATTAAATTATAATTATAAAAATTAAGTGAGTACTTAAATCAAAAAGAATAAAAATCAGAAAAACAAACTTAATTCAAAGGGAAAATGAGATTATTTTTCTTGACAGATATTTGTTCTTGTTTTAAGCATAAACTCATTTTAATCAATTTCTCAAATCTTTCTCAAATCCAGTAAATGTGTCTTGATTTAAGAATGTTTAGATATTGGTGCTGGAAAACAAGACAGAAACACTGAGGAAGAACAGCATTTTTTTGCAGCGATCCATCAAAAGTATATTAAACATATAATTAGGTGTAAAAGTAAGAAAAATACTGCCACTATAATGATAAAGAAGACCTTGTCTTTGCTCAAACGTTCATAGATTTTGATCTGTGCTGGACTGACTGCATATAGTCAGAATCCTGAAGGATTAAACAGGTTGAGGCATTATGGGATGCGATTCTCACCTCTCTGACATCATACACCAGGCGTGTGAGTCTTTCTATCAGGTGAGTGACAAATATGACGTCCATCATGTCTCCGAACAGCGCCGCCCTGCTGGTGAGAGAGGAGAGATGCTGCGCCACCCTCAGTGCGTTAGAGGCGTTCACTGGTCTCTGAGTTCACATCGGAGAGAGAAAGAGCACAACTGAGAAAATATGAAGCAGCACAACTGCTTTCAACACTGATAATAATCAATAAATGTTTCTTGAGCATCAAATCATCATATTAGAGTGATTTCTGAAGGATCATGTGACACTGAAGACTGGAGTAATGATGCTGAAAATTCAGCTTTGATCACAGGAATAAATTACACTTTACTATATATTCACATAGAAAACAGCTGAATTACATTGGAATAATATTTCACAATTTTACTGTATTTTTGATCAAATAAATGCTGCCTTAGTGAGCAGAAGAGACTCTATACATTTTTAAAATATATGTAATTTCATATAAACAAGACTATTATATTACATTGATTGGTATTATGTTGGTTGACATGTTTTTGCTGTAATTTTATATTTATGAATTTTACATAATTTGGTGTATATGAATATTTAAGTCGACTCTTCATTAGATGCATTACAGTTAAAGCTTCAATAAGCAGAAGAGACACAAACATTAAAAAATCAAACCGTGACCCTAAGCTTTTAAATGGTAGTGCATGTGCTCTTTTCCAAATTCTACTAGTTTAAGCCTGTGTTTTGGCCGCTGGGATTGTGTGTCAGATTATTGCATGTTGTCTGGCACACCAAAGTCCAAAGAAACTTAAAATACTAATCGTGAAGATTATTGAGACATGAGGAATTAAAAAGAGAGCCTGAGCCAATCACATCTCAAAGACTCCCTTAGTTCTCAGGCTTCAAAACACAAGTGACGCAGTAAATCAAGGTCAGGTTGAACATCTGCTCAGTATAATCAGGTGTGTGTCATGCCGGAGTGATTCCAGCAGGATAACGGCCCTCCAGCCATAAATAAACTCCACTCGTGATGATGATGATGATGATCATCATCATCATCAGAGACTAGGAAAGACCCGAGTGTGACTTTTTTTTTTTTTATATAAAAAATATTTTAGAATTATTTAAAAAAAAAAAATATTTAGACAGAGTTGACAACCGTACAAAGTCACAAATGCCATTTGGACAAAGAGACATTTTTATTTTATTTTAGCAAAAGTCATTTTCGGGTCAAAAAGACCGCAAAGGCTGGATAAGGGTTAAATTATTACATTGTTTAAATTAATATATTTTTTGCTAACTTTGATTTTGTAAATGTGCATTTCTGAAATGCATAACTTAGACAATTACCTCTGATAACAGATCACTCTAAATTGTAATGTGGACTTTGAAACAATGTGTATTGTGAAAAGCGCTATACAAATAAATGTGAATTGAATTGAATTGAATTGAATTGAATTGAATTGAATGATGATGAAGGATACAGACCTGTGTGAGTTCATGCAGGCTGCGTGTGAACTGGTTTGCATATGAGCACTGGTTATAGTCATGCTCCGCCCACCGGCCCGACTGGCCACACCTCCGCCACGCCCTCTTCTCCTGAGGGGCGGGGCTAGAGGCGGAGCTAACGCTGGCCACCGCACACGGCAGGAACGCCAGGAAACCAGACAACGTCTTCGGCCACCTGAGAAAACAACATCTGAATGTGATTCAGCAGATCAAGAGTCTGTGTTCTCTGCACTGAGCGCATGTCTGACGGCTCGAATCCGCTGGTGTTTCTGTGATGTTTAGTGGATTTATGATCAACATCATCCATTAACTACAAACAAACTATACTGACAAATATTAATTGGCATTTCAAACTCAACAAATGTTTTGTTTGTAAAGTGTGTTTGAGCATCTTTCTTTACAATAAATGGCACTGGCTGTGATATTTTGAAATAAAACACAATGACATTCAGACATTTTACACTACCGTTCAAAAGTTTGGGGGTCGGGAACATTTTTAATGTTTTTTTGAAAGAAGTCTCCTATGCTCACCAAGACTGCATTTATTTGATCAAGAATGGTATGATGGGTGGTTGCCAGGGTGTTGCTATGTGATTGACAGGAGGTTTCTATATGGTTGCCAGGGTATGCTGGGTGGTTGCAAGGGTGTTGCTATGTGGTTGCCAGGGTGTTGCAATGTGGTTGCCAGGGTAATGGGTGGTTGCATGGGTGTTCCAATGTGGTTGCAAGGGAATGATGGGTGGTTGCAAGGGTGTTGCTATGTGGTTGCCAGGGTATGCCAGGTGGTTGCCAGGGTGTTGCTATGTGGTTGCAAGGGTATGATGAGTGGTTGCAAGGGTGTTGCTATGTGGTTGCCAGGGTATGATGGGTGGTTGCAAGGGTGTTGCTATGTGGTTGCCAGGGTATGCTAGGTGGTTGCCAGGGTGTTGCTACGGGGTTGCCAGGGTATGCTGGGTGATTGCAAGGGTGTTGCTAGGTGGTTGCCAGCGTGTGCTAGGAGTTTGCAAGGGTGTTGCTATGTGGTTGCCAGGGTGTTGCTATGTGGCTGCTAGGTTGTGTCAGGTGGTTTCCAGGGTGTGCTAGGTGTTTGCAAGGGTGTTACTATGTGGTTGCCAGGGTGTTCCTGTTTAGTTGTTAGTACGTGCAAGGTGTTTGAAAGGATATTGCTTTGCGGTTACTAGGGTGTTGCTATGCTAGATGGTTGACCTTAAACTTTTGAAACGGCAGTGCAGGTGTGACTTAAGTGTCTTTCCGAGAAATTGATCATGTTCAGAGTTTCACACAACACTTGAGGTTTGTGAAGATGAACAGTGTCCATTTGCGGCCGTCAAGTGAAGCACAAATGCTCAGTAATAAATTACACTAATTTCTCTGGTAACAACAGACTGATTTTCCAGCCCATTACAGACGTGTCCCAACACAGAACATGAAGCTATAGAAGCACCAATCAGAGAACTGACATTAAAATACAACAGAGGACAAAAGAGGCACTGATGCATCACAACCACAGTGAAGTGATTTTTAAGTAACGACGTCTGTGTGTGAGTGTGATGTTGCTGACGGTTGGCTGGGCTTCTGTAGCTGCGGCTTCTGTGTGTGTGTGTGTGTGTGTGTGCTGTTAGGGTGTTCCTGAGTACTTGTTAGTACGTGCATGTGGTTTGCAAGAATGTTGCTATGAGGTTACTAGGTAGGGTGTTGCTATGTGGTTGCTAGGGTGTGCTACATGGTTGCCAGGGTGTGCTACGTGTTAGCTTAGGTGTTGCTATGTGGCTGCGCGGGTGTGCTAGGTGGTTGCCAGGGTGTGCTAGGAGTTTGCAAGAGTGTTGCTATGTGGTTGCCAGAGTATGCTGGGTGGTTGCCAGGGTGTTGCTATGTGGCTGCTATGGTGTGTTAAGTGGTGCATCACAGTGAAAGGATTTTTAAGTAATGGCGTGAGTGTGAGTGTGTGTGAGTGTGATGCTTCTGTAGCTGAAGACGCACCTGAATTCACCCTTGTTGCTATTGACCCTCTCGGCCGAACAGTACAGCGCTGTCGTCTCCAGAACCACAATCTCCATGCCGATTGAGCTGTTGCCACGGGAACTGGTCACGTGACACTGCCAATTACCGGAAACCCCGACATCAATGTTGGACAGGATGAGCTCGCTGTGAGACGAGGGTGAGATGACACTGAGTCACACTTGAACATGAGCAAGTTTAACAGAGTGAATCTCACACAAGCCAAATGATACCTTTTTGTGTTGCTCAAATAACACTGACATGATGCACATTTTATTTTCTGAGTGCAAAATATATGCTATTTGGGTTGCTATTTAATAAAATGTAAAAAATCCATCAACATTTATGATATTGAGCACCGAAAAACACAAGACTAAGGTTATTCTGTTTCATTTACATTCAGGTCTGAATTATTAATATGCTAGAATTTCCAAAAGTTATTGTTCCTTGGTTTCTACAACATTTTCCAGGGAAACATTGAGGGATGCGAACGATTCATGCATGCAAACACTAGCAGAGGAATAGTAAGTGGCTCAGTGAGCGCGCTCAAATCTTTCACAGTAAAAATGATTAGAGGCTCAGAGAGAAAGACAGTGACTACTCAAGCCTGTAATCCCTCACACACACGCTCGCTCATTCACTCACTCACTCACTCACTCACTCACTCACTCACTCACTCACTCACTCACTCACTCACTCACTCACTCACTCACTCGCACACACACTCACACACTCACTCACTCGCACACTCACACACTCACACACTCACTCACTCACTCACTCACTCACTCGCACACACACTCACACACTCACACACTCATTCACTCACTCACTCACTCTCACACACACACACACACACTCACTCGCTCATTCACTCACTCACTCACTCAATCACTCACTCACACACGCTCGCTCGCTCACTCACTCACTCACTCACTCACTCACTCACACACACACTCACTAACTCACACACTCACTCACTCGCTCACACACTCACACACACACACACTCACACACACACACACACACACACACACACACACACACACACACACACACACACACACACACACACACACACACACACACACACACTCACTCACTCACTCACTCACTCACTTTGACCTAGTGTTGCGTAGGTAGTTGCCAGGGTGTTGCTGTGGTGTTTCTATATGGCTTTTAAAGTGTGCTAGGTGGTTGCTATGGTGTTTCTTTTTGGTTGTTAGGGTGTGCTAGGTGGTGCCCAGGGCATGCTATGTGTTTGCTGAGGTGTGTTAGGTAGTTGCAAGAGCGTGGCCATGTGGGTGCTAGGGTGTGCAAGGTAGATCCAATGGTGTTGTTAGGTGGTTGCCAGGGTGTTGCTAAATGGCTGCGTACTGCCCCAACAAGATAAGACCCCACTTCAGAGTCTCTATGATATATCTATTTTTTCAGTAAACAAAATGGGTGGTGGTGGGGGGGGGGGGGGGGGGGTGTTACACATTTCCCCATTAAAACAGATGACAAGCAACATGTCATAATTATAAAAGACACTTGAGTAGAAATTAACAATTTTCTAGAGTTAATAGCTAGAGTGCAAGGTTGTCCTGTTTAGTGCCTGTTTAGGAGAGGTAAAAAGCGGCATAAATTATCCTGATGTGTGGATGACGTCTGATTATGGCACATTATTCCTCTCTCAGCTGCAGTCCGGCAGCACTTAGATCCCTGATTAACGACCTCGGATCCTTGGACCAGCACTAGAGACTGACCCATCTGTAGCGCATATGGCTCAGAGACCAGTTTGAAGAGAGTGAGAGAGAGAGTGTGTGTGTGTGTGTGTGTGTGTGTGTGTGTGTGTGTGTGTGTGTGTGTGTGTCTCTGTGGCGCGAAGCAGAGCTGTGCTTGTGCCCCTTTGAACTGATCCACACAGCAAACATAACAGAGTGCTCCCCCTACTGAGACTCGAGTGATGCTCCACGCTCACATGATACCACACAAGCAGAAATATACACAACAAACACACAGAAAAGACTCCTGTTGTGTTACACACACACACAAAAAATGAAGTCATTCAGGATTAGAACAACATGAGGGTGAGTAAAATCACAAATGCAATCTCCTTAATATTTAATTTATTGCTGTTAGACAAGAATAAAGTTAAATATGGGGCAGCCCGCATAGCAACACCATTGCAAACACCTACAACATATTAGCAACCACAGCTACACCCTGCCATTACCCACAACACATAATAAACTGCATAGCAACACCCTGGCAACCACACACAACACATTAGCAACCACATAGAAACACCCTGGCAATCACACTCAACATTTGGAACCACATAGCGACACCCTAGCAACCGCCCAAAGCACAACTGCAGCCGCATAGCAACACCCTGGCAATCACCCATGACATATTAGCCACAGGAACACCCTGGCAGTGGCAACCACACATAACACGTTAGCAACACACTGGCAACCACACACCACATTTGCAACCACATAGCAACACCCTGGAAACCATCCATAACATATTAGCAACCACAGCAACACCCTGGCAACCACACATAACACATTAGCAACACCCTGAAAACCACACACAACATATGCAACCAAATAGCAGCACCCTAGCAACCACCCAAAAAACAATTGCAACTACATAGCAACACCCTGGCAACCACCCATAGCATATTAGTAACCACAACAACACCCTGGCAACCACACACAACATATTATCAACACCCTGGTAAGCACACACAACATTTGCAACCACATAGCAACCACCCAAAACACAATTGCAACCACATAACAACACCCTGGCAACCACCTATAACATATTAGCAACCACAGCAATGCCCTGGCAACCACACACAACATTGGCAACCACATAGCAACACCCTGACAACCGCCCAAAACACAATTGCAACCATACAGCAATACCCTGGCAACCACCTATAACATATTAGCAACCACAACAACACCCTGGCAACCACACACAACACATTAGCAACACCCTGATAACCACACACAACATTTGCAACCACATAGCAACGCCCTGGCAACCACCCATAACATATTAGCAACCACAGCAACACCCTGGAAACCACACACAACACATTAGCAACACACTGGTAACCACACACAACATTTGCAACCACATAGCAACACCCAGGCAACCACCCAAAGCACAATTGCAACCGCATAGCAACACCTTGGAAACCACCCATAACATATTAGCTAACCACAACAACACCCTGGCAACCACACACAACATCCAATCATAATGCCAGTGAGTTTTGCATTCAATATTCACATTTTCGTCAAAATAAAATTAAATTCTGTATGTGTCCGAGCAAGAGCAGAACAAGCATCAGTGAGAACACAAAGACACACACACACACACACACACACACTGTGACCTACATTCACACAACAAAGCTCTATTGTCCAGCCATCCACGTCTCCAAAACGCTTCACTAGCAGCATTCACAATCATGCACTAATATTCCTCAATCTGAGGATAATAACAGGCCTGTGAATGCTGAAGTCGGGGGGGGCTTCACTGATGAATATTTTAAAACCCAGAGCATGAAAATAGTTCTGCCCACTATAAAGACTCTTCCAGTCAGTATCGCTGGAGCTTGAACAACAAGAGCAGGTAAATAAACGTGAAATATTAATAAAACATTGAAAACTAAAAGGACACAAACACACTCAGAAACACTTTCATGACTCTAGAGTTTGATACAACTTTTAGTAGATCTAAAAGCAACTTACAGTGCACTCATGCTATACATCTTATTGAGCTTTCTATTCATCAAAGAATCCTGAGAAATTAAATATATCACGGTTTCCACAAGAATATGAAGCAGCTCAAATGCTTTCAACACTGATAATAATCATAAATGTTTCTTGAGCATCAAATCCTCATATTAGAGTGATTTCTGAAGGATCATGTGACACTGAAGACTGGAGTAATGATGCTGAACATTCAGCTTTGATCACAGGAATAAATTACACTTTACTATATATTCACATAGAAAACAGATGATTTACATTATAATAATATTTCACCATTTTTACTGTATTTTTAATCAAATAAATGCAGCATTGCTGAGCAGAATAGACGTG
>NC_137142.1:34718216-34730716 GCF_949319135.1 Squalius cephalus
GTGAGTGAGTGAGTGAGTGTGAGTGAGTGAGTGTGTGAATGAGTGAGTGTGTGAATGAGTGAGTGTGCGAGGCAGCAGTCGTGGATGATGAATGTGTGAGTGAGTGAGTGAGTGAGTGAGTGAGTGAGTGAGCAAGTAAGTGAGTGAGTGAGTGAGTGAGTGTGAGTGAGTCAGTGAGTGTGTGTGTGAGTGAGTGAGTGAGTGAGCGAGTAAGTGAGTGAGTTAGTGTGAGTGAGTGAGTGAGTGAGTGAGTGAGTGAGTGAGTGAGTGAGTGAGTGAGTGAGTGAGTGAGTGTGTGTGTGAGTGAGTGAGTGAGTGAGTGAGTGAGTGAGTGAGTGAGTGTGTGTGTGTGTGTGAGTGAGTGAGTGAGTGAGTGAGTGAGTGAGTGAGTGAGTGAGTGAGTGAGTGAGTGAGTGAGTTAGTGAGTGAGTGTGTGTGTGTGTGTGAGTGAGTGAGTGAGTGAGTGAGTGAGTGAGTGAGTGAGTGAGTGAGTGTGTGTGTGAGTGAGTGAGTGAGTGAGCAAGCGAGCAAGTGTGTGTGTGTGTGTGTGTGTGTGTGTGTGTGTAATGGTCTGACCTGGTGATGAGGCAGCAGTCGTGGATGATGCTGTCCTCCACGTTCAGGTCTCTCTCCTCCAGTGTGTGGACGGGACGCTGCTCGTGGCTCCAGGACAGGCTGATGGACGGGTCGAGGAACGAGGCTGTGCACTGCAGGGGCAAACGGTCCCCGCGAAACACCAGCTGCCTCTGGGTGGGAATGAGCTGCAGGACGGGCAGCTCCAGAGGTCCGTCTGAAACACACACACACACACAAACACACTGATGAAGAACGGGACATAGACATACTTAACTCCACCTGAAACTATTTTGATCAGCATTTCTTTTATAATAATTAGATTCAGCCAAGAAAATACACACAACGTGTGATCGTCAACGAGTGGATCTCTGAGCTGAGTGAGTGAGTGGAGGCGGGGCTCATTTGCATATTCATAGAACCACGTATACTAAATGAGGCAAGGGTGTCGAGTTACATTCAAGATATTTTAAGGCATGAAGACATTTTTTTCAAGGAAAAAACTTTTAAATATGTAATTTTGGTGATAAAAGATGAGTTTTAAAGGATAAAATGATTGACTACAGGGGGACTTTAAGGAAACAGAAGGAAAACAAGCCTCTCCACAAACTACCTTTATAATGACCATCTCTGTTTACCCAACTCAAATTCCTCATGACTCAAGACTGAGTCACCATCTGACGGACTCAACTGGATTAAAATAGTCAGACATTTAGATGGACGCAGCCTGGAACAGAAATTAGATGATGTTCTTCATCTGACTAATTTCTTAGCTTTTTATGTCAAGCAAAGTGAACAGCGCAAATTAAATTTAGTGTGTGTCTGTGTGTGTGAATGTGTGTGTGTGTGTGTGTGTGTGTGTGAGAGTGAGTGAGTGAGTGAGTGAGTGTTTGAGTGTGTGAGTGTGTGTCTGTGTGTAAGAGAGAGAGAGAGACAGTGTGTGCGTGTGTGTGTGTGTGTGTGTGTGAGTGAGTGTAAAAAAGTAATCTTTCTTTTGCAGTTATCAAAACAAGGCTGTTCTATTGACAGTTTTGTTTTATTTCATCGTATAAATTTTACACCTATTAAACATCGTGTAAATTTTAAAATATTGCTGATTACTTACGAAGCACTAAATGGTTTAGCTCCGCAGTACTTGAGCAAGCTCTTAACGATTATAGTCCTTCACGTCTATTGCGACCTCAAAATTCTGGCCAGTTGATAATACCTAGAATATCAAAATCGTCTGCTGGGGGTAGATCCTTCTCCTTTTTAGCACCAAAACTCTGGAACAGTCTTCCTAGCATTGTCCGGGAAGCAGACACACTCTGTCAGTTTAAATCTAGACTAAAAACACATCTCTTTAACCTGGCATTCATATAGAACATTATACATTCATATTGTTCAAATCAGTTAAATGTTTATTAGGCTGCATAAATTAGGACAGCCGGAACAGGGAACACTTCCTATAACACCTTATGTAGTCATTACATTATAAGAAGAATGGCATCTACGCTAATGTTAGTCTTTCTGCTTATTCCGAGGTTTACTGTAATCAGCCGGATCCAGATCAGATAGTGGACCTGCGCCTCGACACGACCACAACGCATGATGTAGTCAGCCGGATCCGGGCCGTATCCAGATCAGATGGAGGACCTGCGCCTCGACACGACCACAACGCATGATGTAGTCAGCCGGATCCGGGCCGTATCCAGATCAGATGGAGGACCTGCACCTAGACACGACCACAACGCATGATGTAGTCAGCCGGATCCAGACCGTATCCAGATCAGATGGTGGACCTGCACCTCAACACGACCACAACGCATGATGTAGTCAGCCGGATCCGGGCCGTATCCAGATCAGATGGAGGACCTGCACCCAGACATGACCACAACGCATGATATAGTCAGCCGGATCCAGACCGTATCCAGATCAGATGGTGGACCTGCACCTCAACACGACCACAACGCATGATGTAGTCAGCCGGATCCGGGCCGTATCCAGATCAGATGGTGGACCTGCACCTCAACACGACCACAATGCATGATGTAGTCAGCCGGATCCGGGCCGTATCCAGATCAGATGGAGGACCTGCACCTCAACACGACCACAACGCATGATGTAGTCAGCCGGATCCAGACCGTATCCAGACCAGATGGTGGACCTGCACCTCGACATGACCACAACGCATGATATAGTCAGCCGGATCCAGACCGTATCCAGATCAGATGGTGGACCTGCACCTCAACACGACCACAACGCATGATGTAGTCAGCCGGATCCGGGCCGTATCCAGATCAGATGGTGGACCTGCACCTCAACACGACCACAACGCATGATGTAGTCAGCCGGATCCAGACCGTATCCAGATCAGATGGTGGACCTGCACCTCGACATGACCACAACGCATGATATAGTCAGCCGGATCCAGACCGTATCCAGATCAGATGGAGGACCTGCGCCTCGACACGACCACAACGCATGATGTAATCAGATGGTGTCAACTAGACTCTCCCCTGATCCTCAACAAACCCGTCTCCATACTCCGATCTTCAACCAGATGAAACTGGATAATATTCTGAATGTTCCGATCCAATCTGACCTCTGACCTGTAATGCTGCCTGAATCATAATCGTACACTGTTCGCTCGTTGGCCAGAGGAGAACTGAGCGACTGAGTCTGGTTTCTCTTAAGGTTGTTTTGAGTTTTGGTTCTTTGCCACTGTCGCCTTTTTCGCCTTTCTTTCGCCTTTGTTGGCATTGGCTTTTGGCTTGCTTAGATGGGGACATTTAATATTTAACAGTATTATTGATCTGCTGCATTGACACCATTATATGAGATCTGAACTGAGCTGGACGATGAGATTAGGGTTTTCTCATATATTAATGAACTAAATTAATAACTTTGTGTGTGCGTGTGTGTGTGTGTGTGTGAAAGAGAGAGAGAGAGAGAGAGAGAGAGAGAGAGAGTGAGTCTGTGTGTGTGTGTGTGTGTGTGTGTGTGTGTGTGTGTGTGTGTGTGTGTGTGTGTGTGTGTGTGTGTGTGTGAGTGTGTGTTACACTGGGCTTCTGCTCCATCTGCTACTCATCACCACACAGCAGGTAATAACACACAGAAAAGACAAAAAGTCTGTCGAAGAACGAGAGAGAGTCAGAGGAGACTGATCTCACACAGACTAGTGCTAGCCATTGTTATTGGGAAAAAAAAATATTTAAAGGACTTGCAACTTATTTATGCAACTAAGTGAAAATAAAATTAAGTTGAAGCCTTATGTTGAAGCACTAAAATTACTAAAACTGAAATAAAAATGAATTAAAGCTAAATAGAAATAAAAAATAAAATAAAAAATAATAAAAATGACAAAAGCATAGTAAAATTATTAAAACTTTAATTAAAATTAAAACCGAAAAGTTTATCAAATAAATAAATAAAAATTAAAAAATAAATTAAAAATATTAATAAATACTATACATACTAAAATAAAATAAAAAATGAAGTAAAAGTAAAATAAAGAAATATAACAAATAAATAGTAATAAATAATAGTATTTATAATACTAAAGCTGAAAAGAAAAATTAAATATATAAAAATTAAACCTAAACTCAAAATATCAATAAATACTATAATAGTGTATACATGACACAAAAATGACAATGGACTACAGTGAAGCTTCTCTGAACCTGTAAATCTTACCAGCACATCATTTAAATGTAGTTAAACTAAAGCTTTTTGAAAGTTAATCTAATGAATTGCATTAATCTTGAACAGATACATAAATATAACTAATACAATCAGCAAATTAATCTTTTTTGAAGCTGTTCACTGAACGAAACCCTCTGAGCGAACCGATTCACTAAAATGAATCATACAGATTCTCTGATATAAAGACATGAATCAGTGGAGATGTCTTAAATGAAGGTTGCTGCCTATGTAGACTGAGATAAATGTCCCTGTTAGTGATCTTACGTTTCAGATCATACTTATACACATCATAATGAGTGTTAAACTGAGCCTCGGGATGAGTTTCGGTGCGCTACTGTGAAAATAACTGCTGTACGTCTGTAAAAGATGATTCCAGCTGTGTCAGAAATCATGAGCACACTCTGCAGAGCGCGTAATGCTGGCAAAACATGACAATTCAGTTAAACTGCATGAAATAAAGCATAAGGCACAAGAGGCCATGAGATTCTGACACTTAAAACAGCACATCTGTCAGAATGTGGAGCACAAAAAGCATGATAAAGCATCTATCTAAGGTTTTATTTTTATTTTTTTTACATTTATTTGCACTATATAGTTGGCTATATATTATATTTTACAATGACTATCCACAAGGTTCATCCAAAAATATCTTAGAGTTGGAACTGTTTTCTTGTATCGCATTTTTGTCCATTCATCAATGCAAATTTACCAGCTATGCAAATGAGGCTTGCATGCTAAAATAACACATGCATAATTCATTCTTACAAAGAAAGTAGGCATGTTTGTACAATAATATATATATGTTTGTATTATTCTAAAAATGCAAAATGTGAAAAAACAGTAAAATTAAAATAAATACTTTATTTTTTATTTTATTTTATTTATAAAAATAAATCTTCCTGTTGCAGTCTATATATACTTTAAACTCTGCAAACTTCAGCTATGCAAATGATGCTTATTGTGAATTGAATCGGGTTTGTGGTTTGCCTGATTTTCATTTAGTGAATCTGAGTGAATTGCATGCTAAAATAACACACACAACACATGCAAAGTGTGCATGATTCATACTTACGCTATACATTCTTACTAATAAAAATGTTTGTGCAATAATAATTATAATAATTCTATATAATAATTAAAATAATAATAATTCTAAAAATGCAAAATGTGAAAAAAATAAAGGTTTGCAACTGTAAAATTTAAATAAATAACTGCTTTTAATTTGTTATAATTTAATTTAATTCATTAAAATAAATCTATCAGTTGCAGTCCATTTAACATTTTCTTCTCTTCAGAGGAGATGCATGCAGTATTCGCTTTAACTGGCAATCAGATGTTAGAGTTGGATCTCTACAATCAGTAAACTTTTGTCCATAGGCCTATGCAAATGAGGCTTATTCTGAATTGAATCGTATTAACAGAAAAGTATTTGTGCATCTCCTGTTTGCATGATTCCTTTAGTGAATCACATGCTATAATAATACAGGCATAATTCGTTCTTACTAACTTCCAGATCATTCATTTATAATATTTTAGTATTGCAGAGTAATGTTGTGCCGGTGTTTTACCGCAGGTGAGCTGGTGTTCCTGAAGGCTGAGGAGCTCCAGTCCATGAAGACGGCTCGGATACACACACACGGATTCGTTCCCCACGCGCACGGACTGAATCCTGAGCCACGACAGCAACCACTGAAGCTGACAATCACAGAACAGAGAGTCTGTGCCCATGCTCCTGGAAAACAGCGTTCATATTCAGTCTTATTATCGCTTTAATGCAATAACAACACCAAATTTGCAGCAATGACACAGTTATTGAACTGAACTGAATCAGCTTTGAATTGAATTGATCTGAATAATGAAACTACTGTCTTGTTAGAGCTGCTTTACAGCTGAAATTTAATTTGTTTTATAATTAATGAATTTTATAACATTGACATATTAACAACTTAATGTGAAGCTGCTTTGAAATGATCTGTATTGCATGAAGCGCTATAGAAATAAATGTGACTTGACTTGTGCAAAAAGAAACATGAACGTGCATCACCACGTTATAACACAATCAAAAGTTAATATAATACATTTAAAATCATTCATTTCCCCCCTGAAGTCCAAATATGGTGTTAATCACGTTTTACTTATACATTCATTAGTTCTGCTGTTTAAAGCGGTGGTATAATACCCTTTTTACAAGATGTAAAATAAGTCTCTGATGTCCCCAGAGTGTGTGTGTGAAGTTTTATCTCTAAATACCCCACAGATATTTTTATATAACATGTTAAAGTTGTCACTTTTTGAGGGTGAGCAAAAACACGTTTTTGTGTCTGTCCCTTTAAATGCAAATGAGCTGCTGCTCCCGGCGCAGGGGGCGGAGCTACAACAGCTCGTGTTCTTTTACCTCACACACACACACATGCACTGAAAATTTCAAAAACTTTTAGCCTTTTATGTTCAAACCGGAGTCAGACAATGATGGAGAGACTCAAGAAGAAGAGACAACATGTAGAAGCAACAGGACATTTCTGAATGGTTAGTTGATGAGTTTATGAAGCTGATGTATAGTTATCTTCTAGTCATTGATTAGCATATTCTGTCTTGATAATCTATAAATCGTGTTCAGGGGGCGGGGTTTATGTAAATTCTAGGGTTGGTGACGTCACTAAACCGGGAGGAATGTGGTGTAGTCCAGCCGTTTGTTATAGTCCTTAAAGCTACACTGTGTAACTTTTTTAGTTGATTCTTAGCAAAAAACACTTAGTTCTTTCAAAAATATATGTGCTCATTAATGTATATTTACTTCTTTCAAGTAATAAAGTATTCTCTTAAGTTTATAATCTGCCACTGAAAATACATACGGGTGAGGGGTTCGAATGCCGGTCGCCATGTTGCCCCTCCATCTTGAAACTACATTAGCCAAAGAGGGACATACCTGTAAATTCAAGCTTCGCCTTTTGCGTTTTTCACTCAGTGACACCGTGACGAATGCGAGGGGGAGATTACTCGCGAGCTGTGTGTGTGTGTGTGTGTGTGTGTGTGTGTGTGCGTACTCACATTTGAAAGAGAGAATTAAAACCTCAACGCGACAGACAAATCAGCAAGACCATAGTCAATATTGGAGTAACTTTTCCCAGATGGAAAGAGCTCATGAGGAGAAAATATTTTAAAACGGACGCCGAGGTTGCCTGCTTTCTTCTCGACAGGTAATTCAGCCTGTTGTAATTCATTTGTGTAAATTCGAAGTTTTATAGTTGCTTGTCTAACCATAGCATGGTTGTGCATAACGCCAGAACGACCTCTAGTATAACTTAATCCTCGCATCAATGGTGAATGGTTTACCCTGTAACATAAATCTGTGCTGCGACGGATCACAGGTGATGAATAGTTTTAAAGGCGCAATTTTTTAAGCTATATATAAAAAAGGACACTGAACGTTTTAGTTATTTTTAATTGCTTTTACTTTGTACACATTGTAACGTTAGCCTAATCTGATTATGCTGGGATAGCCGATTCCAAGGGTGACGTTTACCTCCTGACATCTGTCCTGTAGTTTTATTCATTTTAGACGTATTGTTTATTATTGTCATGGACGAAGTCGATAACTGGAAGCCATGTTAATCTTGGAATAATACGGCCACCGTAGGAGTTAAAACGCCCTCGGAATTGAGAGGAACAGAAACTAAAATTCACTGGGTAGTCATATACAATTTCACCGCTAGATGGGGGTAAAAATCACACAGTGTAGCTTTAAAAGCAAATATCTCCCTTTGCTCTGAACTTTGAGCGTTGTAACTTTGCAGATGTTGTTTATGATCAAACAGCAACATTACACACTAACTAAAGTTAGAAAAGTCAAATCATGATCAACCACCCCTTTAATAATAATAGCATTCTACAAAACTTCTTGTAAAACTTTCTGATCACTTTTTCCTTCAGAGTTGCAAATGTATTTTAAGTAAAAATATATTTATGAATAAAGCAGCTTTTCATGTGTTCCAGAGAATAAAAACAGTCAAATTGAACTAAATAAATGTATTAAATGACTTGCGGTTTAGAGACTATGTGCTCGGACAAACTTACTAGTAACCAATCACATGAGTCAATTATTAGTCACATGACTCAACGCGTACAGTAATAAATGAGCAGGTCTTCAAATCAAATGAAAAAGAAAGTCATCTAAGTAATGTGCATTTTTATTCACAGCTTTATGGGGGTTTTATGCACCATCCCAACATTTGCATAGAAATATGTGGATGGGAACTCATTTTTGCAGTTTAGCTTCAGTAAATGTTTGTCTTGGATTGGGAAGAAAGTGTTGAGCTCTAAAACAGTAGTTCTTCATCGCACAGTGACGGATCGCACTCCTCATATCATGACCCATTTTAACAGATTTACATGTACAAAATATAGTGTGTAAATCTTACAGCGCTCGGAGGGAAGGAGTGTGTGTGAAAAGCCCCTCCGGCAGTGTGGAGAAAATATTCCCAGACAGATTCCTGAAACACACACAAACCCCAGCTGACATTTCAGAGGCATTAAAACACAACTAGAACATCAATTATTAGTGATAAACGGCTCCCAGTGCTAAAGAGAGAGAGAGAGATACAGAGAGAGAGAGAGAGAGAGAGAGAGAGAGAGAGAGAGAGAGAGAGAGAGAGAGAGAGAGAGAGAGAGAGAGAGAGAGAGAGAGAGAGAGAGAGACTCACAGTTTGGAGAGACGGCCAAGGTCAAGAAACATATCAGGAGAGAAGCAGCCAATCCTGTTGTTTGAAAGATCCCTGAGGAAACACACACACACACGCACACACACACACACACACACACACACACACACACACACACACACACACACACACACACACACACACACACACACACACACACACACAAGATAAGTGATCTGACATCAAACACCAGCATCAAAACCTTCAAACTGGACTGTGAATATATGCAGATGTGTGTGAGTGTGTGTAATTATATAACATCCACGATCTGACTATTATCTGACTATATGAACTATCGACTTGTTTCCAGAGTTTGAAGGAAAAGAGAGTAACACTTTATTTTACAGTGTCATTGTTACATATGTTACATGTACTTACCATAGTAATAAGAGTAAATTATGCATAATTACATGCAACTAACCCTCAACCAAACCCTAATCCCTATAGTAAGTACATGTAGATAATTAATATCAGTACTTAAATGTAACAATGACACCTTAAAATAAAGGGTTACACTTTATTTTAAGGTGTCATTGTTACAGTGTAATTATATATTTAAGTACTGAGTGATATTAAGCAACTACATGTACTTACTATAGGGTTAGGGTTTGGTTGAGGGTTAGTTGCATGTAATTATGCATAATTTACTGTTATTACTATGGTAAGTACATGTAACATATGTAACAATGACACCCCAAAATAAAGTTTAACCGAAGAGTGTTTGCATGCCATCTTTCAAACAATTCATACGCAATATTTCATGGCCTTAAAAGTGCTGAAAATCTGATACATGAATATGTTGATCATGCCGTGAAAAACACAAATGCCATGCATACTTAAAAATGATTTGCATTATTAGGGTTCCTTTAAGTCCACTCGAGCAATGAAAGAGCAACTGCTTTCTGCATCCATAAACGGATTTATCATCTGAAGAGACGGGACCCTTGAGGAAAATAAGGGTTAAGTGTTTTAGGAGCCGACTCTAATCTTAGTAACTCGCCAATTACTCCTACTAGAGACTGAACCCACGACCGGCGCAGATCCTGAATGTCTGGCGACCGCAGCCAACAAACCGTCCATTCAATGAATATACGTGAAGCGTAACTCGGTGATTTTATGTCTCGTGTGTGTGTGTGTGTGTTTGGATCTCCAGGTGTGTGTGCTGTGCATGTGTGTGTGGTTTCATGCCCGCTGTAATGAGAAACATACACTGCTGTGGTGCAGTGGGAGCGGTGCAGTTGTGCGCTGTAATCATCGGTTGCGAGCTCTTAAATTAGACCAGCCGCTTAAATTATACGCGCACAGAATCCTGGCACACACACATCCACAATCAGCCGCTCAAATCCACCAATCAGTGTCACATTAAACCGTCCGCATGGCTCCCGTTTCTGTGCGTCGACATGCCGAAAGCCTCTTCACAACTGAATGAACCTTCAGATCGACTCCAGCGCTGATTCTGAAGGGTGTTGCATAAAGATGTGACCTAATATTCACAAACGGGGATCAAATGTAAAAGTTTGAGAACACTGAGAGTTTAAAAACACGGAACGTTCTCAGAAGTTTTGAACAAACGTTCTTCCAGTAACAGTATTGTCTTTAATAATGTTCTCAAAGCATTGCTAATGGAATGTGAAACTTTCAGTTGGACGTTTTTTTAAATGTTTCAGAATCTTCAGAGAAGATTCAAAAGTAACATTCCAAAATGATCAAAGGAAATGTTCCCTTAAAGGGATACTTCACCAATTAGCATTAAAGCTACACTGTGTAGGATTTTCTCCCATCTAGCGGTGAAATTGTTTATGACTACCAACTGAATATTACTTTCTAGCCCCTCCCATGCCGAGGGCGTTTTAACTTCTATGGTGGCCGTATTATTTCAAATCTGCCGGCAGTCGCGAGTAATCTCCCCCTCGCATTCGTCACGGTGCGTGTAAAAACGCGAAAGGTGAAGCTTGAATTTCCAGGTATGTCCCTCTTTGTCTAATGTATTTTCAAGATGGAGGCACAACATGGCTTCCGCCATTCGAGAGACTCGCTCGTATGTATTCTAAATGGCAGATTATACACTTACGAGAATACTTAATTAGTTGGTTGAAGTGATTACACATTAATGAGAATGTACTGTATAATTTTGAAAGAACAAAGTGTTTTTTGCTAAAAAAACAACTTAAAATATTACACAGTGTAGCTTTAATAAAGCATTGCTAATGGAATGTTTTTATCTGAAACTTTCAGTTGGATGTTTTTTAAATGTTTCGGAATCTTCAGAGAAGATTCAAAAGTAACATTCCAAAATGATCAAAGGAAACATTCCCTTAAAGGGATACTTCACCGATCAAGCTAGGTTTATACTCGACGCGTCCCCACGAGCGCTAAGGTGCGCGCGGGAAAAATTACGTCATTGCGGTGTGGGCGGTCGAGCGCGTTGGGTGCGCAAGACCCCATTTCGCTTGCCGGTGTGCACGCATACATAGTAAAAGAAATGGACACAGCGACCCCACTGGATTCTTCCTGATGGCTGAGTGACTGCGCAGACTCAAACTGAGCTCGACGGCGTAGATGTGACGTGAGCAGCCCGTCTGTCTTCTAGTAGCTGTGCCAAGAGAAATCTGAGTCATTCCCTTCCGAATCTTCCAGAGACGGAGAGCGTGAGTAGGAGCTGTCCATGAGCTAGGAGCAGGAGCAGCTTTTGCTAAGTATTCTGATTAATTACTTTGTCATTTTGCCTCCACGTCCCCCCGATCGCCCGCGAGCTTTTCCTCCCGTCCATACGGTAATCTCTCTACTGTGCGACAGAGAGTCGCGTGGTTATGACGCAATCGTTAGCCTATTTTTACAAAAACTGCTTCTACAGGACCATAACGTAAGATACAAGGTAATGGAGCCTTTTATACATTTTCGTGTTTCTTTAGAAATAAATAATGGACAAATGGAGTCTTTAAACACCTCAGATGTAAAGTTATTCGCTGTCAAAGTGACGCCAAAATGAATGGGAGTCAGTGGAATGCTAACAGCAGGAGATGGTCTGCTAATCAATGGCGGCGCGCGGGGAAGCTTCAGTTTTTCCTGAAAGATTACCCCCTTGTGTGCACAGCTTTTTTTGTGACAGCGCGTGCGGCTCCGCATCCGAAGATGAACGACTTCGAGCCGAATCTGGCCGAGCTTCTCACCACACCGGTACCCAGGTTGCACGACTAAATTAGTTGCTTACATTAAAAAAAAATAGCATATAAAGTATTTTTAATGAACATAAAGGTCCATGTTTAATAAAAATATTCACGAAACTTAATGAAATGTTTAGTGAAATTAGAAAATATTTAAGAGATCGTTAATTTAGTTATATTGTATGCACGTTCTCATATCCATTTGTTCTAATGTCACGAGTAATAATCTCAGGGTTTACTGGATTTTACACAAATAGCACTGGGAGCACTTCGACTCGGCGCAGTAAAAAGTCACGTTGGCTCTAATGACAGAAGTGAGAGGGAGAGGGGGAGAGGATTTTTCAGGAGTGATGATATTAAG
>NC_137142.1:34740716-34748216 GCF_949319135.1 Squalius cephalus
GGATGAGGGATGTATGGATATATATCTATACGGATGTACAAACAATATCAAACTATACAGATAAAATAGTCCTGAATTATGTGTGTTACACACAAGTGTTACAACTAACCCTCTGTCTGTTACAGTTAACCCCGCATATGGGCTAAGTTGCACTTCTGTCACTTTCAGTGCAACTGTACGATAATGGAAAGTCCTAGAAAAAACTTTAAGTGTTCATTTGTAGCAGAGATGTGTGTTGCTTGTGTAAAAAAAAAAAGATTAATCAAACTTTTTTTTTTTTTTTTTATAATTGAGCCAAAACCAAAATGTGTTTGGTTGTGCCCCGCGCTCCCCTACACATGTCATTATACAACTATCTGTCCTCATAAATCACAAAAACAAAAACAAACACACACACACACACACACACACACACAGGAAACCGAGCTGGTGTAAAAGGTCAGGCTGTGACATCACTGTCTGAAAGTCCACTTCCTGTTCCAGTTTCCGTCCAATAATAGAGCTGGCCGTTCTAAGGATCTCTCAGAGGAACTGCTGGAGTCGAGCGCCAGATTTGTGTTTGACTGATGACCTGTGATCTATCGCTGTCTCTCAGGCCCAAACGCGCTGGTTCACCGCTGACTCAACGAGCGCACAGGAAGACGGGGGATAATGTAAAACGCTCATGCATGTGATCGTGGTCCGACAGTTTTCTGTTGTTGACATTTGAAACTGAATTCAGGATAGAGTCCTGATAGCTAAAGTCAACATGCTAAGAGTTCTAGCAAACGCTGGCAAGTTCCCTGCAAATGTTGATTTATTTTGCTGGGATTTATGCCAATTAGCCTTTTGGAAAATACAATACAGTGAGGATGGATGGATGGATGGATGGATGTGTGATGGAAGATGGATGGATGATGGATGGATGGATGGGTGGATGGATGGATAGATGATGGAATGCAAGAATGATTATATATAAGCCGTCTGCTAACTAGAAAACAATTGTGTGAGTTATAATTGTTAATATCAATATAATCATATCGTAATGAATCATATAATAAAATGAAATTTCTGCAGTAGATTTAAAGCATCAAATCTGCATTCACTTTAGAGATTTGATCATAAATTCATCTTTGAGACTCCGCTCTGATTAAACTGACCTTTAAAAATTAAACAGTTTTTTTTTTTTTAAGTAATTAACGATGTGCTAACGAGCCAATTAACTGATATAAATGGTAATAAATACAGGCACATATTTCTGCTCACATCATATTCGCAGCATCCTCATGAGCAGCCGCTGAGCAGCTCGAAGCTTTAAAGAGATCGTTCAGCCAAAAATGAAAATCAGCCCATGATTTACTCACACTGAAATCATCCTAGGTGTATGTATATACAATCAGAGTTATATTAAAAAATGTCCTGGCTCTTCCAAGCTTTATAATGGCATAAAAGTGCATCTGTCCATCATAAAAGTGTATCTATCCATCATAAAAGTGCATCTATCCATCATAAAAGTGCATCTGTCCATCATAAAAGTGCATCTGTCCATCATAAAAGTGCCTTTATCATCATAAAAGTGCATCTGTCATCATAAAAGTGTATCTATCCATCATAAAAGTGCATCTATCCATCATAAAAGTGCATCTGTCCATCATAAAAGTGCATCTCTCCATCATAAAAGTGCATCTGTCCATCATAAAAGTGCATCTGTCCATCATAAAAGTGCCTCTATCATCATAAAAGTGCATCTGTCATCATAAAAGTGCATCTATCCATCATAAAAGTGCATCTATCCATCATAAAAGTGCATCTGTCATCATAAAAGTGCATCTGTCATCATAAAAGTGCATCTGTCCATCATAAAAGTGCCTCTATCATCATAAAAGTGCATCTGTCATCATAAAAGTGCATCTATCCATCATAAAAGTGCCTCTATCATCATAAAAGTGCATCTGTCCATCATAAAAGTGCATCTATCCATCATAAAAGTGCATCTGTCATCATAAAAGTGCATCTATCCATCATAAAAGTGCATCTATCCATCATAAAAGTGCATCTGTCATCATAAAAGTGCATCTGTCATCATAAAAGTGCATCTGTCCATCATAAAAGTGCATCTATCCATCATAAAAGTGCATCTATCCATGATAAAAGTGCATCTGTCCATCATAAAAGTGCATCTATCCATCATAAAAGTGCATCTGTCCATCATAAAAGTGCATCTGTCCATCATAAAAGTGCATCTATCATCATAAAAGTGCATCAATCCATCATAAAAGTGCATCTATCATCATAAAAGTGCATCAATCCATCATAAAAGTGCATCTATCATCATAAAAGTGCATCTATCCATCATAAAAGTGCATCTATCATCATAAAAGTGCATCTGTCATCATAAAGTGCATCTATCCATCATAAAAGTGCATCTGTCCATCATAAAAGTGCATCTGTCCATCATAAAAGTGCATCTATCATCATAAAAGTGCATCTATCCATCATAAAAGTGCATCTGTCATCATAACAGTGCATCTGTCATCATAAAAGTGCATCTATCCATGATAAAAGTGCATCTATCATCATAAAAGTGCATCTGTCATCATAAAAGTGCATCAATCCATCATAAAAGTGCATCTATCATCATAAAAGTGCATCTATCATCATAAAAGTGCATCTATCATCATAAAAGTGCATCTGTCCATCATAAAAGTGCATCTGTCATCATAAAAGTGCATCTATCCATGATAAAAGTGCATCTGTCATCATAAAAGTGCATCTGTCCATCATAAAAGTGCATCTGTCATCATAAAAGTGCATCAATCCATCATAAAAGTGCATCTATCATCATAAAAGTGCATCTATCCATCATAAAAGTGCATCTATCATCATAAAAGTGCATCTATCATCATAAAAGTGCATCTGTCATCATAAAAGTGCATCTATCCATGATAAAAGTGCATCTGTCCATCATAAAAGTGCATCAATCCATCATAAAAGTGCATCTGTCCATCATAAAAGTGCATCTATCCATCATAAAAGTGCATCTGTCATCATAAAAGTGCATCTGTCATCATAAAAGTGCATCTGTCCATCATAAAAGTGCATCTATCCATCATAAAAGTGCATCTGTCCATTATAAAAGTGCATCTATCCATCATAAAAGTGCATCTATCATCATAAAAGTGCATCTATCCATCATAAAAGTGCATCTGTCATCATTAAAGTGCATCTGTCCATCATAAAAGTGCATCTATCCATCATAAAAGTGCATCTATCCATCATAAAAGTGCATCTGTCATCATTAAAGTGTATCTATCCATCATAAAAGTGCATCTATCCATCATAAAAGTGCATCTGTCCATCATAAAAGTGCATCTATCCATCATAAAAGTGCATCTGTCCATCATAAAAGTGCATCTATCCATCATAAAAGTGCATCTATCATCATAAAAGTGTATCTGTCATCATAAAAGTGCATCTATCCATCATAAAAGTGCATCTATCCATCATAAAAGTGCATCTGTCATCATTAAAGTGTATCTATCCATCATAAAAGTGCATCTATCCATCATAAAAGTGCATCTGTCCATCATAAAAGTGCATCTATCCATCATAAAAGTGCATCTGTCCATCATAAAAGTGCATCTATCCATCATAAAAGTGCATCTGTCCATCATAAAAGTGCATCTATCATCATTAAAGTGTATCTGTCATCATAAAAGTGCATCTATCCATCATAAAAGTGTATCTATCCATCATAAAAGTGCATCTATCCATCATAAAAGTGCATCTGTCATCATAAAAGTGCATCTATCCATCATAAAAGTGCATCTATCCATCATAAAAGTGCATCTATCCATCATAAAAGTGCATCTGTCATCATAAAAGTGCATCTATCCATCATAAAAGTGCATCTGTCCATCATAAAAGTGCATCTGTCATCATAAAAGTGCATCTATCCATCATAAAAGTGCATCTGTCATCATAAAAGTGCATCTATCCATCATAAAAGTGCATCTGTCATCATTAAAGTGCATCTGTCCATCATAAAAGTGCATCTATCCATCATAAAAGTGCATCTATCATCATAAAAGTGTATCTGTCATCATAAAAGTGCATCTATCCATCATAAAAGTGTATCTATCCATCATAAAAGTGCATCTATCCATCATAAAAGTGCATCTGTCATCATAAAAGTGCATCTATCCATCATAAAAGTGCATCTGTCCATCATAAAAGTGCATCTGTCCATCATAAAAGTGCATCTATCCATCATAAAAGTGCATCTGTCCATCATAAAAGTGCATCTGTCATCATAAAAGTGCATCTGTCATCATAAAAGTGTGTTTTATGAAATTTTATAAAATTTCAGCTTTGATCACAGGAATAAATTATACTTTACTGTATATTCACACAGAAAACACTTATTTTAACACGTATTACTTTTTTTTTTTTTTTGTAAATAAATGCAGCCTTGATGAGCAGAAGAGACTTTCTGAAGTCTGAAACTTTTGACTGGAAGTGTATATATATATATTCATACTATTATTTCATATGTCAGACTGTTAATATCAGGCGTTCAGGCGAACTGTTGCTCCTCTAGACAATAATATGTGTGTTGAAAAAACATATTTGTAGTGACTGATGGGCCTCATCTGATAAAGTTATTGATATAGAAACGTCTGGTGGATACAGATCTATGAAGGACTGGAAACGAAGAGTGTTACTCACAGTCTCTCGAGATCTCTCAGGCCGAGGAAAGAGTTATTCTTCAGAGCCGAGATCTTATTGTTGCTCAGGATCCTGAGGAGACACAACAACACACAGCCATAAATACAGGAGAACACACACACACACACACACACAGCCACGGGGAGGACTGATATGACTGTAAATCTCCTGACTGCTTCATCTCACTGGAGTGTTTGTGGTCAGAGAGAGAAACACAGAAGTTCTCCAGCAACACTTTCTCTGGAAATAAAGTTTAAGGCCAGTTATGATCGCTGTTCATAAAGGGATCATATTCATAGTGTACTCAAGGTTAGTTGATGTATTCGCTAACTATGACCTTGTTATTGCTAGTGTCATGCTCTACAGAAACACTATGAGAAATCAATTTAGCGAGATCTTTTATTTACAGAAATATTAAAGACACAGAAGCAGAAAACAACAAAACTGTTTAATTGTAAGCGTCATTGAGAAAGTGAAAAATTATTATGAAATACTAAATTCTGTCCTTTTTTTGGTCATATAAAAACTTAAATGACACCATAAAGAAAGAAAAATATTGAAAAAAAAAATATATATATATATATATGTATATAGTTCATAGAAATGTGTGAATGAAGAAAGAAATAAAAACATATAAAAATTTGAAATTATACGAATAATTATTTAAGTAAATATGAATTATAATATGATATTGTATATATTAATTATAATATTAATATAAAAATAATATTAATACAAATATTTTAAACATTATGTAACACATCATATTATACAAATAAATATATAAATAAATGTTAATTATATTATAATACATATATATAAATTATAATAGTTTGTACATTATGTATATATATTAATTAGATACATACATTATATATATATATATATATATATATATGATCTAACACTGCATGATATATGTGTGTGTGTGTGTGTGTGTGTGTGTGCGTGTGTGTTTGTGTCTGTTTTTGTGTCTGTCTGTATGTGTGTGAATGAGTGAGTGAGTGAGTATGTGTGTGTGTGTGTGTGTGTGTGTGTGTGTGTGTGTGTGTGTGTGTGTGTGTGTGTGGTATAAGTTTATTTCTGCAATGTTAGATCATTTTCATCCACTTAAGATAGAATCAAATTTAACTTCATGTTCATATATTGTTTCTAAGTAAAGTAGCTTGTGTAAAACTGTGACACAAACTGCCTGAGCTACACATCAGCCCTGATCACACACACACACACACACACACACACACACACACACACACACACACACACACACACACACACACACACACACTGTTGCGTTAAGAAACATTAGTCTCCCACATTCAGATTTCTCTCCCAGTAAACACTATCACGCTGAAGCAACAGTTTAAACCTGACGAAGTTAAAGTTAAAGCTTCCTGAATCACACATCAAGTTTAATGACATTTCATTCAGTCTCAGTAATGCAAGAACACACACAACATTCACATCTGCACGTTCACATGGAGTCTAACCCTCAACAGAAGTGAAGCATTAGTCAGCATATTAAGGCCCGTTTACATACATGACGTGTTCCTGCAAACGAACGCAGCTCGTCGACCAATGTGTGTGTGTGTGTGTGTGTGTGGAACGCATTCTGTGTTTGCTAGATTATTATTATCAGACAGAACATTATCCTATATCAGCACACGTGGGTCTACTTTACATGCACGACGAGACTCTTCCAGCACACACACACACACACACACACACACACACACAGTTATAATGAAGGTCATGCATCTCTCATGTTCACTGCAGGACGAACAGCGGATGAAGAGGTTCCAGTCTCGTGTGGCCTTCAGGACCGTAATGAAGACAACACAACGCTAATATATATATTATGTGTGCTTGGGTTTGCTGGCATCTGATTGGCTGACATGCCTGTGGGGGGCGGAGCTTTTGAGTGAGAGACAGCACTTTTATATTTTTTAATATGTTTTTTAACATCTTTAAAATCTTTAACCTCAAATCATAGTGATTAAACAATGGATGGATGGATGGATGGATGATATCATTTTATATTTGTATAATTTTTTTTAATATATTTATCTAAATATTTCATTATTTTCTGCTACTTTTAATGGGCCTCAGATTTGAAATGTTCGACCTTAAATCAGTGATTTAACAATGTAGTAATGCACTATATTTTGGGTACATACAGTAACACACTTTTTAATATTAATTATGTATAATTTTTTCAATAACATTTTAAATGTTACATTGTTTTCAGATTTGAAAGGGTGAACTATTTGTTCATCAATTAATTAGCATATTATTAATTAAGACACTTCGGGCGTCACTGAAATTAGTCCAGAAAATGAGGTCATGCGAGAAGAACGTCACTAATGACTGTTAAAATATTATTTGATGGTGTTGTGAACAGTCGCTGTGAAAGTCACATTGAGATATCTGAGATGTTATGTTTGTAAGAAGAAGCACTTGTGAAGATCTGATCCTGTAAGCTTGTACAGACACTTCAGTGTTTGCGCACAGCGGAGCGTGTCGAGGTCCTCGCTCGCCCAGGCCTCTGTCTAACGTCACGGAAATGGAGGCCAAAACATAATTGTACATTATGTAAACAGTGCATGCCGAAACTCTGCAGCATCCTTCCAACTTTCTATTTACAATATCAATTATGTTCTCCAAGGATAAGCAGAGAGAGAGAGAGAGAGAGAGAGAGAGAGAGAGAGAGAGAGAGAGAGAATGCAAGGACAAATTAAATATCGTCTTTTTTGGAGCGCTTGAGCAAATGGTCTGTGTCATTGCACTCTTTGT
>NC_137142.1:34750716-34765716 GCF_949319135.1 Squalius cephalus
TTGTAATGAGAAGAACAACCTCCTGAACTCATTCATGCAATACATACAGTATCAAATCACAGTTTAAACTAAGAGGGGAAAATATCAAAATAATTATAAATAGCTATTTAAAACATTTATACTGTCTTTCAAAAGTTTTTTATGTTTTAAAAAGAAGTTTTGGTAACACTTTATAATAACTGCACACTATTAATCATTAGTTAAGCATTAGTTAACAGTTCATTCATCATTTATAAAGCATTAATAGACAGTTTATAAATACAGTTATAGATGCTTTAATCTTGATTTATAAGCATATCTATAATGTGTTTAATAATTGTATTTTCATAATTTATTAATGATCACTTTATAATTTTAAATGAAGTATTGCATTATTTACAAACCAGTTATTTAGGAGTTGTCATTGATTAATAAGATCACTTAGAAAGTGTAAGTAAATGTAGTAGATTCAGGAGTTATAAAGCATTTAGTAGTGGTCAGTTCACTATTTGTGTGAGCTCATCTAAAGTGAGGACTAGTTATGCCTTGTAAAGCGTTTATAAAGGAGATTTAAAGACTCAGTTTTCTTCTAAACAGAAAAAGGAAACAAACACACACAGCGATACAGAACATAGAAATATTAACAGCCTTTAAATCTCCTTTATAAACGCTTTACAAGGCATAACTTTGATGAGCTCACACACATAGTTCACTGACCACTACTAAATGCTTTATAACTCCCTGAATTAACCCTGAATTACAATAGAAATACATGTTAATAAAGCATTTATTAACACACTAAGTAACTATTACTATATGTCTGAATAATAAGATGTATGAATGTACATTTAAATAGTTTATTAATCATTTACTTACACTTTCCAATTGATCTTATGAACCACTGACAAAACCTAAACAACTGGTTTGTATTTAATAATGCAATACTTCAATTAGAAATTATAAATTGATCATTAATAAAGTATGAAAATACAATTATTAAACACATTATAGATATGCTTATAGATCAAGAATACAGCATTTATAACTGCATTTATAAACTGCTTATTAATGTCTATTAATACTTTATAAATGATGAATTAACTGTTTAGTAATGCTTAACTAATGATTAATAGTGTGCAGTTATTATAAAGTGTTCCCGAAGTTTTAAAGAAGTCTCTTCTATTCAAAAATACAGTAAAAACAGTGAGATATTATTATAATGTAGATCAGCTGTTTTCTATGTGAATATACAGTAAAGTGTAATTTATTCCTGTGATCAAAGCTGAATGTTCAGCATCATTACTCCAGTCTTCAGTGTCACATGATCCTTCAGAAATCACTCTAATATGATGCTTAGTCTTGTTTTCTAAAATAATGATCAAAATGAAGTGAGTTTAAGCTTAAAACTAGAACAAATATCTACCAATGGGAATAAACTTAATTTAAAAAAAATCAACTTAATTTAAAATTGGAAACAAGGCAGATATTTGTCCTTGTTTTACTTCATTTTGATTCCTTTCAGTGATTTTGCTTCCCCAGCAAATGTATCTTGATTTCAAAGTCCTCCTGTAGTCAATCATTTGTTTCATGACATATTTAAAAAAAAAATTCCTTAAAAAAATGTCTTCATGTCTTTATAATATCTTGAATGTATCTCGACACCCTCGCCTCATTTAGTATACGCGGTTCTATGAATATGCAAATGAGCCCCGCCTCCACTCACTCGCTCAGCTCAGAGATCCACTGGTTGACGATCACACGTTGATCTGATTGGTTACAAGGTAGTTTGTGACGTCAGAAACACCAGCGATTTCAAAGCGTGTTTTTGAGACTGTCTTTGGTTCACTGCAGTTTTAAGGAGGAAATACTCAGCAATGCTGTCAACTTATGAACTTACACATGGTTTGTCTTAATGCAGATTAAAAACTCCACATAGACACATAAACAACATTAAACACTGGATTTTCTCCACAGGGGGACTTTAATAAAGTTCAGATATGAAGTCCCCTCAACACGTTCTCAACTCTTTGTGGATTCGACACGTTCAGCCAATCCAGAAATCACTGTTTTATGATTTTTAGGAGAGCTAGCGTCTTATGACACTTTAAATAACCTCGAGAGCGCCGCGCCGCTAACGTTTCCTTGGCAGACGCTCTGTTTTCCTTTCTTAACATTTTTAGACAGTCGACTCTCCAAACTCGCTCAGACACATTCTTGGGTTTACAGACAGATTCATTATTAGCGTCTATGAGACGGAGCGTATCAGTGTGTGTCACGGGAATTAAAATTCATTTACTGCTTCATCTGATGTGTTCACGTCACTGAGAGCAAACGCCTGCGTCTGAGAGATAATCACAGACACAACCTTCACAAACACACCAGTTTCAGATAAATGCGGTTCTTTTCAACTTTCTATTCTATTATCATGAAAAATAAAATGCATCACAGTTTCCACAAAAATATGAACGTTTTCAACACTGATAATAATCATAAATGTTTCTTGAGCATCAAATCCTCATATTAGAGTGATTTCTGAAGGGTCATGTGACACTGAAGACTGGAGTAATGATGCTGAACATTCAGCTTTGATCACAGGAATAAATTACACTTTACTATATATTCACATAGAAAACTATGGAAGCTTGTTTCCGCCACTGAATAATAAATAAATAATAATAATTGTGACTTTTTATCTCACAATTCTGACTTTTTTTTCTCAGAATTGCGAGATATGAAGTCAGAATTGTGAGAAATAAAGTCGCAATTGCGAGATATAAAGTCAGAATTGCACGATATAAAGTCGCAATTGCGTGTTATAAAGTCAGAATTGTGAGATACAAACTATTCTGAGGTAAAAAAAATAAAAGGTCCGTCTTTTTTTTCCTTAGAATTGGACTTTATATCTCACAATTCTGAGAAAAGATGTTTTTTGCGAGAAAAAAAGTCAGACTTTTGACTTTATAACACATAATTGTGACTTTATTTCACGCAATTCTGACTTTATATCTCGCAATTCTGACTTTATATCACACAATTCTGACTTTATATCTCGCAATTCTGACTTTATATCTCGCAATTCTGAGAAATAAAGTCAGAATTGTGAGATGTAAACTCGCAATTGTGAGATAAAAAGTCGCAATTATCTTTTAAAATGTTTTATTCTGTGGCGGAAACAAGCTTTCATAGAAAACAGATGATTTACTCTGGAATAATATTTCAGAATTTTTACTGTATTTTTGATCAAATAAATGCAGCCTTGAAACACTTTAAAAATTGTGAATGGTCGTGTATGTGCACTAAATTGTTATTTCCCAAAACTGTCATCAACAGTCGTGAGGAAACCTGCATTGAATTCTGGGAAAGATTTTCATCACACACTGATATAAATGACTCCTCATATCTGAAGATGACCGTATCGATTTCTTAATCCCAAATCCATGTGGAACTCAGCATCAACGCGAGTGTGTTTCAGCGTTTCTAACATGAGGAGAGCCGAGAGCCACATTATGATCATCGTCAAGAACGATGTGAAACATTCATAATGAAGCAGCGTCAGTCCAGCGAGATATCAGATTCATAACTGATGTAATATTGCGCAAAAACCCACAAAACCAAATCAGAGGAATATAGTTATCCTAAAAATATAAACCTTCACCCGCACGTGTTTTCTAACCTTTATGACTTATTTTTTCAGATACAGACAAAAAAAAAAAAGTTTTACCTAAGGTTATTTTCATTTCTACACAATGAAAGTGAAAGAGAACCAGATGCTGTTAAGCTCCAAAAAAAGACATTCATAAATGACTTCTGAAATCAATGTCAAGGTGACAAAAGATCAATTTAATTCAATATAACAAATACTTTACTTTTCCATTAAAATATATTATACCGGTCAAAATGTCTGTGAAAGAGTCTCTTCTGCTCACCAAAGCTGAATTTATTTGATCAATAATACTGTATAATAGTGAAATATTATTCCAGTGTAAATCATCTGTTTTCTATGTGAATATATAGTAAAGTGTAATTTATTCCTGTGATCAAAGCTGAATGTTCAGCATCATTACTCCAGTCTTCAGTGTCACATGATCCTTCAGAAATCACTCTAATATGAGGATTTGATGATCAAAATAGTTTTTTGTGGAAACTGTGAAACATTTTATTTTTCAGGATTCTCTGATGAATCGAAAGTTCAAAAGAACAGCATTTATCTGAAATAGAGTCTTTTGTCACATTATAAATGTATTTACTGTCACTTTGATCAATTGAATGCGTCCTTGATGAATAAAAGTATTGATTTCTTTAAAATGAATTAGACTACATTTTAAGATATATTAAGACAGAAAACTTAATGTTTCTAAAATGCATGCATAGTTATGATTCTGCATTTCTAAGTCACTGAGAATCTTCGTCTTCTGTTTGTTTCTCACCAGATTTGATCATGAGCAAAAGTGAAACGCTTTTGCAAATAAGACTTATAGAATATAGTGCATGCGATATATGGATTAATATTATGATAACCTTTTGATGCTTTTCAATTTTCTGAGGCTTATCAGTAAAAATCCGGTTCCAATTTCATTCATTCCATGGAAAACAGGGACTCAGACATTCTGCTAAACGTCTCCTTGTGTGTTCAACAGAAGAAATCATTCACACGGGTTTGGAAGAACACGAGAATGAACATGTTGAATTATCAGCCCCTTTAAGACATAAAATCAAAAATTACAACTCAATTTAGAAATGAAGATGAACCTACAACCATAAAGACAAAAAAATGAGAAAAATCGGTTGATATAAAAGAGGCTTTTAATGAGTAAAACTAAATGAATTAAACATGAGTCTGTTGCACTTCTCGCCCCAGATGTTTACTGGAGAAATGATGATGAGGGTTGAGCTGAACTACAGTAAACATCGTGAAGCCAGAGTCTGAGGAGGAGAACACAGTTTATTTATCCTCAACTCAGACACAAAAGTGAGACGAGGGAAGTCACCGCAGAATCATGAATGTCACGCTTCCTAGAGCAGGAAAAACGCTTCCTGACAAACCAGAACCAAAACAAGCCACGGATCAGAACAATCGGATGAACTCCGACAAGAGTCTGGACTCGGAACAACAGTTGGATCCGGGAATAAAAACTCCAGTCGTTTTCTCCATGGGAAAATGTATTTTGAACAATAACTTATAAAGCATTAAAGACTTAAAGGTTGTTAACAGATGGGGTTTGCTTCTGTTGAAGTCGTCAGCCCACATTTCTTCAACTTATTCATAAAATAATCATGTTTACCAGTGAAAAACTACATTACCCATAATGCCACAGAGAAAATTCCACCAATCAGAGTCACAACAGCTTGTTAGCTCCGCCCACTCCAATGAAGACCAGGAATCGGGTGATCTCCCTATCTCAATATACTTCAATATTTGTGTGTGTGTATATATATATATATATATAGTGTTGGGTAAGTTACACTAAAACGTAATTCATTTCTATCTTCAACGGTGTAACTAGATTACTGTAATATTTACTCTCTCTAAAAAGTATTGCATGACTTATTACTAATTACTTTCTAAATCCCACATCAACCTCGACCAGCTGACCAATACTATAGACATTATAATTCTCTCAAATAAATAATATAAAGTTGCATATATTATTCTTGAACTGACCAAAGGATTTAAAGGGAGAAAAATACATTCAAAACATTCATTTAATCATTATTGCTTTACAATCTCGTATATAATTAAATAATTCAAGTACAGTCATTGATTTCTTGGTAATCCATTAAACTCAACACTATACGGTAATAACCTTTAAATGAATCATTGAATGGTTCTCTGTCTATTTAAATTCGATTATGTTGCCGCAATGCTTCATGGGAAAACGGTTCTTTCCCTCATTGAAGTTCACATTCTTGTATCTCTGTCATTTAGTCTGATTTTCAAATACTTTCTTTCTTCAAATCAAAGTTTGTAATGTTGTGAATCTCCTCGTTCAAGGCTTAAAACGCGTTAATGAAGACTTTAAAAATAAATCCTATGGGAAAAGTATTAATTTTGCTTTTGGATTATTCCTGGGAAAAAAAGCTCTGTGAACAACAAAAGTTTACGATTCTTGCACGTTTTGTTCATGATCATCCTCACGAATTATCACAACTTTCATGAATTTTGAAGCCTAAATCGCCTCTGTATTCAGACACTTTTCAAAACAAGTAAAAGTTTTAAGAAGATCTCAAGGGTTTATTACTGATGTAGAATAAAACATTAAACACATCTAACAATATCTACGTTCAAAAAACCCATTGACACACATTGTATCAACACACATGAACACTAAAGTAAAGTGTGTGTTACTCACAGTGACACTGTTGTGTTGGGTAAAGAGCCGGGCTGCATGGTTTCCGTCAGGTCCGCATCATCACACACAACCTTCACGCGCACGCTCTGCCTATTAAACTCCTTTGATCTCTCTGACGTGCAGTGACAGCTGTCAATCATCAGGTCAGGACAGTATCTGCTCCAGCAGCCCGCGAGCGCGAGCACGAGCACGAGCAGCGCCTTCATTGCGCACTGGAGGAGGATGATGATGATCGAGAGCGCGCGCTGTCACGTTACTTCCAGCCAATCTGGGATACAATTATTGATCATCTCAGGCTAGATCAAACACTATTGGTCCCTAATGATCAGTGCGAAAACTAACAACAAAATATTACCACTTCTGCATCATCATACGCGAGTTTAGATGTAGGTTTGCATACTCAGTGCGCGCGCTTCGGTTCATCCTTATTATCCAAAAGTGAAGAAAAGTTTTGTCCCAGTGCGCGTGTCCGCGTCCAAGCGCGCACTTCTGCACATTAGAGCCAGTTTGAGTGACTTCAGCGATAATGTGCTGCTGTCAACAGGTTCTGTTAGTGGATGAAGTAACTTCTTGTGATGCGCGTCGCGTTCCTCCTCCCGGCGTCGCGTCGTACTACGCTGAAGGCGTGACTTATGAATATTCAACATTGAACCGTGACGTTTCCCAGAAGGCCGATCTGATTAGCCGGTGGGTGGGCGGAGCTACGGGGAAGCGCTGGCTTATGAATATTAATGAGGCTAACAGACTGGGCGCTCCAGTAATAATTTTAAAAAACGTAATCATGCCGTTATTAATATTCATGAGATATGCCTTCGCCATAGCAGGATTTATAACTGTCCCTCAGGGTGAATAAACTTTCTCGTCATTTTATTGGCTCAAAATCCCACATGTCCGCAGTTCTCCTTTATTTATTCTAAAAAGGCGTGGCGATATGGAAAATCATTACACTGTGCATAATCATACAGAATAAAGATATTATATATATATATATATATATATATATATATATATATATATATATATATATATATATAATATATATATATATATATATATATATATATATATATATATATATATATATATATATATATATATATATAGTAGTCAACATTTGAAGTGGATCAAACCAGTTTGAAGTTGTCCACTTCAAATGTTGACTACTGTATATTATATATATAGCCTATATATACCTGTATATATATATATATATATATATATATATATATATATTTTTATTATTATTATTATTCTTATGTCGTTAGTATGATGTACAAGGCATAAATCTGCACACTTAATGTCAGTATTTTGCACTTTTGTCTCTCATAGAAATGTAATTTGACCTTAAGATATTCTTTTCTTATATGATGGACCGTAAATGCTGTGTATTTTCCTGTAAAGGACAATAAGAGTGTTTTTCCCAATAGAATTGTCTCTTTCTGTAACTAGGTTACTGTCTAAATGCCAGGCTGAGATTGACGTCAACTAGTTGCTCTGTCATCAGAGACAGAAAAGAGCAGCACATCTTATTCTGAATTTGCAATGACATGTTTCACCTCGTTTCCAGGCGCATTAATGATCTGCTTTCTCCCCTGGAAACCGTTCAGATGAGAGGCAGAGGAGATAAAGGACTCAAGCAGGACATCAACACAATCCAGCGGGATCTTCTGGAACTAAAGCTCCATCTTTTGTTAAACTCACTAAAGTCTCTACATCCAGAATTCAGTTTTCACAAAGTGAGTTTCTGAAGGAAAAATAAACACCATTAAATATTTCTTAATATGCGTCACATTGTGGAATTAAAATGGGCTGTGGACTTTAAATATACTTTCAGAAAAGATTTTCGAGGTTTTCTAGGTCCAATCCTGGATAAGGGTTTTGAATGTATATGAATATTTGCAACCAAAAATATGTTCTAAGATCATTTTGCTACTGTTCCCATGAAGTTACAGAGACATTCCCAAAAACAACCAGTTTATTTTTTTAATTTTTTTACATTGTTTTCAAAACGTTTGTTCTTTGTTATGCGAACATTAAGAGAACATTCCATTTTATCCTTCTTCAAACATTTTTGGAATGTTACTTTTGAATGTTCTCTGAAAATCTGAAACAACTGATACATTTCAGGTCAAAAACATTGGTGACACTTTATAATAAGGTTCATTAGATATCTACATTAGTTAGCATGAACCAATAATGAACTGCACTTATTAATATTTGTTAATACTAATTTCAACATTTACTAATACTTTACTAAAATCTTGTTAACATTAGTGAATGCACTGAACTAACATGAACAGACGATTAACAGCTGTATTTGAATGAACTAACCAGGGGCGTCTGGCCGATAGAGGGCGCTAGGGCGCAAATTGGCAATATTTGTGTGTTTGAGATATTAAACGCACCCAGTAAATGTGAAAATGTGTGAAAAGAAAGCCTCAACCTTTTAATATTGGCATTAAATAATTACTGCCTTTGGGTGGTTATTAATAATAATAATAATAATGAAAATAATGATGATGATTTTCATTTATATAGCACCTTTCCAACACCTAAGGTCACTTTACAAGCCTCACGGGGAACAACACTCTAAGAGAAACACTGGGTTAAGGAATAGAACAAAATCAACATCAAAGCACAATACACTTACCAAGGACAGAAAGTGATATACAGAGGTCACTTACAAAGCTAGGTTAAAGATACAAACAAAGCCAAAGCCTCCAAAACAAAAGAACTCAGGAAAAGCAACTCAGTCATGAAGCCTTTCTACATTAATGGGGACCGTATGGAAATTCAGGTTCCTGGGCACATACATTGCTGCAGATCTTTCATGGGCATACAACACCACCGAAATAGTAAAAAAGGCTCAGAAGAGACTTCATTTTCTGAGAATACTTCGGCAAAATCAACTGCAACGGAAATTTCTGGTATCCTTTTACCATAGCTCCATAGAGAGTGTACTAACGTACTGCATTTCGGTGTGGTTTGCCAGCGGCTCAGCAGCAGACAGGAAAGCCATCCAGAGGGTCAGCAGAACAGCCCAGAAGATCACTGGCGACTCTACGCCATCACTAGAGGAATTATTCAACTTGCGTTGTCTGAGTAGGCTAGAGCAGCTAACATTCTCAAGGATCCATCCCACCCTGGACATCATCTGTTTGTCTGGTAGGCGCTTTAGATCTATTGCATCACGGACTAATAGATTTAAAGGGATAGTTCACTTTGAAATTAAATGTTGGTATGTTTTAGCTTACCTGAAGGGCATCCAAGATGTAGGTGTCTTTTTTTTCGCAGTAGTTTCAATTTTGATATTTTTAGGTCAAACCGTTCTTGTCTGTCAGTCATTTCATGCAGGTCTGTGGTCACTGTCTCAAAGAGCATGCACAGAGTCCAAATTAAAACAATTCCCCATCGTAAGTACACACTGATGGCCTAAGACACGAAACGAGCGGTTTGTGTGAGAAAACGAACAGTATTTATATAGTTTTTACCTCTTATAACACAGCCACGTCCAAGTGATCTGAAGGCGCGGGCGCTTCCTGGTGTGTGACGTGTGCACAGACTGGTGCATAGATATATATACACTAGATTCCGCCTCGTTCCAATGAACTGCCGTAGCCAAGGCGGAATCTAGTGTATATATCTCTATGCACCAGTCTGTGCACACGTCACACAATAGGAAGCGCCCTCGCCTTCAGATCACTTGGACGTGGCTGTGTATAAGAGGTAAAAACGATATAAATACTGTTCGTTTTCTCACACAAACCGCTCGTTTCGTGTCTTAGGCCATCAGTGTGTACTTACGATGGGGGATTGTTTAATTTGGACGATGGGGAATTGTTTAATTTGGACGATGGGGAATTGTTTTAATTTGGACTCTGTGCATGCTCTTTGAGACAGTGACCACATTATAGGACTGTCAGACAAGAACGGTTTGACCTAAAAATATAAAAATTGAAACTACTGCGGAAAAAAAGACACCTACATCTTGGATGCCCTTGAGGTAAGCTAAAACATACCAACATTTAATTTCAAAGTGAACTATCCCTTTAAGAATAGCTTCTACCCCAGAGCTGTAAGAGAACTTAACAACACTGCAAAGAACTGAACTTTGGACTATACTTTGGTAAATCATGATTCAATTATACAGATTATAATTACAGTTAAGGTCACTTTGTTTGTGACAACAATGTGTAATTACATGAATCTATCAAGTTTCTGTATTGTAGTGTGTTACATTTATGGTGTCTTAATTATTGTTTTTGTGTTGTTATGTGTGGATGCACCGTAGAGTTTGCTAATTAATTTCATTGTATTTTACATGCAATGACAATACAAAGGAATTGAACTGAAAGAGGGATTCAAACAAACAACATATGCAACCCTGGACCACAAAACCAGTCACATAGGTCCATTTTTTTAAATTGAGATGTATATATCATATGAAAGCTGAATAAATACGCTTTTCATTGATGTATGTTTGTTATGATAGGGCAATATTTGGCTGAGATACAACTATTGAAAATCTGGAATCTGAGGGTGCAAAAAAATCTAAACATTGAGAAAATCTCCTTTGAAGTTGTACATTTATATTCACGATTGTGCTGCATTCACTCACAGATATACATGTTTTATATCTTCATAGAACATGATATTTACTTAATATCCTAATGATTTTTGGCATAAAAGAAAAATGGATAATTTTGACCCATAAAATGTATCGTTGGCTATTGCCACAAATATACCCGTGCGACTCGAGACTGGTGACGTGATCCAGGGTCACATATAATAAGGTAGAATTTACAGACTGTGAGCTGAAGAGTAATATTCAGAGAAAAAAAATGTTTTTTAAGAGGTTTTTGAATGAGAGAAGGGTGGATGCATGACGGATGTCCACTAAAAGTCCTGATGGCTCCAATGGTTACCAGACTATTGAACCTGACTGAATATGGCACATCCCCGCCTAAGATATATTTCATCAGCCGCCGATGTAACTAACGGTAACAAACTTACAGTAACAAATGTATTGCTCATGGTTAGTTCATGTTAACTAATACATTATGAACCTTATTGTAAAGTGTTACCAAAACATTCCATGAATGATGTTTATGTTAATGTTTTGAGGACAAAGTCCCACTGAAGTGCCTTGAAACGTTAATAGGGGATTTCGCACCGGAGGACCCTTTTCATAAGAACCATCGGCGGAAGTTCCCAGTTTTTGGCGCGTTCGCACCGCAGGAACTCGTAACGATTTTAGTTCTAGGAACTCTATTCGGTCTAAACCAGCACTATAGAGCTGGTAAGTCCCGCCCATCCATAAAACCCCAAGTGGACCTCTAGGTTGTAATGCAAGTGAATGGGAGAAAATAATTATTTTCTGATCCCGTTTGAATTGTGCCATGAATGTGAACATATGTTGTCTGTGAATTTTTTATATAATGTTTCATGTTACGAGTTTGACAGTATATGGTATGATTATTTGGCTAGCAGTTGTGGAAAAGACATAACGAGAAAGACTACATGTCACCTATGTGACGTCACCCCATAACACATTTCCCTCCACTTGTCAAATCACGGTGCTAATGCTGCGATAATCTATGGAGACAGATCGAGATGCCTGTGTGTTTTGTACCCAAATGTCACCATTCAAACCAAATGAGCTGTTCTTTCTTCAGAAACGCGTCGAAAGCAGCGAAGAGTTGTAGTCCACAAAGTGCTCTCATACAAAGTCTAACCGTATCAAACTTCTACCAACTAAATTGTAGCATTCTTTACACGAAACATTATATTAAAAATTCACAGACAACATATGTTCACATTCATGGCAAAATTCAAACGGGACCAGAAAATAATTATTTTCTCCCATTCACTTGCATTGACGATTTTTCAACCTAGAGGTCCAGTGGGGTTTTACGGATGGGCGGGACTTACCAGCTTTATTGGAACTATCCGTGACGGTAGTGTTCACTGATTGGCCGAACGCACGCAAAACACCAGAACCCGCCAGTTTAAAAAAAAGCTAAACGCACAGATTATAGCCTATATATTTACTCCAGAAACTAACTCTACAAACATGGAAAACAGTGATAGATGGACCTCTCGTTACGCTGAGGAGAAAATCCAACGCGACTTTGACGAGACCAAACGAAACATGATTATGTGTTTCTGCTCAGCAACACTGGACATCAAACACACGCCATACGCTATTAAAGGTACAATATGCAATAATTTTTTGCCGCTAGAGGGCGCTACATTCCAAACAACAACAACGGCGTAGCTTGATGACGATGTGAAGGAGCGTGGAATGATGGGAACTGTTGTTTTCAACTCCACCGTGGATGTAAATCAGACGGGAATCGAGAAATCATGTTCATGGATGAGGCTAAGTTCTGTTTTTATAATGACATGCTTTTTGTGGCGAGGGGGGCGTGGCTCAGCGCGGTCTGTAATGTGAGAGAGAAGAGACGAGCGGGACGCAAAGGTCAAGTGCAAATGACGAACACCTGTGTGTTATTGCTGTGATCCGCTGGAGAGACGCTTATAAGCCGCGCTGGAACGAGAGAGAGACTGGAGAGAACATTGGACGCAGAGAAAGAAACCCGGTGGATCCGAGCTCTCATTTTTGAACTGTTTTGTGCCGTCGCGGTTGCCACGGTGAATGCGCGTTGTGCACGACTTTTGTTTGTTTTGCTTTATTTTAATAAAGTACGAGTCCCAGTCACGCCGACCCCTGTCTTCTTCCTTCCTGACTCTTGAACCTCATCACACTTTTATTTCATTAAAATGAATTAACCGCAAGAAAAGTAAGGTTTAATACTATATTAGTTATCATAGATGTTACTGTATGTCGAATTCATTGTTGTGATAACGCGGCGCAGTTTTACGTGTTCTAAACAATTGTTGTAAAAGTGCATTCGAACATACCCATATCATTTGCCAAAATACTGATTAATCTTTATGTATAACACATGCTATATTTATTTACATGGCCATAAACACCAGACGTGATAAACAATGTCAATAAACTAAACACAAATCTAAAGCAATAATACTTCCCTTACATAAACATAACTATTACCGAATGCTACATTTGGAAAATATAAAATTAAGCATGCTTTGTCGACAGAACCAGCTGCAATCGGTAAAGAATAATTGTGTTCCATAACGACAGCACGAAACAAGCTAACGTTTGTTGCTTGATAGACGCTACAACTACAACTTCCGCATTTGTCCAGGACTCCACGCAGTACGAGCGGAAACCGAGGGTAACGCGGATATGACGCCATTGACTGGCGACTCCCTGCTCTAACGCCCCGTTTCCTTGGTTAAAATCGCAATTTTCTATCGCGACGATTCTATTTTAGAAACGGTTTCTATTTTTCTGCGACGTCGCGCTGGAACAACAAACACAAAGTGTGGCGATGATGATCTCAGGTACTGTTTATGTGCTTTATTTAAAGGGATACTTCACCTCTGGGAAGATGAATGTGTATTTAAAATAGGTCATTTAAGTAGAAGAAATGTGAAGAAATTTTTGAATTTGGAGCTTTCTAGACTGAGAAAAGCCAGAAAATGTATTTTTGGCTTATGTGGATGAAAGACAACAACTCCCAGAATGCACTTGCTTCGCTGCCTTTGGAGGCCACGCCTACCGGTAAGAGCGCAGTTGAAAACAACAAAGCTAGCCTACGTGATGAGTTTGCGAGGGATTTAGAGATCGTTCAAAATGTCCGGGATTCGGCTTTTGCGTTCTACAGTCGCCATTCATCATGTTTACTGTGGCGAGCAGGACGAGGCTGACGGCCGCGGGAGAACGGCGCGAGGCCGGTGGCGTCATTACTGAGACGCGCTGGGTCTCGTATCTCTCACGGAGGAGCGGGAATTTTTCTTAGCAATGGTAAAACGCACATCAACCGATCACTTGTTTAGCGTTCATGTAAACACTACATTCAGATTCACCAATCGGAATGAATTCAGTTAGATTGAAAGGTGTGCATGTAAACAATGAATGGCGACCGCAGAAAGCAAAAGCTGAATCCCGGACATTTTGAACGATCTCGCCCGCCGGACAAGTCCGGGAAAAGGAGGATGGTTACTTACTCAGCTTTCTCCTATTATTCAGCTTTCTCCACAGAACAAGAGCCTGCTAGCTTAGCTTCCAAAGAAAGAGGCTGACAGTGACACTGTGTACATTCTGTGAGTGAGATCCCACCCTGTATGGGCAGGCTGAAAACATACGGAACAACGCCATCTACTGGCTGTAGTCTTTAGCCTCTGTCCAGAAAATCCTCCGATGACGCAAAATGACGATTTTTGCGTCATCGGAGGATTTTTTCCAGACAAAAAATACATAAATCTCTTGTCTCAGGGGGATATGAGGGTGGAAAGCATGGTAATTCGAAAATACTACAGGTTTTCTACTAATACAAAGCTTAATGCTAAATCCTGAAGTAACCCTTTAATGTTAAAAGCGTGTCATGTGACTCTGAATATCATTTAGTGCTCCAGCTTTGAGGCTGTAAAAGCAACAGTGGATAATTCCCCTCAGATCTTGAAATTAAACAAATGGAAACAAGAACGTTCAAACTGTGAACAAACACGTGTATTCTTTGACAAAGATTGTTTTAGTAACTCAGCCTATGTATTTGAATAATGTTTAAATGGTGTAATA
>NC_137142.1:34770716-34773216 GCF_949319135.1 Squalius cephalus
TTACACAATGGACAACAAAATACAGCCATCAATATGAAATATGATACTTTACAAACTCCAATGGATACTGGAAAAAAAAGGAAACCAAAAGGAAACTTATGGGTGGAAATACCTTTTAAAAAAAAAAAAATATATATATATATATATCTTTCACATTTAGTCCATTCGTTCTTGACGATTATGCCACAGGTTCTCAACATTGCATTGAATGTTTCCCTTGTAATGCACCGAGGGAAATACCTACTTACATGGCGTATCCATCCCTGGCAGTCCATTGTTTGCCACTACCATACAGTATCTACAATGGCAGACTCCTGTTCAATACTAAATATCTTTCCTCTGCCACCAGTGTGTGGTAGTGTGTGGATTCTATAAAGTAAAAGCAAAAAACATGTCAAAATTGACATTACTGTATGACAGTCACATAAATAGGATTGATAAAACATCTTCATTACTGTAGACACAGTTTGATCTGCTAACAGGGCAATACAGTAAAGCTGAAATACACAGTGGTATACGTTACAGTAACACTGTGAATTACCTGTTCTCATTCTGAAAAAGCCTGACAATAGATGCCACAGTACTCCGACTCAGAATGGGCTGGACCCTTTGTCCAGCCTCTCTAAAGGACAAGCCATGATTGATGATCTGGTCAATAATTGTTGCCCGAATTTCATTTGAAACTTGAGCTTGATTTCGTCCTCTTGCTGCTGCAGCTCCTCCACCACGCATACGGGCTCCTCTTCCTCGGGCCCCTCTGCCATGGCCTCTTACTCTCCTTCCGTGCCTATGGCCTCTTTGCTCCATGCTTGCAAATAGCAACACAGAGGTGGCATCTTCTAGTCAAGTCAAGTCAAGTCATCTTCATTTATATAGCCTTCTATAGATGGATGAGGACTGATTGCTGATTGAAGAGTTGTGCAAATGAGTTTCACACAGGTGCATAGAGTTTTATAATTATGCAAGTACTTTCTATCAGCTGTGAATAGATGTTTTCCTTTTGTTGAACACAGTGAATCCAATAGAGTTCGGGGTCTTTCAATGAGATCTGTGGTAACTGTTTTGACAAAGGGTGTGAAAAATGTGTGAAACAAATGAAAAAGTGTTAAAAGATTTGCAAGAGAAGACTTCTGCTGTGCTAATAATGTGATGATGAAGATCAAGCGGATCCCAGTTTCATTTAGTGTGTCTTAGCAAATGAGAAAAACTGTAAATGAAAACAAAGATGTCGAATGATTTTGAAGTTGGAGGAGAAAATGAGAATTTTCGCCCTTCTCTTCCTTTTTGAACCGGAGAACACAGACAAATGACTTAGATAGATGACGTGACGCGTGACCTTTCCAACGTGATGATGTAATATGTGGCGCATCTCAGAGATGGACACGACGAGCATTTGTGGTTAAAAAGTGTATCATTTTTTAAAAAAAATTAGAAAATGACCGATCGTTTCGCTAGATAAGACCCTTATTTCTCGACTGGGATCGTGTCGAGACTTTGAAGCTGCATTGAGATGGACATTTGAACCTTCTTTGAACATTGGTATAGTTGGTTGCCATTGAAGTCCATTCTGTGTAGAAAAACCCGGGAATGTTTTCCTCAAAAATTTCTTTACGACTGAGGAAAGAAAGACATATCTTGGATGACATCGGGGTGAGTAAATTATCAGCAAAGCTTTTTCTGAAAGTGAACTAATCCTTTAAGATCACAGACAACCTCCGCAATTATTACACATGTCTAGAGGTCACCAGGTCATACTCATCCCGTGCGAATAGGGCTTTAAACTGCCTGAAACTAGAGGAATGAAACGCCCTCCGTCTCCGTGAAGCAGTGGACGTGGTGCTGACGCTGCAGACGGTTTGAGCTCCTCTGAACACCAGCTCAATGTCAGGAGTAGCGAGAGGATACAGCGGAGGGGTCAGGGTTGGGCTGGATGTCATGCACTAGTTGCAAAGTCTAAAGTAGGTCATTTAAAAATAGCATTGGTTTCTATTTCTGCATCACACAATCTGCACAGACTACACTCGCGCGTTTGCCATCAGACTCACGTTCTCGGGTCAAACAACAAAACAATGCAAAATGTGCTTGAGAGAATAAGCAAGTTTTACTCATATTATTTATTCTGTAAACATTATAACTTGAAAAGTCACATGCATATTTCCATTTCATGAAAGCAAGCGAGTCACGGCTCAAAGATGTGCAAGCATGAAAAAAATGCAACAGAAAAATGAGTAAAATAATTTAGACTAAAAAAATTCAAATAATCAAATCAGGGTTCGTACAGATGCTGTAAAATTAAATTTTTTCAAGCACTACTTTTTTGGTTTTCAAGGAGATCTCACTTATCAAACAATTATCTTTATTATCTTCCAAATTCTAAAAAAGGTAAATAGATAAATAAAAACAAACCAATAAAACAAAATAGTAAAAAATAAAGTGCAGCAGATGCAATGACTGTGTAAACTGTAACCGTTGAAAGGATATTTCCTTATTCAAACTGACC
>NC_137142.1:34778216-34815716 GCF_949319135.1 Squalius cephalus
ACTCAAACACAGAGTTTGGGAATGTAAGCAGCTTAAAGATGTTTTCAGTGGCGTTTCTCATGGTGTGAGAGACAGTGTGTGTGTGTGTGTGTGTGTGTACAGTCATGTTTCATAATCTCATTACGCTGAAGCCTGAGGAATCATGATGTTGATCATGAGTGGACCGCGCCACCTGCTGGACACACACGGGAATGATCTGTATTAATGAGGGGTAATGTACATCCAGCCAGTGGTTACACACACACACACACACACACACACACACACACACCTGAAGGGGGTTATTCTGAGATCTCTCTCTCACACACACACACACACACACACACACACACACACACACACCTGAAGGGGGTTATTCTGAGATCTCTCTCACACACACACACACACACACCTGAAGGGGGTTATTCTGAGATCTCTCTCACACACACACACACACACACACACACACACCTGAAGGGGGTTATTCTGAGATCACATACACACACACACACACACACACACACACACACACACACACACACATACACACACACACACACACAACTGAAGGGGGTTATTCGGAGATCACACACACACACACACACACCTGAAGGGGGTTATTCGGAGATCTCACACACACACACACACTCACCTGAAGGGGGTTATTCTGAGATCACACACACATACACACACACACACACACACACACACACCTGAAGGGGGTTATTCTGAGATCACACACACACGCACACGCACACACACAACTGAAGGGGGTTATTCGGAGATCACACACACACACACACACACACACACACACACACACACACACACAACTGAAGGGGGTTATTCGGAGATCACACACACACACACACACACACACACACACATACTTTTTCAAACTTTATGGTCAGGCTTTCTCAAGCCAACTTCAAAGTTTATCTTCAACTTTTCTTTATCTAGTTTATATATTATATTTGTACAGCTTCGTCTCCAGAGCAATAGAAGAGCAACCAAACATGAGACCGAACGTCACATTTACACAAACGCCGTAAACGAGATCAAACTCAGCAACAGATTCATAATTAAAATCCAGTAGAGGAATAATTCCTCAGGTGACGTTTGTCTATAATCTGATGTTACGACATCAATACGCATAATATCAACAGTTTTATGCTCATTATCAGGATCGTTGTTCAGTCTTGTTAGTGTTTAATTAGGCGTAATGAGTGATGCTGCAGTCGTGTACGTCTCATTAAACTATATCGATCCTCCATGATCTGAGGAGAAACATAAATGAACAAATCAAAACAGCAAAACAAACACACAATTACAAGGTCTAATTACATAATGCATCAAAGCAATATATATTTACAGCATTTATTAACCTTTGTTTAGTGACTTATACAACTTTGATCTTAGGGTTACTTAATGTATTAGTAAATGTTGAGACTAAGATTAATAAATGCTGTAAAATGTTCCGTTCATGCTAACTAATGTAATTAACTAATATTAACAAATGAAGACTAATTGTAAAGTGTTGCTTGTTTATCTATCAAAACACAGACTTCCTGTTTTTTATACAAAGCTAAATAAAATGAAAAACTCACCTAAACCTTATTAAAGAATACCCCCCCCCCCCCCCCCCCCGCATTTATAGAATAAACACTAAAATAAAATAGAAAGGACATTTCTCTCTCTTAATAATTTTGGCAAGTTATTTCAATTTTGTGCTGTATTTCAATATTACTTTATGCATTACAAAGCTCATAGTCCACTAATGTAAAGATACTGCCTTAAATTTGTTTTTAAAATAATTATTTGTCAATATATAACAATTATTTGCTGTTTCTGATTGTTTGTTTGGTTACTTCTGTATTCTGCCATGATTCTGACTGCTATTAATACTTAATATCTCATTTCAAGATGACAAAAACAGACACTTTGAATTCAAGCATCAAAAACCCTTAAAGCGGAGGTATAATGCCCTTTTCACAAGATGTTGAATAAGTCTCTGATGTCCCCAGAGTGTGTGTGTGAAGTTTTAGCTCTAAATACCCCACAGATATTTTTATATCGCATGTTAAAATTGTCACTTTTTGAGGGTGAGCAAAAACACACTGTTTTTGTGTGTCGCTTTAAATGCAAATGAGCTGCTGCTCCCGGCGCAGGGGGCGGAGCTTCAACAGCTCGTGTCCTTTTACCTCACACACACATGCACTGAAAATGTAAAAAACTTTTAGCCTTTTATGTTCAAACAAATTCAGAGTCAGACAATGATGGAGAGACTCAAGAAGAAGTGACAACATGTAGAAGCAACAGGACATTTCTGAACGGTTAGTTGATGAATTTATGAAGCTGATGTGTAGTTATCTTCTAGTCATTGATTAGCATATTCTGTCTTGATAATCTATAAATCGCGTTCAGAGGGCGGGGTTTATGTAAATTCTAGGGTTGGTGATGTCACTAACCCGGGAGGAATGTGGTGTAGTCTCTACCAGCCGACAAGTAGTCTCAAGATTTTTTAGAGACATGGAAACTACATGCAACTTTTGTAATACAGAAGAAGAATCAATAAAACATTTATTCTTTGAATGTGTATTTACCCAATTGTTTTGGATTGATGTTGAATATCTGATATTTAAATTCACAAAATTAAAGATTCAACTATCTGGTAAAGATATTTTTTTGTTATACAAAAATAAGAGTGTGGAGCAAAATTTTGTTGTTAACTTAATATTTATGTATGGAAAATACCATATACATAAGCAGAAATGGACAAATAATAAACCTAACATTATATTATTTAAAATTGAGCTTAAACATTATATTGAAGCCCTAAAAGATGCAAGAAAAAAAAAAGCGAAATGGATGTATAACATTTTTGAATCCTTTTCTTTGTAATTTTTTGTAATTTTTCCCCTATGTAAATTTTTTTCTTTTTTATTATTATTTCTTTGATGCTATTATGAATGTAATAGATAATAATACATTGTGTTTCCTCTGTATTTGTATGTTGTTATGCAATAAAAAAAAAAAAAAAAAAAAAAAAGTCTCTACCAGCCGTTTGTTGTAGTCCTTTTTCTGTAAAAGCAAATATCTCCCTTTGCTCTGAGCTTTGAGTGTTGTAAGTTTGCAGATGTTGTTAATGCTCAAACAGCAACATTACACACTAACTAAAGTTAGAAAAGTCAAATCATAATCAACCACCCGTTTAAACATTGATGAAATTAAAGCGCAAACACTCAGATCAACTTACCAAATACGTTGTTTCAGGAGTTTGTGAAAGAGCCTTTCAGCAGATCCAGTCATGCAAAGTACAGCTTCTACTTGAGGAAAGAAATATTTCAGTTCATACAGTGATAATATGGTTTACTGTAATGTAGCTTCTGCTCAAATCAAGCATTATTTTTTCATTAATGCCTAATGCATGTGCACTTTTTAAATTTGAGTCAAATAAACTTAATTTACTGTGTTTATCCACATGCATTTGAATTGATGCAATTAAAAAAGTTACCTCAACTTTTGGAAGCAAGGCAAGTTTATTTGTACAGCACATTTCATACTCTATGGCAATTTAAAGTGCTTTACATAGAAAGGAATAAAAATAATCGCAAAATAAAAGCAAGGAAAATTAAAACAGTTATTCAAAATGCTGCACATAGAAAGGAATTAAAATATCCCACTATGGAAATTCAAAGTGTTTTGCATAGAAAATAAGCGTAAAATAAAAGCAAGAGAAATTAAAAGAGTTATAAAAGGAATTAAAATAGATAAATGATACGGAAGTAAAATGACAAGTAGAAAGAGATTTTATACAGTGTGATCTGAAATCCTCAGTTGTAAAATGCCTTTGATAATGGCTTCTAACTTTCTTTTTTGAACAAACATTAAAACAATTTGTCAAAGTGTCTTATGTATATTTATACAAAGTACTTCTGTTCTGTTTTCTCAGCCATCTGGCGTTTTGCTAGTAAACACTCATTAAAATATAATGATGACGAGCTAATTATAGCGCCGTCGTGCTAATATCTTCCTCAGTGTTTACAGTGTTCTGTAATGTTGAACTTATTCGCAGCAGGAAAAAAAAAACATCACTCGTGAATTCTTGTTTGTCTTTTTTATTTGAATTATTATTTGTAATGTCATTATTAAGTAAACATCAAGTAAACATGCAGGATTTACAGTCGCTCCTCAACCCTATCTATATGCCAATGTTGCATTACATATTAACATCAGGGCTTCAGAAATCAGCATCCTCAAACACGCAAATTCACTGCGACATCATTATGATCGATAAAGTGATGATTATGATGGAACTTTATAAATGACGGGAAAATAAGTGAAGACGTGGACAGCCTTGCAACTGAATACGGGTCAGATTGCAGGTTATAATGTGAATAGAAGAGCTAAACAACAGGTTATTGGCGTCTGTTATGAACTCTTTGGCTTACTTGTTTGGCACTATTTGCTGGAACAGAGATGAATTATTATTAGACATGCATGAAGATTTCACATGGATTGTGTTAAGCTGCTTATTATTGGTGCAAATATAATCTCACCTCGCAAGGATGCTAATAAAATCAAAATAAAGTTTGTGAAAGTGTCCTACAACGGGAATCACTAAAGAAAAATATTTTCTGTGAATTTGGAATATGCATCAGTGTTATAATTCGTTTTTTATTTTAATATTTTAGTAATTTTGTTGTACTTTTTTTTTTTTTTTGTCGATATAGTTTTTTTGGTAACGCTTCATAATAAGGTTCATTAGTTAACATTAATGTATTTACTAACATGAACTAACAATGAGCAACACATTTGTTACAGTATTTATTAATCTTTGTTAATGTTAGTTAATAAAAATCCAGATGTTCATGTTAGTCCACAGTGCATTATCTAATGTTCACAAATACAACCTTTGATTGTAATAACGTATTAGTAAATGTTGAAATTAATATTAACTAAGATTAATAAATGCTGTAGAAGTATTGTTCATTATTAGTTCATGTTAACTAAGGTAGTTAACTAATGTTAACTAATGAGCCTTATTGTAAAGTGTTACCGTTTTTTTAGTACATTATGTTAAACTAAATCAATATGAGAAACGTTGCTTTGCCAACTAGCTGAAAGTTAGTTTTTATTAATTCTTTGTTTTATTTCAGTTAACATTTATTAATAAGTAGCCTACTGAAAACCTTTTATGGTTTTAACTATAATAACCCAGATATGCATAATCAACTTATTGCATTAATTCTCAACCAATGAATCAACACAATAAAAGTCCCATAAATATGTCAATAATAATGTATTACACCGTGTCCGAACTAAACACACGCGACAACACGCGATAAAAGCCTCTTTTCCATGTGAATCAGTGTTTGTCCTAACCAGGAGCGACGGCGACACGCGACGAGTCTATTTTAGAAACGGTTTCTATTTTTCTGCGACGTCGCGCTGGAACAACGAACACAAAGTGTGGCGGTGATGATCTCAGGTGCTGTTTATGTGCTTTATTTAATGCTAAAAGCGTGTAATGTGACTCTGAATATCATTTAGAGCTCCAGCTTTGAGGCTGTAAAAGCAACAATGGATAATTCACCTCAGATCTTCAAATTAAACAAATGGAAACAAGAATGTTCAAACTGTGAACAAACTTTGAGAAAGATTGTTTTAGTAACTCAGCCTATGTATTTTTAATAATGTTTAAATGGTGTAATATTTGTGAATTTGATTATGTAGTTACTTATCCATTTTCTCGCGAGTGCCGTCAGGATTACTCTCTGGTGCCCCAAGACTCCGCCCACACGCTGTTCTGATTGGCTGACTCCGCCCACACACACACTGTTCTGATTGGCTGACTCCGCCCGCACACTGTTCTGATTGGCTGACTCCGCCCACACGCTGTTCTGATTGGCTGACTCCGCCCACACACACACTGTTCTGATTGGCTGACTCCGCCCGCACACTGTTCTGATTGGCTGACTCCGCCCACACACTGTTCTGATTGGCTGACTCCGCCCACACACACTGTTCTGATTGGCTGACTCTGCCCACACACACTGTTCTGATTGGCTGACTCCGCCCACACACTGTTCTGATTGGCTGACTCCGCCCACACACTGTTCTGATTTGCTGACTCCGCCCACACACTGTTCTGATTGGCTGACTCCGCCCACACACTGTTCTGATTGGCTGACTCTGCCCACACACACTGTTCTGATTGGCTGACTCCGCCCACACACTGTTCTGATTGGCTGACTCCGCCCACACACTGTTCTGATTTGCTGACTCCACCCACACACTGTTCTGATTGGCTGTGGGTTTTGATTGATTTCGACGCATCTCGCAGTCGCGTCGCGTCTAGTGTGGACAGATTATTTGTCGCTGGAATCTCATCGCATCGCGTCTGTTTAGGACACGGTGTTACACGTAAAATCCCCCTAGAGTGGTACAGAAACATGCATTAAATAGAAAATCAAGCACTTTGTATAGTTTGAAACTGAACGGAAGGCATTCGGCGTGAAATGAAGGATCCGACTGCATGCCAGCAGCAAACGCCCAAAACATCTAAAGGAAGCCATAACTTACAAAATCAGCAGATCCAAACAGTTTTCAAAAACCTAAACGAGGTCCAGAGATTAAAATTAATTAATTCATCTGACCATTATGACATCAAATGCTAATAAAAAGTCAAAAGGTGAGCATTCACAGCTTAGAAAAGAGTCCCGGATCCGGTCCGGTAGTGTGGCTTGTTTGCACTGCTGTGCTTATTTTACCTTCAGTTATTGAGCAAAATCAAGCATCAATTACATAAAATACATCAGTTTTGATAATCATAACCCGAAGTGTTTAGTCCAGTACGTAACGAGAGCTTTAATGCACAGATATTTTAGCATCAGTCGCCACATGTAGTGCCTTGGGTGATTACGGCTCGGTCTGGTCCACAATCACCTCTGGTTGAAGGCATGAATCATTAAAGCGAGTCGAATAAAGAGTTTACACGGCCCCTGCGATCCATCGATCCTGTAATGTGCAAGAAAGCGGCCGAGGCCCGAGGATTTATGGAAGCAATAAACAGAACTGGCTTCTACACTGCCGTAACTCACACTCCAGACCCACAGACACACCGCTCAGAGAGAGAGGAGGGTTTACATGTGGAGGAGATGAACAGGAGTGAAAGAGAGCGACTGTGATGGACTAGAGGAGAGCAGATGATCCGCTTAAAGAGATAGTTCAGCGATTCTGTCATCATTTACTGACCCTCGTGCCTCGACCGGCTCTCAAACCTCATTCATGCTCGTGTTTAATGCACGTGTTGAGTCGGGCTGAAGCAACAAAAATGTGTTATGAAAATGATATTTCTGAACATCCAGTTTTCAAAATGTTTAAATGTTCTTTTTTCCTGGTCATACGAACGTTAAGTGAACATTCCATTTTATTCCTTAAACATCACTGGAATGTTACATTTGAATGTTCACTTAACATTCCGAAAAATGTAGCAACTCCCCCTCTCTCTCTCTCTCTCTCTCTCTCTCTCTCTCTCTCTCACTCACACACACACACACACACACACTCACTCACTCACTCACTCACTCACACACACACTCTCTCTCTCTCTCTCTCTCTCTCTCTCTCACTCACACACACACACACACACACACACTCACTCACTCACTCACTCACTCACTCACCTCACACACTCTCTCTCTCTCTCTCTCTCTCTCTCACTCACTCACTCACACACACACACACACACACACACACACACACACACACACACACACACACACACACACACACTCACTCGCTCACTCACTCACTCACTCACTCAGTCCCTCACACTCACTCACACTAACACACACTCACTCTCTCACTCACACTCTCACTCACTCACTCTCTCACTAACACACACTCACTCTCTCACTCACACTCTCACTCACTCACTCTCTCACTAACACACACTCACTCTCTCACTCACACTCTCACTCACTCTCTCACTCACACACACTCTCACTCACTCTCTCACTCACACACACTCTCACTCACTCACTCTCTCACTCACACACACTCTCACTCACTCTCTCTCACTCTCTCTCACTCCTCTCTCTCTCTCTCACTCAGTCCCTCACACACGCTCACTCACTCACTCACACACTCGCTCGCTCGCTCACTCACTCACACTCACTCACACTCGCTCACTCACTCAGTCCCTCACTCACTCGCTCGCTCACACACACACACTCACTCACTCAGAAATAAGTTTGAACAGTGTATCAATAACTAAATGTTATTAAAGACCAGATCATTTTGAGCAAACCTTCTATAAGCGTTCCCTATTATCCGGGATGAAAGATGAGACACACAGACAGATGTAAAACTTGAACCATTTCATATTTAAATTTGCAGCCGAAATGAGATTCGAAAGGAAGTGATTCCGGTTTGACATGAGGGCGAGTAAATGAGCTTTTCTCTTTGGACAAACTAAACCTTTCGGACATCAAGTTTTGAATAATATTTCACTGCATCAGACTATTTTCTGTCTGACTTCTGGACGGGTCGAGCCATCCAGCAATGATAATCAACACACACACACACACACACACACAAATGCACATGAAAGATACTCACAGTTTCCAACAATCATTCACACACCTTCAAATACTAAACTTTTCCCTATTTCTTCCTCTAGTGACGCATCAAACATCCTCCCGAGCAGCGTTTCCCAAACATTCTAGTCTGCCGAAATCCTTTAATTGAATATTTCAATAATTTAACACATTTGCATGTTCTCTGACGACGGTTAACGATCACATGACATGCAGGCGAACTAATATTTTTTAGTAAGTGTTTTATTTTCATTGTTTTTATTTTAAAATTATGGGTTAGGTGTTCATTTTTTTATCATTTAATTATTTATCGGCCCTTCCATCAACCCTGCTCCTTCTATACGTGTCCCACTGTGATACTTCTTTCCCAAAATCCTTCATTATTTGCTATTATTGCAATACATCAACCTTCATTAGCATTATATTACTCAAGCAGAGTTAAACAATGACTAACCACTGGTTAACATTATCCAGTAGGGTAATGGGAATCCATGGGAATTGGACAGGAAAGTTGATTCAATTCTGATCTAGCCAAGCTCAAGACTTCCAGTGATCTGATGCTAACCAGTATTACTAACGACATTAAACTAGTTATTCAGAGGATTTAATCACCATCAGTCACACCAAACGCCCGACCTGACACCGCTATCATTGAGATTCATATATGGGACAATACGCATATAATATATACTTTACACGTCTGCAATCATAATCATCGGGTTCAATACAAGTTAAACTCTTTCAACAGCATCTGTGGCATTTCACAGCTGGTAAACACACCGACTTTCACACAGATGGACATTTTCCATGGAGAAAAAGCTACTTTTATGTCCGTATGTGAAAAGAAATCCACTGCAAGAATGATGGTTCAAAAATGCTTCTTTTACTTAGTATTTTTGTCTTGTTTCCAGTCCTGTTGTTTTGTCGACTAAAGTCTTTGTCTTGTTTACTACAGTAGTAAAATGCCACAAGATATTATGTCATGTTTTCTGGGGAAATAACAAAAAATTAAGTGAGTTTTTGCTTAAAAAAAAAGCTAAATGATCTTCCAATGGGGTTAGAAAAATAATCTGGTTTCTGTTTGAATTAAGATTATTTTTCTAACCCCATTGGAAGATCATTTAGCTTTTTTTTTAAGCAAAAACTCACTTAATTTTTTGTTATTTCCTCAGAAAACATGACATAATATCTTGTGGCATTTTACTCATCTAGTAAATGCATCTTGATTTAAGAATTTTTAGATATTTTGGACTGGAAACAAGACAAAAATACTAAGTAAGAAAAGCATTTTTGCAGTGCAGGGATTTACTAAATCATATTTAACAAAAATATGAGCTCCAAATGTCTGCTTTTAAATGCTCCATTTGATATGGTAACTAACTAGTAATGGTAGTTAAATCACAAATTCTGTTGATAGATCTTAACTTCAACTCTTCTCCTTTTCTGAGTCTCTTGCTCTTTCAAACACACACACACACACACACACACACACACAAACACAGAAATGATTCAACATGGTTAAAAGTACAGGTAGTAGGTCCAATAGAGCAGATTAACGAAGACGAACGACAGCGGGAAGGTTAACCGGGAGTAGTTGTCTATATAATGTGGGTTTTCCACGTGACAGCAGTTGATGGATCTCAGGATCTTCCTCAAGATGGACATGTTTTTGGCGCAGCGGCTGAAGAGCTCGGGCGGGCCCTCGGGGGCCTTGTCTTCGCTGGCGGGTCCGAGATCCGGTTCTCCAGCGCCGGTGGACGCCGGCACCGAGTCTTTGCGCCTCTTTACCCGTGAGGAATTGCTGGCGATGGTTGTGACGATGCCGTTCATCTCCTCCTCGCAGTCGTGCATGTGATGGCCGTACTGGCAGAGGACAGAGAGAATTAGCAATGAAACTCAAGAGGAAAGATCACAGGTATGACAGTACATTTGATGAGAAGATGATGTAAACGATTAATGATGTTGATGATGATCACAGTGATTATGACGATTACAATAGTTGGTATAAAGGAGTAGTTCACTTCAGAATTACAATTTCCTGATAATTTACTCATTCCCACGTCATCCATGATGTTCATGTCTTTCTTTCTTCAGTAGAAAAGAAATTAAGGTTTTTGAGGAAAACACTCCAGGGTCCAAATGTGAGTTTCAGTGCAGCTTCAAAGTCTCGACACGATCCAGCCGAGGAATAAGAGTCTTATCTAGACAAACCAGCGGACATTTTATAACAATAATAAACATTTATATACTTTTTAACGCAAATGAAAAAAATCAACAAAATACAAACAAACATTGAAGTCACTATATGGAAAAAATCCTGGAATGTTTTCCTCAAAAAACTTAATTTCTCTTCGACGGAAATTTTAATTCTGAAGAGAACTAATCCTTTAATTAAAATAAGGTTTATTAAGAAATTGTGAGTGGTTCTTACCTGTGAAAAATCACATTAAGGTGTTACCATTTGGTTGTGAATGTGTTCTGGATGGTTGCTATGTGGTTTGAATGGGTGAGACTACACAAGTTGCTCTCTCTTACATCATTTGCCAAAAAGAAAATCAGCAACAACACAAACAGGAATGAAGAAGTGACACCTTGACAAAACTATGATGTATAATACATAATTTCATCAAAAATATGTCCACACACACACACACACACACACACACACACACACACACACACACACACACACACACACACACACAGCATGTTCAGGTTTGACAGTAATATTGTGACAATTGCAAAATACTTTAGAACAAAAAATGCTAAACTTTGACAAAAGAGTAATTTTTATTGTTATAATAATGATTTTATAATGTCTAAACATAAATCTTGAAGAAAAACCATTGAGTAATCCTCTGCAGCCATCTAGTGGCTGTATATATATATATATATATATATATATATATATTATATATATATATATATATATATATATATATATATTATATATATAAGTGCTTGTTTTCCAGTAGATTCCAGGCACTAAACCAAAGCACATTTTTCACCATTAATGAAATTGATAAATGTAGATCTATTTTATGGTGTATCTTAAAAACATTAATAAAGTGAGTGATATTACGTTTGTTCAAAAAAAGTTACATTATGTTACAAAATCACATTATACTGTTTGGTTATGTAAGCTAGTTAGACAAAAAAATAGGAATATTTTTGCCCTATGTGTAATAGCATAGCAAGCAACATAGCATAAAATAAGTGATATATTAACCTATTTTATTATATGCATTCACAAGTTTGTTTGCCGATATAATCTTTAAGCTAATGAGGTTAAGCGTGTGTGGCTTGCTGTCCGCAGGGGCTCGAGGAAGCAGCTTCAGCTCGCTTAGATCTTAGATAACCCCCCCCCCCGTGGGAACACTAAAGCTTGGATGAGGAGAACGGTAGCAAGATGCCTAAATTATGCAGGTGGAGCTGGGGAGGAGGAGGGACGCCAGGAGAGCCGATGCCAGAGCAAGGAGAGCGGCTGCTTATATGGGTTTACTCCTTCACTAATATTATAATGAGATGAGTGGTAGCTGCATACATGTCTATCTTTTGCATTGTCAAAAGAATTGTCAAAAGGTGTTTTTTTCCGTTTAAGCTTAAATGCTTTAGTTCTTTATATTTTTGTTTAGACATAGGCCAACTGTTTAATGCTTTCAACTAAAAGAAAACTTTAACATATATTGTAAGCTTGTTGTGTATATTTCCTAATCATAAGCGTTTTCAGAAATGAAAAAAAAAAAAAAAAAAGTCTTCTTCGTTAAACGTCATTTAAATAAACGAATAATTGCATACTCTATTTTTATGAGCCCGAATATTCGAATGCAATATTTTTTAAATACGCAATGTTGAGCAGATTCACGCGCTCATCGGATTTGTCTTTGATTGGCTAAAATGATCAGCGCACGGGAGCGTTTGAGAGTCAAGTCCAGTTTATTTATATAGCGCTTTTCACAACCAGTGTTGGGGAAGTTACTTTTAAAAAGTAGTGTTTGCTCGTTACTCGTTACTTTTTAAAAAAGTAATCCGTTACTTTACTTAGTTACCCCATTTGGAAAGTAACTTTTTATGTTACTCGTTACTATTACGTTACTTTTATGTTGCTTGACTTTGGGCAGAACCCAATATCTGTTCCTAAATATGTAGACATAAAGTTATACAATGGAGGACATAACAGGTAATTATTTTGTGCTCTTTATTATAAAAAATAGTATCAATTTCGAAAGAAAAAAAGTCCTTCTCATTGGCGCTGCTGTGTGCGGCAACTTTTATTCTCAGCCGGCTCTGCATCATGGGGTAGAGTGCGACACTCCGCGATGAGCAGCGCGCCCGCACCACTTCTCTCCACTCCGCTCCCCCTATCCACCGAACTTTAAATTTCGGCAACAGCAAATAAAGCGCTCCTGCTCTCTAACACCGGTGCGAATCGCGTCTTGATAGCATAGGACAAAATGATATAGAAGACATAAGCTTAGTTTTCAGACATACGACTCACTCTAAGGGAGTAGGAGAAAAAAAAGAGATTTTGAGAGAAAAAAATATATTTTGTTTAAAAGTACACATATTCAAGCTTTCTATATATTTCTCAGGTCTGTGAGACAAGTATAGCTTATCTGAGTTTCGGTTCATTTACAGTATGGAGACGAGCTCCAGATCACGCGCTGGTGCCGTCATGATTATTTTGCATGCCATATTTACTTATTTATTAAATTCAGGCAATTAATTGGTTGGTAAAACATTGATTAAAATTAAGATACAATTAATACACAACGAAATTCGTTTTAAAGAAAGTCTTTCTACAAAAACAAACTTAATAAAGTGGTCTAAATCATGTCTGCCCACTCCATTTATCTCCCGATATATTGCACAAAATTATGATCTTACTCATGCTTTTCACTTTTCATATAATCAACATAGATTAAATTATTTATTTATTTATTTTATTTAAACATAAATATGAAACTAAATAGTTTTCTTTAATTTACTTATTAAATTCAGGCAATTGATTGATAAAACATTGATTAAAATTAAGATACAATTAATACAAAACGAAATTCACTTTAAATACATGTTTTCTACAAAAACGAACTTAATAAAGTGGTCAAAATCATGTCTCCACACAAAATTGTTATTTTATTTAATTTAAACATAAATATGAAACTAAATCGTTTTCTTCAGTTCTCAACAGTTCTCTTCTCTCAAGCGCGCAGCTGAGGCAGTGTCGCTGTCAAATATATCCATGGGAAAAGTAACGTTGCGCCGAATTGAAAAAGGAACTACGTTTCGTTACCAAATTTTTAGTAGTAACGCGTTACACTACTTTTTACCCGAAAAAGTAGTTACGTTACTGTAACGCGTTACTTTGTAACGCGTTACACACAACACTGTTCACAACATAGGTTGTATCAAAGCAGCTTCACAGTATTAAATTAAAACAATACATCAATGTTTGTTTCTAGTGGAACGTCCACGTTTGGTAATGCTGATCAATAGTATCGTTGATTGATTAATTAAATTATATATCCCCAAATATCCCCATTTGTGTGTGAAAGTGATTTTTTAAAACGGGAGTGGGAGGTGTTGAAAGCGTCTATCCGCGGACCGGTCCTGCTTTCAAACACTCCCGTGTGTATCTGTGTAAGCGCTCGGTGAAGAGTGTCATTGATGTATATTTACAACATGTTTTTGAAGCGCTGATCCTTGTAGCCAATCACAGACATATCCGATGAGCGCATGAGTACAACGGCCAATCAGAGGTGTTTATGATTCCGCTCAACAGGGCTCAAAGCGTCAAGTCAAGTCAAGTCAAGTTTATTTATATAGCGCTTTTCACAATACAGATTGTATCAAAGCAGCTTCACAGTATTAAATTAAAATAATACATCAATGTTTGTTTCTAGTGGAAAACGTCCGCGTTTGGTAATGCTGATCAATAGTATTGTTGATTGATTGATTAATTAAATTAAATATCCCCAAATATCCCCAACTGAGCAAGCCAAAGGCAACAGTGGCAAGGAACCGAAAAACTCCATCAGGTGACCTAATGGAGAAAAAAAAACCTTGGGAGAACCCGGGCTCAGTCGGGGGCCAGTTCTCCTCTGGCGTTTATGAACTAGAGGCCGGATTTAACTGAAGATTAAAAGTATTATATGAATGCCTGGCTGAAGAGATGCGTCTTTAATCTAGTTTTAAACTGGGAGAGCGAGTCTGAGCAACGAACAGTATCAGGAAGACTATTCCAGAGTTTTGGAGTTAAATGTGAAAATGCTCTCCCTCCTTTGGTGGATCTGGATATCCTAGGTATGACCAAAAGCCTCTAATTTAGTGACCTTAAAGAGCGCGATGGATTATAGGGCGATAGAAGATCGGTTAAATAGACTGGAGCTAAGCCGTTTAGGGCTTTATAAGTCAGTAGCAATACCTTATAATTAATACGGGACTTTATAGGTAACCAATGCAGTGATGATAAAATTGGTGTTATATGATCATATTTTCTTGATCTAGTTAGAACTCTAGCGGCGGCATTTTGGACTAACTGTAGCTTGTTTATTGAGGATGCAGGACAACCAGCTAATAAAGCATTACAGTAATCTAGTCTCGAGGTCATGAATGCATGAACTAACTTTTCTGCATCAGAAACTGATAGCATATTATGTAGCTTAGCAATGTTTCTAAGGTGGAAAAAGGCTGTTCTTGTAACATATGAAATATGATTTTCAAAAGACAGGTTACAGTCGAGTATAACACCCAGGTCTTTTACTGTAGAGGATAAAGTAACAGGACATCCTACGATGTTAAAGTTGTATTGTGAGAGGTTTTGTGGGTGGTTTTTTGAACCGATGATTAGTACCTCTGTCTTGTCTGGATTTAATAAAAGAAAATTGCGCGTCATCCAATCTTTTATATCTTTAACACACTCTGTCAATTTGGATAATTTAGCGTTTTCATCTGGCCGTGATGAAATATAGATTTGAGTGTCATCAGCATAACAATGGAAACTAATTCCATGTTTCCTTATAATATTTCCAAGTGGCAGCATATATATTGATATATATTATATATATATATATATATATATATATATATATATATATATATATATATATAAGCGTCACATTTTTTAAGTTTCAGTATCGACTTGGTACCGAAGTCGGTACTTTTGACAACACTAGTATGAGCAATAATAGTGCTGCTTACCATAGAAAACACCACAGATGATGATGATGATGATGATGATGATGATGAAGGCAGTGATGAGTTCATCTCTCACCATGAGTGCGCTGTTGCAGTCGGGGTGGTGCAGTGTGCAGAAGTGGGCCACGGCGTACTCGATCAGTGCCCCGAAGATGAAGCTGAAGCAGATGCCCAGGTACACGTCGATGGCCTTGATGAAGCAGTTGGCGTTGGGCAGAGACGTGCGGGCGCCCATCATCAGTGTGGTCATCGTCAGGACAGTGGTCACGCCTGTAACACACACACACACAGTCAGGGCTCTGAACTGCTCAGTGTTTATGAGACTCAAGAAAATCAACTAGTAGTGGCGCAACGGGTCACGGTTCAGATCATTTACGGTTTTTGAGCCACGGATTGGAAAAAATGCTTTTCTTACTTAGTATTTTTGTCTTGTTTCCAGTACAAATATCAAAAAATTCTTAAATCAAGAAGCATTTACTAGATGAGTAAAATTACATAAGATATTATGTCCTGTTTTCCGGGGGAATTAATCCAAATTAAGCGAGTTTTTGCTTTAAACAAGCAAAATTATATGTCTTTGATGTAAAAACAAATAAAAAACTTAATTCAAACTGAAACAAGATTATTGTTCTTACTCCATTGGCAGATAATTTTGCTTGTTTTAAGCAAAAACTCACATTTTTATTTGTTTCCCGAGAAAACAAGACTTAATATCTTATGTCATTTTACTACTTTAGTAAATCCATCTTGATTTAAGAAATGATATTTGATATTTGGACTGGAAACAAGACAAAAATACTAAGTAAGAAAAGCATTTATTGCAGAGTGGGACTTATGCGCTGAACATGCTGATTGGTCGAGTTCATGCCGCATTTTGATTGGTTGGATCTGTTGCGGCGCGTGCAGGAACAGTAACAGTAACAGTACAGTAACAGATACAGTAACAGTACAGTAACAGTTACAGTAACAGTAACAGTACAGTAACAGTCGTCTGCTATTCGCATCAACAGTGGAGTTTAAAAAATACGGCCGATGGACCGACGACGAGGTTCAGGCTTTATTACGCTTAAATTCAGAGGATGAAATCCAGCGGGAACTGTAAAGTCGCACGCAGTCCTACGTCACCGGACTATTTGCCTATAATCTTCACGGTACTTTAAGCCGGGTGAACACTAGTTTCCTGGAGATGATGTTCGTGTCCTCGTACAGCGAGACGGCAGACAAGCGTCACGCTTGAGTTTGTGTAGTAGAGCAAACTGAGATAACGTCTGAGACAAATTTACCTAAAATCTGAAGTCTTTGAACGTTGGTTTGACAGCCGATTAATGACCGTTGCCATCAAACTTCTGTCAGCAGATTTGACTCTCCTACAACGACCGTCAAATTGTCTTTGTTTTTCAAGACAAGCCGTGAACAAAATTAACATTAGAGATTTCTTTGTAGTCACCATTTCAATCCCGCGTGTAACGCAGCTCACATCACTGAACGTGTCATTGACTGATGATGTAAAACTCCAGACAAGTTTTCTTGCGTGTGTCCGTTTTAAACGCGTCTGACATTAATGACAACTGAGATCTTACCGTGTCCTAAACAGACGCGAAGTCATGAGATTCCAGCGACAAATAATTAGTCTGTCCACACTAGACACGACGCGACTGCGAGATGCTTCGAAATCAATCAAAACCCACAGCCAATCAGAACAGCGTGTGGGCGGAGTCAGCCAATCAGAACAGCGTGTGGGCGGAGTCAGCCAATCAGAACAGCGTGTGGGCGGAGTCAGCCAATCAGAACAGCGTGTGGGCGGAGTCAGCCAATCAGAACAGCGTGTGGGCGGAGTCAGCCAATCAGAACAGCGTGTGGGCGGAGTCTCGCGGCACCAGAGAGTAATCCTGACAACACTCGGAAGACAATGGATAAGTAGCTACATAATCAAATTCACAAATATTACACCATTTAAACATTATTAAAAATACATAGGCTGAGTTACTAAAACAATCTTTGTCGAAGAATACACGTGTTTGTTCACAGTTTGAACGTTCTTGTTTCCATTTGTTTAATTTCAAGATCTGAGGTGAATTATCCATTGTTGCTTTTACAGCCTCAAAGCTGGAGCACTAAATGATATTCAGAGTCACATTACACACTTTTAACATTAAATAAAGCACATAAACAGCGCCTGAGATCATCATCGCCACACTTGAGTTTGTTGTTCCAGCGCGACATCGCGGCTGGTTAGGACAAACACTCTGATTAACATGGAGAAGAGGCTTTTATCGCGTGCCGTGTCGTGTGTAGTTAGGACACGGTGTTACAGTGGCTTACAGCGATGATCATGTTCGTACAGTCTGACGAGCAACAATCGTAAAGGACGATAATAAATCCCGGCTTTAGATCGCGGTGGAAACGCAGACAGCAACAGGTCTGGGGGAAAAAAAGTTCCTGGGACAAATTGTTCCGGGTAATTCCAGTTTAAATATCACACAATGAAATGCATAACCGTACCTATGCAAATGCGTGCGGGGACGGATGATTGGCTGATCCAGAAAGAGACCCAGGACAGAACCACCAACAGGCTGGAGGGAACGTAGGTTTCCAGGATGAAGTACAAGATGCTCCTCTTCAGCTCGAAATGAAAGATCAGCCTGGGATAATTCCCTGGGAAGAGGATCAGAGAATCTTTTCTCAGTGATATAAAACATTAACACTAAAGTAAAAAAGTTATCGGAGTGTTTTCTATATGTCACTCTTCAAACTATGGGGAATAATGACCTCACTGAATCATGGGAGTGAATCCACCAAATTATTGTTCAGGAGTCACACTGAAGAATATGTACATTTTGCTGACATTCCTGATAAGTTATGAAAAAGTTATTTCTGAATGTTTAAAATGTCGATTTTTTTAAACGTTTAAGTTGTTTCTTGGTTATGCGAAAGTTGAGCGAACATTCCGTTTTTGCAAACGTTACGTGAACATTACTTTCGAATGTTCTCTGAACGTTTCGCAACAAGAAGTAACATTTAAAAAAAATTCCAACTAAACGTTTCAGAAAAAAACATTCCATGACCAATGGATAAAGAACGTTTTGAGAACATTATTAAAGCATAACTCTCGCCAAAATGCAACCTAGGGTCTTTTTGTTAATCTACCTGAGGCAAACTTTCGTTTAAAAGCATAATTACAATGGAAACGCCACTTTTAAGATTGACCGTGTTTTCGTTTTCGGTCAAATGGCCTTGTGAATGGGAGTGAATGGGGCACGACTATGATAGCATCAAAAATCACTATTTTTAAAACACTAATGCGGCTCGACACAACATGAAACTGTGCTGGAAGTCTCACCAGCGTCTCTACACATGAGCTCCAGCATTGAGAACAGTGTGTGTGTACACAGAGTTTACTAAAAAGAAAGATTTTGAACAACTCCGCCGGCATTTTGACAGTCAAAAATAGTCAATCTCCGAATATGAATGAACTGACTCTGAATTTTAGTACTGTTTCTTATATGAGGATCCTTTTTCAAATACAAGGTCAATATTGATTTTCACTAATGACAAAACAACAAATTATCCGTGAATTTATATGGAACTAAGCTTTAAAAGCTTTCCATCTTTACTCTCCTCCCTGTTACGGTGCATTCGGAGATCGACTATTTTTGACTGTCAAAATGCCGGCGGACGGAAACACAGTGAGTTGTTCAAAATCTTTCTTTTTAGTAAACTCTGTGTACACAAACAATGTTCTCAATGCTGGAGTTCATGTGTAGAGCCGCTGGTGATACTTCCAGCACAGTTTCATGTTGTGTCGAGCCGCATTAGTGTTTTAAAAATAGCGATTTTTGATGCTATCATAGTCGTGCCCCATTCACTCCCATTCACAAGGCAATTTGACCGAAAACGAAAATACAGTCAAACTTAAAAGGGGCGTTTCCATTCTAATTATGCTTTTAAACTAAAGTTTGCCTCGGGTAGATTAACAAAAAGACCCTAGGTTGCATTTTGGCGAGAGTTACGCTTTAAAGGCCAGATAACTATGACTGAACGTTCTATTAACGTTCCTGGAAGAACGTTTGTTCATAACATTGAGAGAACGAGATGAAATTATGATCTGGCATATTCTGCTCATCAGATTTGACCACAGTGTTTGTGTTCTTGTGTACCTGTCTCGTACACGGCCTCAGACGCGGAGGTGTAATGGTCCTCTACGGTGTACTGGGCCAGTCTCAGGGTGTCCAGTCCGCTCACAGACTCGTTCCCACGCGCCCAGTTAAACATCACGTCATTGACATTATAACCCCCTGTGGACACACGAAGCAGTTCTGCTATTATGAACAGCAGACGTAAAAATCACATGTGGGAAATAGATCAGATGTGTCTCGTCATATTCATCATAACTGCATGCACAATTTACAATTATTTATGAATTGCATCATAAGTATTACACAGAAAAGCCATTCAAATATTTAAGATTTTTTTGGAAGAAGTCTCTTATACTCGTCAAAGCTGCATTTATTTGATCAAAGATACAGAGAAAACTGTAAAAATTTTAAATATTATTGTAATGTAAATCATCTGTTCTCTATGTGAATATATAGTAAAGTGTAATTTATTCCTGTGATCAAAGCTGAATGTTCAGCATCATTACTCCAGTCTTCAGTGTCACATGATCCTTCAGAAATCACTCTAATATGAGGATTTGATGATCAAGAGACATTAAGCACTGTTTTCAACATTGAAAATAGGAAATATTTTTGTAAAAACTGAGATACATTTTATTTTTCATGATTTTTTGATGAATAGAAAGTTTAAAAGAACAGCGTTTATTTGAAATGGATATTTTGTAACATATAAATAAATGTCTTTACTCTCACTTTTGAATAATTTAATGCATCCTTGTTGAATAAAAGCATTGCTTTCTTTAACGAAAAACACTTTTGAACGGTATTTCTAAATATAAATGAAATGTACATCAGGTTTCACATGTTGTGACACTTGCTTTGATCAGTAAAAGCCGAAGTTTAAATGTTAATGCTAAAGCAAAGACTTTAAATGTCAAATGTTCTTCTACTTTCAAATAAAAATAAAATAACATCCCAAATTAAATTATATGATTAAATTTGCTTATGATGTTATGATAAACAAGAAGAGAGTTTGATATGTGCAGGTTCATTTTAGAGTATAAAATAAGCATAAAATCAGGCTTGAGGTGTGAATGCATTAATTCATATTTATTTACATATTCAGGTTTTAACAATTAGATATCATTTAGTGACTATATCAGATTTTTCAAATATAAATGTCACATGTGGACATCAGTATGTAATATCAGTGTGTGTCCTCTTGGTGGCGCTGTGTCACCGTAATACGATAATATGCAGCTGTGAGATCTGTTTTCTTGCCATGTGATGTTCATTAATGTGTTTTCCCATGTGACTCCCTGAGGACAGTAACGCACATGACGGAGGAAGAGACTGTTCACATCACTGCTGTTTGTGTGACACTCACATCACATATCTGTACAGTAACCCATGATTTAATCAAGACTTTGCAAGGCATGCGATTCCCACACGAAGAGACTTTTAAAAAACCCTCATGTGAAACAAAGCATCTCAGTCCAACACGTCTCCATAGGAAACCATCAGACACAAATATGGAGAGTCTCTCGGTTCCTGTCATCGTTAAATAAATATTTAAGCTCCATTTCGGATGCCTTGGAGCTCTAGGCTCACACAAAGCTGAATTTCCAAATATAAAAATCGGATTGCATAAGAATGGGTGGACTAGACACATCAGGCATTTGTCACATGATGTTGTTGTTAAAATGATTGTTTTTGCCATTTGCTTTCAAACAAGTGATGCACAAGTCAAATTTAAGATGAATTCCTTCAACCTTCTGAAAACTTACTGTGTCATGTGATGGTATTTACTTCATGCTGCCATTTCTGGGTGTTTTTCTTATAAGCGCACGACGTAACTCGAGTGATCAGTGAGCAAATGTCATTCTCTTTAAGCTTGTCGTCTTTGCTGAGGTTTCTATACAGTTCTCAAAATGAGCTTAAATAACCTTTTCATGAAAAAAAACACTGAAAATTGCATAATAACTGCACATTATGTTCATGTGTAAGATTGTGCAAAAAAACATTTTATTGGAAATTTGATCTGGTCTTTTAGAATTTGGTGTAAAATGTGCTTAAATTATATTTTCATGAAAAATAGACTTAAAATTGCACAAGAACTGCACATATGTAAGATTGTGCAAAAAAAATCTGAAACATTTCTGCAAAAAAAAAAAATTCTGGTCTTGGAATTTGGTGTAAAATGTGCTTAAATAATCTTTCATGAAAAGTAAACTCAAAATTGCATAATAACTGCACATTATGTTCATATGTAAGATTGTGCAAAAAAACATTTTATTGGAAAATTTGATCTGGTCTTTTAGAATTTGGTGTAAAATGTGCTTAAATTATCTTTTCATGAAAAGTAAACTCAAAATTGCATAAGAACTGCACATTATGTTCATATGTAAGAATGTGCAAAACAATTGAAAAATTTCTGCAAAAAAACATTTTGGTTTTAGAATTTGTTGCAAAATGTGCTTAAATTATATGTTCATGAAAAATAGACTTAAAATTGCACAAGAACTGCACATATGTAAGATTGTGCAAAAAAAATCTGACACATTTCTGCAAAAAAAAAAAATTCTGGTCTTGGAATTTGGTGTAAAATTTGCTTAAATAATCTTTCATGAAAAGTAAACTCAAAATTGCATAATAACTGCACATTATATGTAAGATTGTGCAAAAAAAATCTGAAAAATGTCTGCCAAAAAAACATATTGGTCTTAGAATTTGTTGCAAAATGTGCTTAAATTATATTTTCATGAAAAATAGATTTAAAATTGTACATGAACTGCACGTGAGATTGTGCAAAAAAAGCAGAAAAATTTCTGCAAAAAATAATAATCTGGTCTTGGAATTTGGTGTAAAATGTGCTTAAATGATCTTTTCATGAAAAGTAAACTCAAAATTGCATAATAACTGCACATTATGTTCATATGTAAGAATGTGCAAAAAAATCTGAAAAATGTCTGCAAAAAAAACATTTTGGTCTTAGAATTTGTTGCAAAATGTGCTTAAATTATATTTCATGAAAAATAGATTTAAAATTGTACATGAACTGCACATGTGAGATTGTGCAAAAAAAAAAAAAAGCAGAGAAAATTCTGCAAAAAATAATAATCTGGTCTTGGAATTTGGTGTAAAATGTGCTTAAATTATATTTTCATGAAAAACAGACTTAAAATTGCACAGAATGTTTTGCAAATAATTCTCAAGAAAATCTAAACTTTTAGAACTTGGGACAAAATTGTCATGACAATAAAAAAGTCTTAATGGTCTTGAAATGAATCTTCAGTTAGTGCATAAGAAATCTTGTTTTGTCTTGATCTGTGGAGTGTGATACGACCCAGATATTCCTGAAATTGGGCGGCCGCTAGCATCTTTCAGTCCTGTCATTAGAGAAAGACTCGTCGGATTGTGAGACAGACTTCAGAACCTCCTCTAACGTCCTACTATTCTCCCGCTGATCTCTATGAGAGACACATCCAACACTCACAGGCGGTTAAAGAAGAATCCGAGGATCAGAGAACGACGGACGGGCGGAGCGATAAAGAGAGAGATAACGTCAGCAAGAACAGAAAGCAGCTTTAGGTCCCGAACGACAGCAAATCAGGTTTCATGCGACACAAAACTGACCCAAATCTAGTCGCTGTCACACACACATCATGCCAAACACTCCTGAGGTGCATCTTCTGTCTGTGTATATTCATTTATAATATGACCTAGGTGCACGGAAAATAAACAGCATATTTGGATGCGACTTCTATAGTTGTGCGACCCCGACATGTTCTTATAAAATATGCATATGAAACATTGTGCAGTTCAGATGTTACAAACAAGAGCGCATTAGCTTGTTCCAGGGTTCGTACAGATGCTGTAAAATGAAATTCCAGGACTTTTCATGCACTACTTTTTTGGTTTTCAAGGCCTTCAATCAGAGATCTCACTTATCAAACAATATCTTTATTATCTTCCAAATTCTAAAAAAGGTAAATAGATAAACAAAAATAAACCAATAAAACAAAATGGTACAAATAAAGTGCAGCAGATGCAATGACTGTGGAAACTGTAACCATTGAAAGGATATTTCCTTATTCAAACTGATCCCCTCCACCCATGACTATGATTGACCTGAAAAATTAAAGCTGTATCATATACATGCATAATTATGAGCAATATCACACTCAAAGCCATGCGAAACGGCTCTAAAGCTGCAGCCCATCTGATATAGATATAAGTTTGTGTGAAAAGATTGCTTTATCGATAAAATTAAGCACTAATTTCACACATACTGTCTTTCAATAATACAGTCTTTCAAGAATTTAAGCACATTTCATCTACCTTTTCATAAATGGGTCATTGACGAATAAGGTTTTTAAAAGTGTAAAAAAATAGAATGGAGATATAACTATATTTGAAACCATTTTTTAGTTTACTTAGTTTTTTTAGTTTAAGATTTTGTGGTTTGTACAATCAATTAACACTGTTTTTTGTCATTTTTTACAAGATGGAAACATTTTTTACAAGATGGTCATTCGGTTTAACCACTGATTTGAAAGTTAAAAACTGATTTGACATTGATGTTGAGATAGTATATAGTGTGTGTACCACAGAAGAAATATTTAAAACAAATTATCACTGATCTCATAAATGTAATCATTTATTGGACTACTCTAAACACTCCAACATATTCAAGTAAAACATTGCACAGGGAAAGGTAAAATAAAGAGCCTTATCTGCTTTATATTTGTATTATTGTAGTTCCTTTAGTTATTAAAAACAATATTATTCCATTTAAATATTTACTATATCGGTTTTACCGAATGACCTTTTGACACTTCAAAATCTTTCAAATACCTTTATATGTAGTAAAATATAATTAAAACCTTTTGTATTCAGTAAAAGAGATCAAGTTGTACTACCTTACATACTGTGGATGTTATATATTTGTTTTTTTATTATTATTAAGGCCTTTGGACAAAAAAAAAAAAAAGACCCGTCACGTCATTGACCCAAATACGACTGTTTCAAGGATTTTCCAGGACTTAAATTTCAAAAAGTCAAATTCAAGCACTTTAAGCACCTTGTACGAGCCCTGTTGTTCCCAGAGCAACACAGTAATAGATGGAAAATGCATGTGTTTTCTTACAGCTCTCCAGTTGTAAGGTGCATGTCTGTTTGTCCATGGGATATTTGGTCAGATCCATGTTACAGGCCACAGTGGTGGTGATCCTACAGAAAACACACGGTTCATATTATTTTTCATAAACATCTGATATTTAAATGCATAACATCCTATACTTATCGTAGTCCAAACCTCCTTAAAGGAGTAGTACACTTCAGAATTAAAATTCCCTGATAATTTACTCTCCTCCACGTCATCCGAGATGTTCATGTCTTTCTTTCTTCAGTCGAAAATAAATGAAGGTTTTTGAGGAAAACGTTCCAGGATTGTTCTCCATATAGTGACTTCAATGGGGTCCAAATGTGAGTTTCAGTGCAGCTTCAAAGTCTCGACACGATCCAGCCGAGGAATAAGAGTCTTATCTAGACAAACCAGCGGACATTTTAGAACAAATAATAAACATTTATATACTTTTACCCACAAATGCTCGTCTTGCACTAGCTGTGATGCGCCACACATTACGTAATCAGGTTGAAAGGTCAAGCGTGATGAAGGCGGAGGTACAGACCCAGTGTTTACAAAGCGAACGTGCAAAAACTAAGTCAAACGCACTTTACAAAATAAATAAAAGGTAAAACAACGATGTCGGACGATTTAGAAGCTGGAGGAGAAACTGAGAAGGAATTTTTCGCACTACTCTACATTTCTGAACTGGAACACGCGTGACCTTTCAACCTGATTAAGTAATGTGTGTCGCATCACAGCTAGTGCAAGACGAGCATTTGTGGTTTAAAAGTATATAAATGTTTATTATTGTTCTAAAATGTCCGCTGGTTTGTCTAGATAAGACTCTTATTCCTCGGCTGGATCGTGTCGAGACTTTGAAGCTGCACTGAAACTCACATTTGGACCCCATTGAAGTCACATGTTTTTCTCAAAAAATGTATTTTCTACAGAAGAAAGACAGACATGAATATCTTGGATGACATGGAAGAAAGTAAATTATCAGGAAATTTAAATCCTGAAGCAGGGACGTCACTAGGATTGGAAGACGGGGGGGCTTAGCCCCCAGGGTATTTGTAACTTGCGTTTATAGAAAATCTTACAGTGAATTTGAGTAAAAAACAGCTATGTACTGTATATGTTTAGCTGTATTTGTCTCTTCAACCCCGTTACCATCTTCAACCCTGTTACCCTAGTCTCAACCCCGTCACAACTACATTTTTATTAATTATTTTTATAAGTTTATGAATAAGTAATTTAATGTTTGTTGAACTTAGTCAGAAATGTTCAGAGCAATCATAAGAATACAATTTCTGGTAAGCTACGCTTTTTTATTATTTCAATTCAATTAAATTATTGTATTTTGATTTAATATTGACTCATATGGATAAATATTAGGTAGGCTACACAAGGTAGGCGTTAATTTTCCTCAAGAACAAAACAACTCACCTAATGCGGTAAACATGCAGAGAGCCCTATCAGCTGGCAGTATTATTTAAGGTTAAAAATAACTCAAATTAAATATAATGCGTTTTTTTTTTTTTTTTTATAATAACAACTTTATTTAATGATATAATTAAAAATATAATAAATATGTAATATAGAACACATATTTAGCAAAATACTCTCTATTGCTCTTTTTTTCTTGCCAACTACATGCTGTAGCCTATTATGGTCATTAAATGGCTTTCCTGAGGTAAATGTGACATAATTGTTCTCCAGCTGTTGACCTCTTCACGCTGATAAAAAACACTGATTGATCGATATTTTGTATAAGGAATATACATTTCGGTAAGTTGTAGCCTACTACTGTATCTTTCAACAGTGTTTGTGTTTATTTACTATTAGCTAGTAAAGATGATCGGTTCACGTGCGCTAGGGATCTGTCACGTAACATTTACAAACGCCAAAACGGTATTTATTGTTTGAATTTCGTAATAAAATTGACAGAATCTGAGAGTTGAGATTCTTTTATATCATAAAGTAACCTGCTCTAGTCTGTCGGTCTCCGTGTCCTCTTTGCTTCGCGATTTTTCTCTGCGTGAGAAAATAGATGTGTGGCGTGAGAGCGTGTGAAAAGTGTCAATTGCGTGTGTCTCACGGTGAATGCGTGAGAGTTGGCAGCTCTGTTACGACTCTTTGCACTGTCCAACTTCCGACTTTTCGGCTATTTTTTGTAGCTGGATATATATCATTTGTTGCGCCTAAATATGAATGAGGATACGGTTATTGATAAATCGAATTGTTATTGTTGTTCTTATTATAATTTAGGGGGGCTTAGGAACATTTTGGGGTAGCTTCAGCCCCCCTAAAATAGGCCTAACGACGTCCCTGTCCGGAAGTGAACTACTCCTTTAAACCAAAGAGTAGGGATGCACAGATATGAACATTTTGGCCGATAACGATAATTCTTTATATTTGAAAGCCGATAACCGATATATTGGCCGATAAATCTAAATCCAAATTTTTATATAATTTTTGAGAGCCTGATTACAAAAACAAAAATCTCATCATTAAAAGTCATGTCCCAAGCACACAATTATAGCGTTCTCATTATAATGTTATGTAGCCGATATGACAGACTTGCACTTTAACTCTATTTTCCTTTTTTGAAGTGACTACAATCATATTTAAAGCCATTCAAAACAATCATGTTGAACAGTGTGCATCTGAAGAGTCTCAGCTGAAAGAAATAATCCATTATTTATCGGCTTTAATATATCAGCCAAATTTTCTTATCGGGCCGATCACAATAAAAATGAACATATATCGGATCATATATATCCCTGATCAAGACAGCTTAAGCAGATTCACAGTGATATATCAGTGTAGAGAGCAGAGAAAGCCTCACCGGAGGGCATAGAGAACCGTTCCGTTGGGAAAGATCCGGATCAGTCGGTTCTCCACTGTGATGTCGTGGAGGAAGGACTTCTTGGAGTCCACTATAAAGGTGTCCGGGACCCACAGCAGCTCCACCAGACGCCCGTCGAGACTCAGACTCTTGTTGCCCTCGAACACCAGCCTCTCGTCGGTCCAGCGCTGGCGCAGGAAGATGGTGGCCGTGTAATCCTGCAATCAAACACGCAATTAAACACTCGTAATACAACAGTCCAGAGATTTAGCAAACAATACACACATTTTATGAACAGCCAATTAGAAACGGTGTGGGATCAAAAGTTTAATACTTGAGGTAAAGATTTTAATAATAATATAATAATAGTAATAATAATAACACCAATAAATGTTAATAAATGTTATATTATTATAAAAAAAATACTAATAATTTTTCATAATAATACATCATTTGTAAATATTATAATTTATTTTTAATAATTCATTATTAGTAGCATTATTCTTCTGTAATTTTAATAAAATAATAATAATAGTTTAAATATTATTATTATTATTATTATTATATTTAATAATAAACAAATAATAGTATAAATAAATAAATAATTTATTTTTCATTATTGTTGTAATTTGAAAATTAAAATAATAATAATAATAAGTTAAATTATTATTATTTATATTAAACTACTAATAATACTACTAATAATACAAATAAATAGTTATTTATTTTAATATTTATTATTGATGACATTTGAACATAAAAAACAATAATTATTATAAATATAAATAATTTGTAAATATTATTATTTATTAATGTTTACATTTGTTTTATTATTATTATTATCATTCTTATTATTATTATTTGTATTACATTTAATAATAAACAAATAATAGTAATAATACATATTTTTAATAATCATTTTGTATTTATTATTGTTGTGAATTAAAAATTTAAATATAAATTATAATAATAAATAGTTTTTAAAATCATTATTTATTGTCCATTATTCGTTGTTATTATTAGTAATATAATTGTTATTATTTTTATTTTTTAAATGACTGTTGTTAATAATAATAATAATAATAATGTGTGGGATGAGACAAAAGTATATTAGAATTTTAACAAATCCTAAACCTCAAGTATGAGCAATAAATAAATAAATAAAAAATAGCACACAAAAATATTCAAGTTCATGTAAGCTGGTGTATAAAATCTCTCATTTACACCCCAGATGTGTGTGTGTGTGTGTGTGTGTGTGTGTGTGTGTGTGTGTGTGTGTGTGTGTGTCTCTGTGTGTGTGTGTGTGTGTGTGTGAGGTTGCACTGTTCCTCTCACCATGTTGATCTCTGAAATAGTGTCAATACTGGCGATGTCCAAACTCATGCCCACCGTCACTGGACCATCTAAACGACAGAGATGGCATGTAAATATCATGTGCATTAATCACTCTGAGAATCGCTGTTAAAGAAGGAAACCCTGGGAGCGAAACTCTCTCTGCTCATTAAAGCTGATCATGTGGAAAGCGTATGTGTTTTATACTTCCTCTAAACTCTTTACATAAACACAGTGAGTCAGAGCCATGCAATGATTTAAATGAACAGTTTTGGGGACAAATTAACAAAAAACAGCAATGTTTGCATTGGAACACGACAAGATGTAGAATATTTGCTGAGGCAATAATCAAAAATGCTCTCATCATTGGTTTCCTTACACTTTATTTTTTCTTTTTTTACACTTGCGCTCTTTCTACGGCTGGTTTTACACGTGGTTTGACCGTCTGAGCTGATTCAGGTCAGTCCGTGACGATCACGCTGAATACAAGCAGTTTACCACAGAAACCGGGCAATGAGTTTCACTGTTATTAAAGGATTTGTCCCTTTGGATTCACCAGCAAAACACACAGAACGGCACTCGCTTTTCTCTGCCGAGAGATGATTTCTCTGCCGAGAGCGGAGATTTATTCCGAGACGAGCAGCCGTGAGAAATACATTATAATATAAGTGCAAGAAGCAAATTAGGGCTGCACAACACAACAAAATTATCGAAATATCGCAAATGTATATATTGCGATATGCATATCACAACGGCTTGCAATAACTGCCGTAAAATCACTCGCTGCTCTCGGCTGAATAACTTTTGTAGCTTTAATGAGAATCAGTATATATTTCATTCATACAGTGACAACTAAGCAGAGTTTTATTTTTACATGTGATTATTGAGTTTATGTTGTTTAATAACCCTAATGTAGGATAACCTGACCCCTGATCCCCCACCGATGTTAAAATAACACTTCTTATGCGACAGTAAAACACTGATGTTCACTTCCAGAAGCTGTAGGGATGTTTTCTCGTCACAAAAAGAATGTGAAACACATGTAGGTAATATAATTTTAAATATATTTTAAAGATAATTTACGTTTATTTTACAAGAACAGAATTAAAATTTTTGGGCGAACTATCCCTTTAAGGACAAGCGGCAGCATGTTTACTTTAGGCTACTGTCACTTTAAGACCGGCACACATCTAATATACACGCATACGACACACAGCCGTTTTTCTCTTAAATGTGTGCTTCCACTTTAGACATAATCAATAATCAATGTTTATGTAAACCTTGTGTGTATTTGACAGTATTAGTGCAATAAGTCTCAAAAGATAACTAAGATAACTAGTTTGACAGGGTTTTAGTGTCTGTGTTTGCGCTCAGAAAAGCGCATGTTAGAACAGCGCATCGGTCTGCGAATGACATGCTTAACTGGCAAGGCTTTAAAGCACATGCACATAATGAACTTTTATGAATTGCAATGTCTTAGAGTATAACTGTACTCTATGTTAACATGTGATGTGAATGAACGCATTGTTGCGCATGTTATTCATATGCTACTTAAAGCCATAATGTAGCGTGTGCACAACGCGCATACACTTTGATTCTCTCATCTACACAGACGCAGCAGTTTTAATTTTTGCAAATCATACATTATTACGATAGATAGATAGATAGATAGATAGGTAGGTAGATAGATAGACAGACAGACAGACAGACAGACAGATAGATAGATAGATAGGTAGGTAGGTAGGTAGGTAGGTAGGTAGATAGATAGATAGATAGATAGATAGATAGATAGATAGATAGATAGATAGATAGATAGATAGATAGATAGATAGATAGATAGATAGATAGATAGATAGATAGATAGATAGATAGATAGATAGATAGATAGATAGATAGATAGATAGATAGATAGATAGATAGATAGATAGTTTATTATAAAAGCATAAATCTAGCTTACACATTTACCCAAATTATTATACGCCTGTTTAAGCGAAGCTAATCTGGGTGTGTTTCTCCATCCCCAATGTCACTTCTCTGTGTTTTACGGCCCTGACGAGAGCGCCGGTCTCCTCGGCTGTGAACCGCTCCTGGCAAATCCGCCGTTATAATAGCAATCCGCCATGGAACAAGCGCGCCTGCTCTTAAAGGGAATGTGAGATGACGCTCTGATTGGTTTATTTCACGTTACGCCCAAACCACACCTATGAGTAATGAAGCAACTTCAGACCAACACATTTTAGATTTGCGTCAGAGAGTAATTTATCCCGCCGGTATAACAGCAACAGTGCCGAGATCCGCCCACAAAGTTACTTGCGTTTCGCGCTTGATACTTGCGTTTCAGATCGTTAAAATAGAGCCCACAGTCTCATATATGATGTCAATGCAGGCAGATCAATAATATTGTTGAATATTAAATTAAATATTAAATTAAACGTCCCCAACTAAGCAAGCCAAAAGCCAAAGGCAACAAAGGTGAAAAAGGTGACAGACCGAAGTCTTCTTCTGTCAGGTCAGCCACAGCTGAGAAGGTTAGCTAATGCATGTTGTTATGCACGTATAACGACACTTGTCCTAAGTGTCTTTCTGATTGATGATGCTGTGGCTTAATCACATTTATAATTCACATTTGAATGTGTAATATAATGGAGCATCAATCAATCTGCTTTCAAATGAGCAATGTGAGGGAGTGAAGCGCCTTAGACATACACACGCATTAAACATTCATCACGTCCTTACTGTCAAAGAAAGGCCGGAGGTATTTGTTGTATCCTTTCATCAGCTTCTGGATGGTCGGAGGAAGGATCTCTCCATCCTTCACTTCGGCGCTGAGCAGAGAGTTTTCCAAGAACCTGTGCGTGGGAAAAACAGAGGAATATGAATGAAGAGACCGAACGCTGGCGTCCTCAGCACATTTACGCGCTCATTATTTCGGGGCAAAACGCTGATGAACAATTTGTTTCGGCGTAAAATCGGAAGCCCACACTGATAAGAGTGTCGGAGATCCCAGAACAACTTTAAATTAAGATAGAGAGGGAAAGGAGAGAGGGAAAACATACGCTAATTTGTTCATAATTGGATTACTTTGATCCGTTAGTGTGGAAGACATGAGAACGTACCCTCGGATTTCATCACGTTTGGCTTTTGCACAGAACAGCGAAATACAGCAATGCACCTTCAGCAGAAACTAACGCATTTATGATGCCATGAACGACGCCTGCGTGTGTGTGTGACATGTACAGTAAATACAGGACAGATGAGCACGGTAAAAACTGACAGTAAAACATAGAAATGATCTAACTGAACATCAGTTTCAGGCACACATAGGCGTAATTTGCGGGTGGGACGGGTGGGACATGTCCCCACCACTTTTAAAACATCTCGCGGCACGAATGTACCAATAAAAATAAATAAAACATCTCCAGTTAACTAGCAGAGCACTCGTTTAGATCGTTTGTTGATCTTTGAATTTATTCACGTGGAAATTCTCACCAATAACAACATATACTAGACCTCATTAAACAACAAATTAAACCCAATGTACTATTTAAATCGATTGCTGGACATCGTAATGTTATTGTACATACATCTGATTTAGGATTTAGCTTTGTGTTAGCAACGCCCCACCCACTTTTTAAAACAAAGTTACACTCCTGCATGCACGTTACATAATCAGAGAACATTTGGTTACAATTTGAACTAGTTCCTTTAAAATTGTCAAGGCTTCTATAGACTTAGGTCGAACATTTCGAATTGATATTTAAAATGTGATTAAAAACAATTCCAGGTTTGCTGTGCTTGTTTAAGAGCTGCATAATTTGGCTAATATTTTGTGTTTATATATCAATATGGCTATAAAATATTAACTATAACTATTATTATTACTAAAAAAGAAAATACATATTACTATTGTAATATTTCAATGTAAAATAATATTTTATAGTAATTATTCTTTTTTATGGCTGTCCTAATTTCTTCATTTTAAAACGTTAAACCATCAAACTTATAATTGGACAGAAAAATAAACGTTGATAAGCACGTTTGCAAATTAATTTAATTATATTGCAGGCATTGAGATTTGATAAATGCCATATTGCAATTTCGGTTTTATTTCAGTTAATCATGCATCTCAACTATATAATCTATAGAAGCTTGTTTCCGCCACAGAATAATAAAAAAAAAATGTAATTATGACTTTATTATGTAATTATGATTCACAGTCAGAATTGCGAGATATAAAGTCGCAATTTGGAGTTTGGAGTCAGAATTGCGAAATGTAAACTTGCTATTGTAATGTGGACTCGTGCATTTTCTGTAAAGCTGCTTTGAAACGATGTGTATTGTGAAAAGTGCTATACAAATAAATGTGACTTGAATTGAAAATTGCGTTTATATCTTGCAATTCTGACTTTATAACATGAAATTGTGAGATTTAGTCAGAATTGTAAGATATATAGTCGCAATTGTATGTTGTAAAGTCAGAATTGCGAGATATAATCGCAATTCTGAAAAAAAAAGTCTTTTTTCCTCAGAATTGGACTTTATAACTCGCAATTCTGAGAAAAGATTTCAGAAATGCAGTTTATTTCTCACAATTACGAGCTTATATCTCACAGAGCTTATATTCTGACTTTATAACATGCAATTCTGAGATAAAAAGTCGCAATTATCTTTTAAAATGTTTTATTCTGTGGCGCAAACAAATTTATGTCCCTAAACTAATATTTTAAGTCTGTTTTAACCACAACAAAAAAATCAAAATGATGGTGTCGACGCCTCAGATTCTGAGGAATAAAGAGAAATAATGCAGATGTAAACGTTTGAGGAGGAAACGAGCCACTCACTGAAATCAAAGAAGATCAAAACATCTCAACATCACAACCGTTTACTGAACTGTTAACAACCAGCCCATTAGTGTCTATATATACTTTTTCTAAAAATAAATTTTAGGACAAACATCTGAGAAACTCCATTAGTGTGCTGAGCTATAAAAGCACAACATCTGAGTTTCCAGCTGTGCATCTAAACAGACACACAATACAAAATCAACCCTTGTTTCCTCTCAAATGTTCCTCCACCTTGTCAGGTTTTGCAGAGGTTGTGTGAGGTGAGTTTCCCTGCCAGGAGAGCCAGAGGATCATCAGTGGCTGCGTTTACAAATAATCCGTCAGTAATGGGATTGACGGCTCAGTCGGACTGGAAAGCCTTCATCTAAACACCTTAACCGATCCGATTGAGCTCAAATCAAATTCAATTTCGATCGGATTGAAAGGAGTGATTTATTCCTTTTCTAACCCGATCCAGAGAACATGTGAACACTTGATCAGACTGAACACTGAAACTGGAAGGACTGCGCATGTGCGATGGCGCTGAAACAGCGTAATGACGTGTGACGCGCTGAACGAGCCGTTCTCCTGATGAATAAAGTGTCGTATAAATGAGTTTCCCGTCTTTCTATAATCCTCCTTTCCCTGCGTGTGTGAAGTGGAGCAGGACGACGGCCACCAGTGCTGGTTTCAGACTCACACACACACACACGACTGGGTTTGGCCAGTTTTACTGATCAATATAAGCAGCGGCACAGCGGCTCATACGCTCATCGCCTCCAAATTATACCAGAAATAGATAAATATTAAGTCTGCTGTTTAAAACACATAAAGAACCGATGTATGAGAATGGTTATTATGGGCAAACAGCGGGAAACTGTGTATTCGTGCATGTCAAAAAATCTATCCCGATTTAAAGCTTGTGACGTATAAACACACACATCAACCCGATCACATGTTTAGCGTTCATGTAAACACTACATTCAGATTCATCAGTCAGAATGAATTGTGTGTGTGTGTGTGTGTGTGTGTGTGTGTGTGTGTGTGTGTGTGTGTGTGTGTGTGTGTGTGTGTGAGAATGAGAGACAGCGGATGCAGAGTGTGTTTTATCAGACGAGCGTTTGTTGTTCTGCCAGGCCTGTGGGGTCGTGTGTGTGTGTGTGTGTGTGTGTGTGTGTGTGTGTGGGATGAGAAGGAACCTCTCCAGCTCCGTTTCTGACAGCGTTTGGCTTTGCTTTCACACACTAGGAATCCTAACATGACCTTCAGTTTCCCCATATCAGGGTGAATCTCACAAAACTTTGTCCAGGTCACAACTCACTCCAAAATCAAAGAACATGAAAGAAATGATGGTCACACTTTAGATTAGAGTCCTAATGTCACGATTAACTACCACTTTTGCCTCAAACTTCTAATGACTGCTTATTAATAGTAAGGGATTATTAATTAATGGTTAAATTAAGGGATGTAGAATATGGTCATGCAAAATAAGACATTAATATGTGCTTTATAAGCACTAATAAACAGGAGATATCATAGAAATATGCATGTTAATAAGCAATTAATAGTGAGAATTGGACCCTAAAATAAAGTTACAGAGTAAGGCATTAATTTGTGCTTTATAAGTACTAATAAACAGACAATATCCTTGTAATATGCATGCTAATAAGTAATTAGTTAATAGTGAGAATTGGACCATAAACTAAAGATTTATCGAAATTATATTTATATTTTTTAGAAAGAAAAAGAAAACAAAGCCTATTTCAGCATAAAAATATTTTTTGTTTTGCATTACTTTCTTTATAATTCAGTTCTCAACAATGATTCTACTTCAATCGTTTTTTTATTATTTTTTTTATTATTAAATTAGCATAACTCCTGTTTTACCAGGATCTAAAAATACTTGATAGTTTAAATAATACTTTATAATTACAGTAGTGATCATGATGTTTTTGGCATTACAATAATGGGAATTGGGGGGAATATGCTTGAATTTCAGAAAATGCTCTTATAAACAAAACAACTCATGCACAAAGTGCTTTTGATTTTGGATAAAAAAAAATGAGCCAGATTGTGTGACAGGCTTTATGAGATCCAGCAGCACTTCTAAAAGAAAACGTGACAGCTCTTGTTGCTTCTTAATGATTAATTTTAGAAAACAGAAGAAACAGAGGAACGGTCGATAAATTCAATCATGAAAGCAGCATTTCAGATCAAACTGGAATTATCAACTCGTATCTGTCAGGATGATGGGATTGAGAGATTGACAGCACCTCATCGGGTCACTTCCAGATGGATTTGGGAATAGGAAAGGAATTATTTCTCCAGAACCTGTTGGAATGATTTGGCAGATGCCATTAAGTTCGGATGCATTTCTATTTGCATAAAAATAAACCCGCAAAAACAGGGCTATGCAAGATGCATTACACAAACAACGTCAGTGTAATGACACTTCTGAACACTTAAACCACACTCACACTAGCTTGATGCTCTTTTATACCCATAAAACCAAGATATTAAAGCAAAAATGGCACCAAAATGAACAAAAATACCCTCCAAATTCAAGTGGGCAAAAAAATATCCTTTCACAATTAAACAAAATGTATTACGACTGTTGCGATTAAAGAGAAATGTGAAAATGAAGTGTTGCTGCATTACGTTTAGATCTGCACGTGTCGCATAAAAACATTATTTTTGTGTATTTTTTCTGGGTTGAGCATTAGAACCAATCAGACACGTTTCTGTTGAGCGTTCGAATGCAGCGGCCAATCACAGATGTTTACACAAGTCACCAATGATGAAGAAATTCTCTAATAAAATAAACAATGTGAAGTCTTGATTTTCTAATGTGTAAAAAGCAATAAACTAATGTTGCATTAAAGAATATGATGCACCGTTTCCCCAAAACAAGTTTTATATATTATATTAATCAATATTAATAATAATTATTACGATATCAGGGGCAATCAACAATATTGAAGCCCTTCTTGCAATGAATTCCTGTTTATATTTGCATTATACAACATTGTGCAATACATGCATGCCATGTGAAAATTGACCTTACAAACAAAAATGCCCCTGGAAATCAATTCCACAGGGCAAATACTGTCCCTTAATGGAAAAGATCGTTTCTGACCTTCATTACACACTTGCCTTACACACTTTACTGATCCTCAACATGAAAAGGGCAAGTGTGTCATTTCTCTGTATGTTAATTAAAACACTTCCTCTATGTTTTTAATGTTCAGAGTCACTATAGTTTGACTTCCTGAAGAGTGACATCCTGTGAACATTTTAGGAAATGTATTTAAAGGAAGAATGCATTGATTCTCCACATCTGACTTAAATCTCCATGCAAAACAGAGCAACGTTCTCCCCACATCATTCGCCTCTTTCATCATTTCTGGTCCTCTTAGTTTCTCTCTGGTTTGATCTTGGAGGTGCTGAGGAGGTCATGAGCATCAGCGCCGAC
>NC_137142.1:34820716-34863216 GCF_949319135.1 Squalius cephalus
ATGCTGTTTTGTGCGCGTAATTGTTCGATATTAGCGCGATATCAGCGCGAGTCTTTCTGTGTGTCACAGTCAGGACATTCACAGGCAGGGCGTTCTTTTTTGTCTTATCACGCATGAATGGTTTAAAAGCATTTGCATGAATAAGAGTGGGATCAAGTAACACTAGCCAAAGGATGTCAAAAATTAACAGATGCTGCGTTAATTGCGTTAACAGCGCTAATTTGTTTATTTAATATAAAATCGCAGCATTTTGCGTCATATAATCGCGTAGGCTTGACATCGCGATTGCGATATGATTAATCGTGCAGCACTAATGTATATATATATATGAAACAATAACCACCTAAATACATTTCCACATATGCTGAGTTCTGACACAATGCTCATTTTCACAGAGGCAAAAGGAAGATGGTGTGTAAGATGGGTCAAGCATTCAGTGGGAATATGTTCTGCTTATTAATTCAGCAATAACAGCCTCCTTTATGTCAGTAAGTGCTCCTGAGAGAGATCATATCTGCATTCAGAAGTGTAAATATCAGCCGAACGCTCTTCAAACACGTCGAGGACGGCCTGAGATGCATAGGGGAAAACGCCTGATGATTTGTCTTCATGCTTGGACTACATTTGTGAGATTATCCCGAGCAGGCTTCTTTTAAGTTGAGGCAATGTTTCAGTGCAGGAGATAGAAGTTTTTCCCTAATGATGTGGAGAAATGCATGATATATCACTCAATATATATATATATAAAATATAATATACATTCACTGTGATCACAAACCAACCCTGCAGCAGATAAAATTGGGAAACATAATAAACCGTGAGCTTTTATTTTTAAACCATCTAGCTGGTGGCATGATCTGCTTTAAGAAATCGCACAAAAATAATAATTTGAGTGAATGAGAACTATGTTTGGCTGTATCTGTGCAGTGCATTAGAGAATCCCTCAGGATGGTTGCTATGGCAACTGCTCTCATTTTAAAAGTTTCTGAGTAGGGAAAAAAAAGTTACTTATACTTTTGAGGATCATTTATAGAAATGGGAGCTTGGAACGCTTTGGATCAATTTGGTAATAATCCTCAAAAACACATGCAGTTTAAATAGTGGTGTTTGCAAAGTATTGCTATTGCTCATACTGAGGGTTAGGTTTTAAACACTAAGCATTCAAACTTCTGTATGAAGTTCGTCCTGCACCCTAGCAACGCCCTAGCAACGCCCTAGCAACAACCTAGCACACCTTAGAAATTGCATAACAGTGCACTAAAACCCTCCACGACATCCTAGCATTTTAGCAGTGACTTCTACATGAGCAAACAACTTACACTCCCTTTATAAAATGTTCACATAACAGGGATGCTTTTCTGAAGAGCTTAATGTAAGAATATAGAGGTTTTCCAGGTCAAAATGTGATGAAACCCATTGCATCATGAAACCCTCTAAGCAGACGACACTGGGGGCAATAAATCATCAAGTATAATCTCAGAAAGAGCCTTCATGAAGCCATACGAGTTTCGCTTTAATATGTCTGTTTATCCACACTTTAATATGTCTGATTCTTACTTGAACTCCTCTTTTAGAAATAAAAAATCTTCCGGTTGATTTAAGACTTATTAAAAATAGAGCTGTAAAAGCTCATCTCTTAAAAAAAAAAAAAAAAAAAACTCAAATAAATTCCTTTGGGAAATTTTAAATGTGGCAATTGCATTACTTGTCAATTTCCAAACAAAAACTAGTTTTAAAATGTGATTTATAGAATTCAATGTCCATGCAATAAGGTTATGGTTGAGAAACGAGCAGATAAAAGAACATAGAAGTTTAATAAATTGAATGTCTTGCATCAGGATTGTTTGAATCCTAAATAATTTAACCACAAAATGCAAATTTGTTCATGTTTTTTTTTTTTTCTTTTTGGGCATTGAACAGATAAAACCAAATGCAATAGGTGGTAATATTGATTACATAAGAAAAAAATGAGGTATTTAGAATATTTAATAGTTTATTTACTAAATAAAATGAAGATTTTGCGTTCAGAATGTTGTTCAATATTTATCGTGTTGCTTTGGTGTCGATGTGTTCTCAGTTTTTTCTGTGATGTAGATTTTACTTTGTTGCTGATGGTTGTTGGTGTAATACTTGTTGGAAAGTTGGAAATGTGGAAAATGCCATTTTGAAAATGACGCTCTTTGATTGGTTCACATTCTTAAATCAATATACATTCATTGGAGAAGCAAAATGAGTATTAAGTCTTTTTAGTCAAAATTAATATTAAGTCTTGTTTTCTGAGAAGAAAAAAAAAACTGCAAAAATTAAGTGATTTCATACTTTAAAAAACGAACAAAATATCTGCCAATGGGGTCAGAAAAATCAGCTTAATTCAAAGGGGGAAAAATATAATTTAAGTTGATTTTTCAGACCCCATTGGCAGATATTTTGTCTTGTTTTAAGCATAAACTCTTAATATCTTCAGTCATTCTGCTTCTTCTCCAGTAGGCTAAATGTATCTTGATTTAAGAATGTTTAGATATTTGTGCTGGAAAACAAGACAGAAACACTGAGGAAGAACATCATTTTTAATCCCTTTAATCCTCCTAAATATTAATTGGTCAACTCAGTATGTAGTCATTTTATTTGTTAAATTCCCTGAAGAAGGCTATCAAGCCAAACTGCATTTGCATACTTTGATATATATATATATATGACTTTATCTGTCCTGTGGCCTCCAGTAAACTGAGTCATTCTCACATGCGTATGCTAGCATGTGAACGAGTGTATGTTTCTGTCTTTGTGCGTTACGCCACACACAAGAAGCTTTTAAGATTTCACTTCATATTAATCCACCTTATCTTTTCCGGAGCTTCTCTGAAACCCCTCGCAGGATCTGTCAAGCTCATTCCCGGCCAGCGGGGAAACTCACTCGTGACCGTCACTATTCGTTTCATTTAACGAGTAGCATGACAATGTACAGTACATGATATCACTGTGCCAAACGATAATGCATGATAAAAATCAGCCGACTGAAGACTGAATTTCATACACAGAATTGAACGTCTGTCTGCAGTTAGCAAGCGAAATTCTGGATCAAAGCAAACTGAACAGCGGAGAAGACTTTTCACAATGCCATACATTTCATTTCACACTGATTTGTACAAACTTTTAAAAAAGCAATTTGTCGCAAAGCCAACAATATTGGTAATATTCAGACTAATCTAGTAATACGGCTGATTGGGCGCTTTGGGATCATTTTCATTGAGCAATAGCTTATACAATAACTCAAGGAGGTTTGAATTCAAACTTTAAATGTGATTTATATAAAGGGAAATAAAAGAAATCCTTAAAAATAATAATACTTGAAACTGAATAATGTGCAATAAGATTAAACTGTGCCTTTTTTACCAAAACTCAACCAAACATTTCTGATAATTTTGATTATGGTCTAAATGCAGCTACATTAATAACTCTGTGTTGTTTATTTCACGGTGTTAATATTTTACACACTTGAGATGTCTGTTGTACATCATCAGAGGTTCGCGTTACTGGTGTACGTGTGTTTTACATATAAACGATGCGCAGCAGAAAACATGGAGGACGGCGCTTTTGAGTACCAACATTTTTGGGGACAGGGACACGTTTATTAACTGGAGTAAGACTTTTCTTCGTCTCAGGTAAGATAGCAATCATGATGATGAGTGTGTTCATTAATTATTAGGGGTGCAACGGATCGCAGTTGAGTCATGTGATTCTCGGATTAACACCATGTCCTAACTACACGCAACGCAACACGCGATAAAAGGTTCTTCTCCATGTTAATCAGAGTGTTTGTCCAAACCAGCCGCGACGGCGACACGCGACGAGTCTATTTTAGAAACGGTTTCTATTTTTCTGCGACGTCGCGCTGGAACAACAAACACAAAGTGTGGCGATGATGATCTCAGGTGCTGTTTATGTGCTTTATTTAAAGGTGCATTAAGCAACTTTTCATGTTAAAAATACCCGTTTTTCTAACCCATACATGCTTAAACAATTGCCTGATGGGCTGAATGAGCCCTTCTGTGATCACTGCGATTGCCTCTATAATCCTGTACAGTAAAATAAATAAGAGGGATTCGGGACGGAATCGACTGGGCGTGACGTCATGCGCGTTCACGCTCACCTGGTTATGTCTGGCAGGTTTGTGTATTCGCCGCCATTATCCGCATCAGCGAAGACAACTCGAGCGACTTTTGCAAAAGTAGAAGATGGATTCAAAGAGACCGGCTTCTAGTTCATCCCAAACCCCAACGCAAACTCCATGTAACCGCGTGCACAACTCTGGTTGCAGTTTCGTGTGTCGCCAGAAGGGGGCATAGTTCTGCAAAAACTCAGAGACTTGCGCAATGCACCTTTAATGTTAAAAGCGTGTAATGTGATTTTGAACATCATTTAGTGCTCCAGCTTTGTAGCTGTAAAAGCAACAGTGGATAATTCACCTCAGATCTTGAAATTAAACAAATGGAAACAAGAACGTTCAAACTGTGAACAAACACGTGTATTCTTTGACAAAGATTGTTTTAGTAACTCAGCCTATGTATTTTTAGTAATGTTTAAATGGTGTAATATTTGTGAATTTGATTATGTACTTATCCATTGTCTTGCGAGTGCCGTCAAGATCACTAGACTCCGCCCACACGCTGTTCTGATTGGCTGACTCCGCCCACACGCTGTTCTGATTGGCTGTGGGTTTTGATTGTTTTGACGCATCTCGTAGTCGCGTCTCTTCTGGTGTGGACAGGCAGATTGCTTGTCACTAGAATCTTATCGCGTCTGGTTAGGACACGGTGCAACTGCTAAGTTTAACCATCATAGAGTGAAATGTTATAATTTTGACGTGTTTTGTCTTGCCAATTTACACATTTAAATGATTTTAAACGCAGAAGAAGAGGCAAAAATTGGGACGAGAGAGAGAGAGAGGCGTTTCAGACAGCGCTCGAACACCTGATTGATTCCCCTTTCTTGTTTACTAGCGCTTGTACGGACACATGCACACAAAATGATGTCAAAATCCCCGTCTTGGCTAGTATTCTCTCGGTTCTGTCATTAGTGAACAGTTGAGAAAGAAACCGGATGTGTGTCAGTATATTCGGTCCGTGCATTCAGTCTTAAAGTGACAGCAGCCTAATATTCCTGCTGTTCATTAATGTTAATAACATAAAATAAACATCATCATCATCATCAGCATGTCATGTCCGAGAGAAAAGAAGACAGTGGAGGAAAGTGATGACGACAGCTTGTAGGATCAGTGTGTCACGTAAAGTGTGGGTCTTTTTAAAGAAATGCATATTTTTTGTCATCAAGGATGCATTTAATTGATCGAAAGTGACAGTAAAGACATTTATAATGATAAAAAAGATTTCATTTCAAATAAATACTTTTTCTATTCATCAAATAATCCTGAAAAAATAAAGTGAATCAGTTTCCACAGACATCTAAAGCACTGTTTTCAACACTGATAATAATCATAAATGTTTCTTGATCATCAAATCCTCATATTAGAGTGATTTGTGAAGGATCATGTGACACTGAAGACTGGAGTAATGATGCTGAAAATTCAGCTTTGATTTTTATTTATTTATTTAGCACAAACAAGAACAGAAAAGAATAAAACAAATAGCTATTTAAACAATTCATATGGATTATGCAGGAGAGGTACGAAACCCCCAAGGGCTTATAATGAGACCTCCCCTCTGGTTTTTCCAGTTAATACCACACCAAATTATTATAATAAATCACAACAATCATCACAATAATGGCAGACAATTTAAGACACCACACATATAGAAAATTTTAACAATCACACAAGTGTCTTTTCATTCTTGACTTAAATACTGACAATGATGAGCTGGTTTTAATAAAACCGGGAATAGTATTCCAAAGTGACGGTCCTCTATATTTTAAGAAAAATTGACCAAGAGTTGTATAATAATAGGGAAGATGAACATTCATTGCTTGTCGGGTTGAATATGAATGCACATCATAGTTAATTAAAAAATAGTTTTTAAACACTTTTGGGAGGCTTTGATTTTGAGCTATATATTTATACATAAAAATACATGTTTGATAGATATTTATGCTGAAAATAGATAAAATATTTAATTGCTTAAACAGAGGAGCCGATGGTTCACACCGATTTGATACTGTTGCCAATCTAACAAACTTTTTTTGGATCAAAATGATTTTTTGAAGAGAAGAAGGGTAATTACTGGCCCAAACAATGTTACAGTAAGAGATGTAAGGATATAATAGACTATAATAAAGAGTTAAAAGACAGGATTGATTTACCAATGAACAAACTTTTTTAATGATGCCAAGTGACTTCATGATTTTTACACACACATAATCAATGTGGTTTTTCCACGAAAGTTTTTCATCTAATAATACCCCTAAAATTTTTATTACTGTAACTTGGTTGATTTCAATGTTCTTAATAAATAATTTAGCATCTTCTTTTAAATACCTTTTATTTTTATTCCTGAAAACTATATAATTCGATTTTTCTATATTTAGTGAAAGTTTGTTCATCTGAAACCACTTTGCGATATACAGTAGAACATCATTAGCTTCATTCATCAAGGAATCAAAGTTTGCATGTGATATGACAACAGTAGTATCATCTGCAAATAGAATGGGCAATGCAGATTCACACATCCAAGCTAGGTCATTTATATAAATGAGAAACAGGAGTGGCCCAAGAATAGATCCCTGAGGTACACCACAACATAATTTAATTCTCTTGGAGGTACTGCCATTTATAAATACATATTGCTCTCTATTAATCAAATAATCCTTAAGCCATTTGAGTACAACATCTCGAAACCCATAACGGTAAAGTTTGGAAATCAGAATTTCATAATCAACTGTATCGAAAGCCTTTGACAAGTCTAAAAATATACCAACTGCAAACATGTTGTTATCCAGAGCTACAGAAATTTTGTCTATGAGTTGTAACAGAGCCATATATGTTGAGTGTTGCTGTCGAAATCCATATTGATGTTTATATAGGATCTCATTGTTATTCAGATGTTTTAGCATTCTTACATATACAAGCTTTTCCAAAACTTTAGAGAAACAAGGTAAAATGGAGATCGGCCTATAGTTGTTGAATTGGGTAATTGGGTCGGTTGGACAACCATCTGTATAAACGATTTTTTCAGCAAGATGCCTACCAACATTAGCAAAGAAATCATTAAATCCATTTGCTATATCAAAAGGGTTGACAAAAGAAATACCATCTTTAGTAAAATTTGTTGGAATTTTAACAGAGCCTTTTTTTTTGTTAAGTAATTCATTAATGATATTCCATGTAGATTTTATATTACTAGCAGACTCTTTAAGTTGATATGAATAATAATTTTTCTTAGCTATACGAAGTAGGTGAGTAAATTTATTTTTATATTGTTTGTATGTATCACAATTATATGGAGTTGGATTTTTAAGAAATTTTCTATATAACTTGTTTTTCTTTATTGAGGACTTCAATAATCCTGAAGAGAACCATGGCTTAGTTTTGTTTAACTTGCCTTTATACTTAACTAGCGGAAAACACTCATGAAATATAGAATTAAATGTTTGAAAAAATAACTGATAAGCCAATTCAGCATCATGTTGAATATAAATATCATCCCATGTTGTGTGCTCAATGGATTTAAAACGATCTATATTCATTTCACTAAATTTTCGATAGCTTGGTTTATCTGCAAACATTCTTGAGCTACCACTAATTCCTAAATTCAAATTAAATATGGGGAAGTGGTCTGAAATGTCCGTACACAATATTCCTGAATTAGATTCATAATCAAAAGAGTTTGTAAAAATATTATCAATCAGGGTGGCAGTTTTGTTTGTCACCCTGGTTGGTTTACATATAAGAGGATGAAAATAGGATGAAAACAATACATTTAAAAAATCAGCTGTTGAAGCATGGCTTTCACTTTGAAAAAGATTGATATTAAAATCACCAAGTAGAAAACATAGTTTACCTTCATCATTAATAACATCCAAAGCAGCAGAAAGTGCAACATTGAAACAATTAACATTACTGTCAGGTGGGCGGTATATACATCCAATAATAACATTTCTTCCGCCAAACTGAGAACAAGAGAGTATTTCCAAGAACACAGATTCAACATTACTTTCGTCAGAGTTTAGCGTAAGATCCTTCCTTGATATGAACTGAAAATCATTGTGCACAAAAATAACAACTCCACCTCCCACCTTTTCCTTTCTACATGAATGAACAGAATTATATTGAGACATGTTGTAAAAATCTATTATATCATCCTTGACCCATGTTTCTGATAAAGCAATAACAGAAAATGTGTGATTTAAAACAGACAAAAAATGAATTAACTGATCGTTATTTTTAGGTAAACTACGTATATTAAGGTGAAATGTAGAAAAAATTTCAGACTTACTTGTGAAATTACCAGATAAACTGCTGAACTCATTTTCACTATAATAATTACAGGGATGAGATTCATTGTGTGCATAATTTAAGTAAAAATGCATATCTGGATCACATGAATCAATATTATCCATGTACTTAAATTCATTTAGCTGGTATGGATTGAAAACCCGATCAGAACAATTATACTCAGCATCTACATTACTCCCACCTTTTATATTTTCTTCAGAATTTTTCATTGTTATTGACAATGGGTACCCAAGTAGTCAACATTGAATTATTGACTCACTTCTTTAGTCTTTTCAGTCCGTCCTCTGTCTTTGGGAGGTAGGCTGAATGATAAGTTTGTCGAATCGTAAGAATGCTATCTCCCCTCGCTCTCTTGCGGCCTTCATAGCTGGGATGAGTTCTTTGCGTTTTTTCCGAACGGCATCTGAATAGTCCTCGTTAATATACACATTCGTTCCTTTTAGATCTTTTGCTTTCTCCATAACCCTAACTTTATCTTTAAATCTAAGGAACTTTGCAACAATCGGCCTGGCTCTCTCTCCCACTGATCGCCCAGTTCGATGCACCCGTTCCAGCTCAATCCCCGTGATATTGAGCTTCTCAGAGAGTAGCTTCCGTACCTTAGCTTCTGAGTCAGCCCAGCTCTCATACCCAGACTCTTGGATCCCGTCAATCACTATGTTGTTTCGTCGGGACTGACCTTCCAAGTAGTCCATCCTGGGCAAAGCTGAGTTGATATTTTCACGAGTCATTGATATATCTGAAGCAAGATTTGAGAGCTTTGTGGAGGATTGCTTATTTTTAGCACTTAGCTCATCCACCTCTTTTTGCGTGTAGTGGAGGCTTTCACGCAATCCACTTATTTCCCTGGAAAGTTCATCAAGTCTTTTGTTATGTCCCTCAATCATTATTGACAGAAAGTTCTTGTAGCTTCGCTCCTGCTGCTCAAGCAGCTCTCTATAAAATATTTTCTGCTGTTCCATCAGTTCACGCACCTGGGTTTGAGACACATAATCGTCATCTCCACTTCTCCCTTTCGGTGGCATGACAACCACAGTTGAAAATCACTCCTTTGCCGCTACCCGAATCTCGACGACTCGACTGTGGCTTGTTTAGGAGCGGCGTGTTTTCGGTTGAGGAGGAGTCACAGGAATAAATTACACTTTACTATATATTCACATAGAAAACAGATGATTTAATATCAAATAAAATTTCACAATTTTTACTTTCAAATAATTGCATCCTTGGTGAGTAGAAGACTAAAATAATTGTAAAAATCGTACAGAGCCAAAACCTTTGAACAGTAGTGTATGTTGTGTAACTCACTGACCGATTATGAATGAAAGTAAGTTTTTAATATTGATATGTTTTACCCCAAAATAAATGTTTTACACTGGTATCGTCCCTCGTTCAGAATATAAACACATACCGTGGTAAGCCTCCCACTGCAAACCAACACCATTGATTATATAATATATATGTCGGTGATATAAAATGTTGCTCTGTGTCATATTTTACACAAGTCTCATGTTTGGCGTGTTCCTGTCTGGGTGTTTTAAACAAGACTCGATGGCCAATCTGTGTGGCTCTGTTACTGCTTTCACTCTTGGATCTTCTCCTGCTTTGTTCTTTCCCAGCAAATGGGAAGTGGGAGATGAAAAGGGAGAAAAAAAAAAAAATCATTCTGTCCCAGAAGAGTGAGTGAGAGACATAAAATAAGGCACAGGCGTGATGCTTAAGGACAGCCTCCAAAACAACACATATATGCGTACACAACTAATAATAAACTAATAATATAACATAAATAACAGGGCTGGTTAGTGACACAAATTTCACAATTCGATTTTATTTCAATTCACAAGCTTGTGATTCAATTAGATTCCGATTCAATCTGAAAGAACGAACGAATGAACGAACGAAGAAACGAAAGAACAAATGAATGACTAAATGAACTAATGTTGTAAACTCTACAGGAAGTCAGTCTGTAGAACAAACACCGAAACATGTTTCTCTGGTTTCTGATCATATCCCACTGAATTACAAACCACTGGATGACGTTAGAACAATATTAAATTTCACTTTGTCTCCAACTTTATTTTGTTCTATTTTTTGGTATTTCAATTAATCTAATTCCTGGAATTAAGCTGCCATGACAAAGAATATGAGAGACAATGAGAAGTTTCAGCTCAAAGAGTCAAAAAGGTCCCGATGCTTAAAACAATAACATAATCTGACAAATGTGCAATCCCAGATTTTCATCTAATCTCCATTTAGGTCATTCATCTCTTCCAGACACAAAAACAATCACATTATCCTTTAAGATCTCATTCGTGGATATGATTGAGAGACAGAGCTGAACTAGAGCTAAATTAGTTATCAAGTACGTTATGTGCCGATATTTTCATTTTGGCGCATTCCTAATCACAAGCATAATCAGATCATAGAAACAATCTATAATCTGCTTAGATTTACAATGCTTTAGAGGAAACATAGCCCATATAATTTACTGAATTAACATCTTACAAACACTGATCCATGTGTGTGTTCATTAGGGGTGGCCGTTACTTTTTCATTAGGCCGTTACTCTTTCACGTATCTAAGCATGTAGTGTGTGCATGTGTATGTGTGCGTGCCTATGAATGCGTGCATGTGTATGTGTGCGTGTGTGAAAAAAAGTGTCCTAAATGAAAAATGTGCAACCCAATGTCACAAGACTTGTATATATGTATTATAGTTCATTTTTCAACTTTAAGGTGTTAGTTTCTTTCATTCATGATTTTTTCTGTTTTTTTCTAAATAAAAATCAGTAAATTTATTCTCGTTTTTTTTTTTTTTTTTTTTTTTTTTTTGTCTATTTAAATTCAATTTACAAACTCACCACACACAATAATGGTCAATAACTGTAATTTGTTGAAAGCTAATCTTTTTCTGAAAAAGATGACACCTTGCACATGAAGATAGCACATTGTCAAAAAAATCACATTATGTGAAAAACACCTATTTTAGCTTCAGGTTCTAAAGGGTTAAAGGGGACATATCATGCTAAATCCACTTTTTTAGCCCTTAAATGCATTTTGTTGTATATTTGGAGTGTTTAGAAGTACAGAAAAGTTGAAATTATTCTCTTCAGGTGCTTCGTTGATATCTTTATATTCTGTTTTGGTCATATTTCTCAACCTGTTCAGATTTTTCTGTTATCTATGACGTTTTGTGAACTATTACGTCACAGTATTTGCAGCGGAACTGCCAAATAAGGACATCGACTTCCAGCCCAACACTTCGAGCAATCCGCCATTTTTATTTCTCGCTGCAATTTTGTAGTCCAAGCTAAAAGATGCAGAAGTTACGAGAAGGTAAGTTAAAATGTTCGGTTGTTGGATGTAGTAACCCACACGCTTCATTACACCGTCTAATGTAGATGAACTGCCGCGCGCATGTTAAACTGAAAGAACGAGCAGAGAGAGAGAGAGACCCGGTCCCTCGCACGCACTCTCTCTCTCTTCGGAGCCAGGCGAAAGTGTAAACAAGACTTCACCGTCTCCAAACTAGACGCTGTCTTGCTCTCTCTCCCTCGCACATATTAATCAAAATAAATCGACACGGTGGTAAAAGGTCGGAAGACCAAAGTTTGATGTGTAAATACAGTAACACACCATTGCGATACATCCATATGAAGACGTTGTTCTGCAGGTTCGTCGTCTTCATTTTCATCTCGCTCCGGCTCCGACTCTGGCTCGAACATGTAAGGCTGGCTGGACAAGTCTTCCGTTGTTGACATTTTGTTAATAACGTGTGAATAAAAAGTTTCTGTGCCGCTATAATCGTATCTCTGCTATTAAACTACAAAAATGGCTGAACGGGGTGGAGTTGAACCTCTGCAACCTGGAGAGGGGGCGGGGTATGAAGTGTCTCAATTGTATTTAAAGAGACCGCACCAAAACGAGTTGCTCTCAGACGCACATCAGAAAAGGGGTAGAAAAGGGGCCTGTGGAGCTATAATAATGAGGAATTCAGACCCAAGCATTGCAGTTCCGCTTTATATAGATTACAAATGTATGATTTATATGTTAAAAGGAACGATTTAAAAGCATGATATGTCTCCTTTAATGGGTCATTATAAATACTTTGCTTTAAAAGTACCAAGTAGTCACACACAAAAAAAAGATGCATCGATAATTGTTTTAGCATCGCAGCCTCTGAACCGCGAGACGCCTGGAGATTCCCACCCCTAGTGTTCATGTGCACGGCCGCCACATGTGCCTCCGCTCACTCGTCTCCATTATTGATGATAATCAGAGGAACTGCTGGAGTCTGGAGCGCCGGGACACGAGGCATGAAAGTGCTTGATTCAAAGCGCTGCGGGAACTAGGTGAGTGTCAGCATATATAAATCTCACGGTTACTGTATCAAGCCTAGAGACGTTCCTCGAACCTCGGCACAAGTGTGTCTGTTTGCGTGGGTATATGTTCATCACAGTCTCTGTCAGGCAGTTTTCCGAGCATCAGACTGTGAAAAAGCTCCAGAATCCAGAATCCCATTATTCCCGCTGCGTGTCCCAGCCTGTGATTTGCTAGTCGCTACACATTTACAAAGTTCACTGACACCAACATCCATCTGGAATAGATTATAACCTTTGTTTCCGTCTTTCATGGAAGAAATCCACACTATATTGCATTATACAGTTTATTGGTATTTAAACCTAATATTCAAACATCCTTTATCCTTCTTATTTTTGATTTCCAGACTCTTTCCAAAAATGTAACTTAAGGAATATATATTTCACTCAAAAATAAATTCCGGTGACACACAAATATGTCGAAACGAAATGCCGCTTTGGCAGCGTGTGTAACAGTATAGTGGATCCGTGCAGCTAAAATGAATGACATTAAAGGTATAGCGGAGGATTTTTTTTACTTCCGGGTGGAATACCTATACTATTGGTCCTCCTAATTGTCAATCATTCTGGTGAATCAATCAAACTTTTCAAAAAGTGGAGAGGGCGGGTCTTATCTAAAATTCGGAAAGATCCTCCGCTATACCTTTAATGCTAATCAAACAAGAAAAGACAAAGATAAAATCACTCACTGGTCTTGAATTAATAACTTTTGTAGTTTTAAATAAGGATTAGTCTATATTTAATGTACAGCAGTGTTATTTTACATTTGAGTACTTAATTTAATTTCTGTGTAGGCCATTACTTATCTGAATACCACTGTTAGTACATCTTCCTGAAAAACCGTAATTTGTGTTTTCGTTCTGTTGTATTTTTTGTCGGTTTTGTTTGTAATTAGTTTCTTTGTTCTGATTTTATTGCCGACTGTTTACTCGTCTTCTGTAACTGTTTTGAGGACTTTCTACTCATTAATTAACCTAGTATTAGTTTTTTGCTGAAGTATCGCTCATTGTGAAATTAAAATTACTCAAATCATGAAATAAGATCACATCACCCCCTCCAATAATCGTGTTAAATAATCGTGATATCAATATTGACCAAAATAATTGTGATTATGATTATTGCCATAATCGAGCAGCTCCAGCTCATTATTCATGTATAATAAAATATGAAGAGACTCATGTGAAATCATACATGAGAAAAGCCAGTCAGTCGAGTTTGTGGCAAAACATTTTTACAGTGCTTGTATATTGTTGTCTTTCAATGCATATTATTAATACTCAGAGAGTAGAACTGAAATTATATTCATTACAAGATGATTAGTTAAAACATTTCCAAAATGCACCTGAAGACTATTTTTACAGTCATGAATTTTGCCACTGAGGTTTTCTTAAAAATACCGTGCAAAAATCTCGTCTCGTTCTTGTGAATCCAATCTCGTTCTCGTGAGCTAAGTGTCTCGTCACACCCCTAGCATTAACTACTGAGAAAAGTTAACAATTCATCAAAATATGCATTTCTTTCTTAAAAGGAGATGTGGGTGAATATATGAATTTTATTTCTTGGGTAAACTTTCCTTAAAAGAATTGATGAATAATTGCATCCTTAATTCAGAAATCTACTATTCTAGGAGCACATATAAGCCTGAATTAGAAATGTCAAACACGATTAAATGAGCTTGATCCATGACAGAATCCTCTTACCTGCTGATGAAGAGGAGGGCAAATAAAAAGCTGAAGGAGGTCATGGTGAGCGAGTGAGATCTTCAGTCCGCTGGAGTCGATCTGAGGACGAACATAAGCAATATCAATCTCAATTTATTTATAAAAGCACAATTAAAAAAAAACACAGCTGACCAATGTGCTGTACAATGTGCTAAAACCAAAAACATTCAATAAAAATAAAACAAAACAACAACAGACAACAAGGGACACCACAAGTTATAGCAGTGAAGAGATACGTTTTTAATTTTAATTTAAAAATATGTAATGTTGGTGCGGTTCTAATAATGAATCGGTAAACTTTTCCAACGTTTAGGTGTGGCTATGAAAAAAGCTCGGATTTTAACTTTGACTTTGGAACAGTGAACAAACTCTGGTTGGCAGACCTAAGAGTTTTAATGGATGGTGTTCACACAACAAGTCTGAAAGGTAAGCGAGGCCATGTAAACATTAAGCAGAAGCTCTTTAAAAATCAATTCTATAGCGGACTGGGAGCCAATGTGAAGACATTAAAACAGGAGTAATATGTGACCCTGGACCACAAAACCAGTCACATGGGTACTTTTTTTTTAAATTGAGATTTAATACATCATCTGAAAGCTGAATAAATAAGCTTTTCATTGATGTATGTTTGTTAGGATAGGACAATATTTGGCCGAGAGACAACTATTGAAAATCTGGAATCTGAGGGTGCAAAAAAATAGAAACATTGAGAAAATCTCCTTTAAAGTTCTACATTTATGTTGGCGATTGTGCTGCATTCACTCACACAAATAAATGTTTTATATATTCACGGTAGGAAATTTACAAAATATCTTCATGGATCATGATCTTTACTTAATATCCTAATGATTTTTGGCATAAGATAAAAATCGATAATTTTGACATACAATACAATGTACTGTTGGCTATTGCCACAAATATACCCGTGAGACTTATGACTGGTTTTGTGGTCCAGGGTCACAGAACGATCGGCACACAGGGTCAAAAGACACGCTTCGACTCGCTCAGCAGAACGACTGTAAAAGAGTCTTTTGAACTGTTGAAATGCTGGCTCTTTTGACAGTCAGTGTATTAAGCTGCTAGTTGCTTACAAGAGTCATTTCATACATGCATTTTATATGATAAGGTCCACTTAGAACGTTAGACATGATTTAGTGTGGCTAAAGTCAATGCATTTTTATGAGCATTTTCCACATGGTCATTTTTTGTCATTTTGTATAAGTATATTTGAGTATTACTGTTTTTTTTAGCATCTCGCATATTTAATTTCATTAATCCTTATGTAAGAAAAACAGCATGTTTTGTTATAATGTAAAAACTCACTGACCAACTCCCAGAGAAAACTGGGAATGCATCTCTTTACTCTTCATGCAGATTACTGTAATTCTCTTAGCAAGTGTCCTAGTTTTATCACTGCTTGTTTTATCACATAACACACAAAAGCCCAATTCGGACAGTTAATTGTTTCTCCTGGGGTCGTGAGGTATTTTCAACATTTACAGGGTTAGTCTGTGATTTTATTGCCGTCCGAATCCAGAATGTCAGTGTTTTTTTCCCAATACCCTTGTAAAAATCCCCCGGATGAGTTTCCTACTGTTTTTTGACGAACATTAAGGTCGTGTGGTGATTTAATTGCCGTCCAAAGTTTACAAGAAGAGATCACTTCAAAATTCACTGTTTAAATCCTTCTTGCTCACTGCGACACCATCCGTACGACAACTGTGGCGCTTCACTGTAATTTGCATGCATTATTTTAAAGACGAACACTTTTATCACTGACATGCTGGAAAGTATTTACAAGAACAATATACAAGAAAAAAAACATTTGAACGGAAACATTTGAAACGGGTCGTTATTGTGGCAGCAGCAATATATGCAATACAATTTTAGGGTACAAAAATAGGGTATTATGCACAACATTAAAAATACAAACCAATCTCATGTAAATAAGAGGCTGCATTAACTTAACCGCTAATTTCCATATTTTTAAAATGACATCTTTTTGAGATAAAATGCGAGACAGAAAACCATTTCAAATAAAGCGTACACGTATCTAGGTTCCTATTTTTAAAAATTAGATTTAAATAATTCAATAATAAATAGAACATTATTATCCTATTATTAAATTAAATATGAATTTATTCGTATTATTCCAAGCATATGACATTTTATTTGCAGCAGACAATCATGCGACTGAACAGAAGCTCGTTCGCGGGTTCGTGGGATTAAAAAACTCGCTCCTTCACAGTCAAATATATTTATTACAGACGTCCACATGAGTAACAATTACTCCGTCCGAATAGGGCTAAACAGTTAATGGTTGACTAACATAGTATGGAAACAAAAAATACTATGGAAGTCAATGGGGCCAATCAACTGTTTGGTTTCCAACATTTCCCGTGTGTAGCAACTACATGTACATTCAATACCAAAAAGTGGTCGGTCAAAATATTTATATTTTTTTAAGGTAATAAAAATAGACCCAAGCTAACAATAGCCTTTAAAATGACTTAAAATACATAGTTAATAACAATGAGGCAATAATATTTGGTTCAAATAAAGTATCAAAAGCAAGTAATCATGTGGTTTTATAGATTGAATGGCGATTATATTGCCAAGGTGTGCATAGAGGGTTGTGTCACCAAACGTCCTCTCCCAGTGGGCATCACAGATGGCATAAACCGTCTTCTTCAGAGCAAGACTCTCCGTTTCAGGTAAACTACTTGGTCTTGAGAGCAGACAGACGTACAATTTACCCTTTAGGCCAGTGAAATCTGCTATAACACACTGTAGAGTTCAACAGAGCTTTCAAACACCAGCAGCGGATACAAACAGAAGGTGTTCCCAATCAAGCGGAAGTCATTTCCCAGAAAAACCGCTCCAGCACTCATCTACACATTATGTAATTAATAGAAATTCTAGCTTTGCTAAACTGATGCCTTACTCTGGAGTCGCTTTCTATAAGTCTTTATTTTTCTTCCCCAAATGCACCTCGCTGGGAGGATGAAAGCACAAGAAACGTCTTCAGAGATATCAAACATCCAGATGGCTCATCCAGAAGGGTCTGACTCTTGCCATTTTTCAACGAGGGAAGCAAAATGCATGCTTACGACATCCTGAGCACGCATGAGAAATCTGCTAAATAAAGATATGATATGATATGAATGAAGAATACAACATTGGTGCACGGTTTTGCCACTCAATGGCACAGGGATAAACACTAGAGTGAAGTATGAAACATGAAACTTATTTAACTGTTTGGAATGAAACAATTAACCATTTTAAACATGGAAACGCCAACAATTCTATCATATCAGCATAACAGGTGCAGGAAAAAAATACAATATGTATTATAATGCATAACTGAATCCACAGCTCTAACTCTCACGTTTCAATATGATTGTTCCCGATCAAATCAACAAACACTTTCAGGAATCACTGAAGCTTAACAGTTCGAGAAGTGCATCAAATACACAACAAAAATCTGAAGCCGAAATAAATAATACATAAGTTGGCATATTTTGCATTTCTGTTCCAATTATTTTAAGACTGCAACATAGAAGCTTTTAAAATTCAGGAAACGGGTAAGTGTGAATCCAAGAGGAAATAAATAATTGCCTGAAAATTTGGTATTACATTGTGGGTGTAAATTAACAGAGTTGGACTTGAAACCCAAAGCACAGGATAATAGAGACACCAGAATAAACATATTCATGATTCTGAAGATGAAAATACAGAAGTATTTTAGATAAATATATGCTTGCGCTCTTTCCAGCCACAAGAAATCCAGCCATATCTCCGTCCTTGGTCACAATCACACAGCCGTTGGGTCACACACACACACACACACACACACACACGGTCATCAGATCTGGGCGTCCAGCGGATCCTCCGGCTCAACAGGAGTTTGTGGCCAGTGCCTGAGGAAATTGAATTGGTGCAAGTGTGACTTTTGAGTTTAAGTTGACATGAAAAGGGCGAAAGGAAAGGGGAAAAAGCATAATGTGACAGCTTTATCTAATGTCCTGTCTTACTCTTTTCATCACTTTTTTTATCTTTCTCTCTCTTTGCTTAAAAGAGCAAGTGAATATGACTCACGTAGTCGGGTGAGAAAACCAAGCACATTTCTCCACGACCTTTGATTAGCTCATACGACAGATGCTCAGTCCTAAAACTGTTATCATAAGTGACTAGACCGTGATATATTCCCATCCATCAAATGTGTGTGTGAGAATCAATACTTTTTCAACTTTATCACAAACACAGGATATTAGAGATTTTTGCAGCCGATACAGACTTATGATCCTTCAAGCTTTATATAAGTGATATGCAAGCTCTCTTTTGACTGTTAATATTTGATGATTTAATGCAATTTGAAGTGGCATACTTAAAAGTAATGGCTTATAATCAATTGTTGTTCAACATTTTTGATCGTCTGAGGCCAGCCGCCCGGACAGCTGGTGCAACAATCGGTTTGCATAACCAAAAGAATTTCTGCATATACTGTCAGGTCTCAGGGAAGCTCATCTGCATGCTCGTCGTCCTCATCGGGGTCTCGACCTGACTGCAGTTCCTCGTCGTAACCGACTTGAGTGGGCAAATGCTCACATTCGATGGCATCTGGCTCTTTGGAGAGGTGTTCTCTTCACAGATGAATCTCGGATTTCACTGTACAGGGCAGATGGCAGACAGTAGGCGCGTTTCCATTACAGATTTGCGCAAAACTTTTGCGATTTTTTCTAAATGTCGACGAAAAACTATTGTGAAATGACGGCGTTTCCATTAACCGATGTTATGCGACTAAAACTTCATTTTTTCCTCTCGCGATAAGTAAAGTCATTCCAAAAACCATGCCAACTGACGTTTGTAGGTTTATGTAGCCTACTAATCCCAGCCACTGCACTATTTTATTTTACTGCACTGCCATTATTATTAATCGAAAGAGATGTGTGTGTGTTTTCCAAGCATTAATGGTAAGAAACTACCCTTATACTTGCGAGCGGCACATATGAGGTGTTTCTGGGTGTTTCTCCCTCATTTCTGCTTCGAGGTCTTGATTGTGGCATTTATTTGAGGTTTAGAATCCATTATTCCTGTAATTATTTTGTCTTATATGAATTTAATAAAGAACTCTGTCTCGTATTCTGTCCAAACACACCGCATCATCTAGGCTACGTCAAGTGACCTATAAATGCTCAAAAACTGTTTCCAGTGCAGTTTCGCGAAATATTTCTTTTTCGAATTGCCTGAAAAAAACACCTCATGCGGTTTGCTGATGTCAACGTTGTGGATCGAGTGGCCCATGGTGGCGGTGGGGTTATGGTATGGGCAGGCGTATGTTATGGACAACGAACACAGGTGCATTTTATTGATGGCATTTTGAATGCACAGAGAGACCGTGATGAGATCCTGAGGCCCATTGTTGTGCCATTCATCCACGACCATCACCTCATGTTGCAGCATGATAATGCACGGCCCCATGGAAGCTGAAAACATCCCAGTTCTTGCATGGCCAGCATACTCTCCGGACACGTCACCTATTGAGCATGTTTGGGATGCTCTGGATCGGTGTATACGACAGCGTGTTCCAGGTCCTGCCAATATCCAGCAACTTCGCACAGCCATTGAAGAGGAGTGGATCAACATTCCACAGGCCACAATCAACAACCATTTTTTCGAATACAGTAAAAATACACATTTTAGAGCGGCCTTTTATTGTGGCCAGCCTAAGGCACACCTGTGCAATAGTCATACTGATATAGTCATACATCTTGATATGCCACACCTGTGAGGTGGATGGATTATCTTGGCAAAGGAGAAGTGCTCACTAACACAGATTTAGACAGATTTGTGAACAATATTTGAGAGAAATAGGCCTTTTGTGTACATAGAAAAAGTCTTAGATCTTTGAGTTCAGCTCTTGAAAAATGGGGGCAAAAACAAAAGTGTTGCGTTTATAATTTTGTTCAGTGTGTGTATATACACTCACCTAAAGGATTATTAGGAACACCATACTAACACTGTGTTTGACCCCCTTTCGCCTTCAGAACTGCCTTAATTCTACGTGGCATTGATTCAACAAGGTGCTGAAAGCATTCTTTAGAAATGTTGGCCCATATTGATAGGATAGCATCTTGCAGTTGATGGAGATTTGTGGGATGCACATCCAGGGCACGAAGCTCCCGTTCCACCACATCCCAAAGATGCTCTATTGGGTTGAGATCTGGTGACTGTGGGGGCCATTTTAGTACAGTGAACTCATTGTCATGTTCAAGAAACCAATTTGAAATGATTCGAGTTTTGTGACATGGTGCATTATCCTGCTGGAAGTAGCCATCAGAGGATGGGTACATGGTGGTCATAAAGGGATGGACATGGTCAGAAACAATGCTCAGGTAGGCCGTGGCATTTAAACGATGCCCAATTGGCACTAAGGGGCCTAAAGTGTGCCAAGAAAACATCCCCCACACCATTACACCACCACCACCAGCCTGCACAGTGGGAACAAGGCATGATGGATCCATGTTCTCATTCTGTTTACGCCAAATTCTGACTCTACCATCTGAATGTCTCAACAGAAATCGAGACTCATCAGACCAGGCAACATTTTTCCAGTCTTCAACTGTCCAATTTTGGTGAGCTCGTGCAAATTGTAGCCTCTTTTTCCTATTTGTAGTGGAGATGAGTGGTACCCGGTGGGGTCTTCTGCTGTTGTAGCCCATCCGCCTCAAGGTTGTGCGTGTTGTGGCTTCACAAATGCTTTGCTGCATACCTCGGTTGTAACGAGTGGTTATTTCAGTCAAAGTTGCTCTTCTATCAGCTTGAATCAGTCGGCCCATTCTCCTCTGACCTCTAGCATCAACAAGGCATTTTCGCCCACAGGACTGCCGCATACTGGATGTTTTTCCCTTTTCACACCATTCTTTGTAAACCCTAGAAATGGTTGTGCATGAAAATCCCAGTAACTGAGCAGATTGTGAAATACTCAGACCGGCCCGTCTGGCACCAACAACCATGCCACTCTCAAAATTGCTTAAATCACCTTTCTTTCCCATCTGACATTCAGTTTGGAGTTCAGGAGATTGTCTTGACCAGGACCACGCCCCTAAATGCATTGAAGCAACTGCCATGTGATTGGTTGATTAGATAATTGCATTAATGAGAAATTGAACAGGTGTTCCTAATAATCCTTTAGGTGAGTGTGTATATATATATATATATATATATATATATATATATATATAGTAATGATTATACTATACTGGTCAATGAAGATTCAAAATAAGATAAAAAGGGCTGCCAGACCCCATAAAACTTTGCAGAGGAACTTCGGATAGTATATTTAAGATGCTCAAGTTTGACCCCACACGACATCACTTCTGTCACCCAGCGCTTGTAAGATGGTGGCATTGCCTTTTTCCAACTGAGAAGGCGTCTAGCCAATAATGTGGAGAAAGCCATGAGCTCTCTCTGATTGGCTGTTAGCTGCATTTCTTCTGGCACTACCCCAAAGATGGAAGTCAGAGGATTGGGATCAAGACCTTAGTTGCATATAAATGAAAAGGTTCTGAATATGTCTGTCCAGAATGTTATTAATCTGGGGCAGACTACATCTGGGGCATCTTGCGTCAGATCCTGGACACATTTTAGCCAGCTTGCTCCTAAAAAGATGGAGCCCGTGAAGTGAATGTAATGTGATTTTAACCCATTTTTGCACATGCACTATTTGTAATTTGTTCTTATTTTAATACTGACTGTCTTTAACAATATTAAAAATGTATGAATTAGTTTTTGGTGTCATAACCTTGTTTATTAAGGTCACATGGATCAACTAAAACAATAGCCTAACTAAGCCTATTTTATTTTATTTTATTTATGTTATTTATTACTTTTGTGTTTTGGGGCCAGTGAACATTTTGGCAGGCAAGTAAAAAATTTCAACCACAGTAGAAAAAATCCTTAGCGTTGAGCCCTGAATAAGTTTATTTTCTTTTTTTAGCATAATTTCAGTTGACGTTTATTTTGTTTCAAATAACGAAAATGTTTTTATGGTTTGGTTTTAGTTAATGATAATATCCCTGACCAAGTGTGAAGTTCTACAGAAGAAAGGAAGTCATACAGGTTTGGAACGACATGAGGGTGAGTAAATGATGACAGAATGGTAATTTTTTTAATGAGCTGTTCATTTAAACATCCATTTTGGGTAAAGCATGCTAGATGAAACTACAGTCCAATCAATGGAAAACTGACTCAGTCAAAAAATGGATTCCCATTGCCAGCAAAAGTGTGGATAGTGATAAGTAGTAATGCATGTTCATATGAAAATATACCAGTAATGATCATTATTTCTTGTGTGCCCAAAAAGAGCAGCTTTCTCTTTAAGGACTAACTATCCAAACTGAGCATCTCTGTTTACATTCATCCGAAAACCTACAAATTCAACACACACACATCTAAAGACACGCCTTGAACTCTCGTCTGTAAGGACACGCACATTCTCTAGATGCATGAAAATGCAAGAGGATAGAGATGAGCCAATATCAGATATGACAACACCGACTCCAAATCCCATAATGCACCTGTGCCAGGGAGCACATGAGTTTTAATCAGTCAGAACAAACAAGCTTCATCCATAATGTGTGCCCATCTGGTAACAGCAGCGGGACAGCAGGGGTCACGATTACCTTGAATGTAAATTGGTAGAATGGTTCACAGAATACAAATCACACTAATATATACTAGGGTTTGACGACAGACGATGATAGTGTGTAATGACAATAACCAGAGATATCGTCAACAGCATCAGCTATATCAAGAGGATTTGGCATTTCCAATTAATATATAAAATTATTATTAGGCGAGGCGATTATTATTATTAATTAATATTATATAATATTTAGCATAACTGACACTCTGCGAGGATTATATAAAGGCTTAGCCTACTCATCATTGGAAAACTTTTAAAAACGTTTACGTGTATTATATTAATGTTGTCACGATACAATACCTGACTAAAATACCTCGACACCGATACTGAATCGATACCGCGGCAACAAAACTAAAACAGTAAATTAATACTATGACAGGACTTATTGTTATTGTTTTATAAATTAATTTTATATTAAAGTTATTCATTCAAGCAGTGGGTGGTTTTCTATTTTCTTTTGATGTTTGATTAACATTAATATGAGGCTGCTGTCACTTTAAGACCTGCACGGATCCAATATAATGATGCACATGTAAACGATGCACACGATTGTGTTAACGTGAATCAAACATAAATCATACACCAAATTTCAAAAACAACTTGTTCAACACAAAATACTTCTCTTCTCATTTTTGAATTGATTCGATGTTTACATTTTGATGATTAATTTAAATCAAGCCATTAAAAATGGAAATCAGATTAATGAGTTAATTTAAATTTGTTTAAATGTTTAAATATGTCATTTTGGTGATCAAAGATGAGTTTTAAGGGATAAAATGATTGACTACAGGGGGACTTTAAATGTAGACATCAGTGCTCTCTGACACTGTTGACAAAACAATCCACAATCTGAGGCATTATTTCTAAGCTGTCCTCTTTATGAAATTATGGTAATTCCGACCTGATGGGACAACCTCGATTCAGAAGTTTAGCTGCTTACAACAGTGAAAATCCCAAAGGATATTTCATTCAAGTGAGGACTCAAGAGAAAAAATAATGGATCAGCTGTCACACTTTCTACAAGATTTGTCACTACAGTTTGCAAAGAGCCCAAAGGTCAAGGCAGAGGAAGATAGAAAACCGAAATCAAGACAAGAAACACCCACACAGCTGAAAATGCAGGAAGATCCAGAGAGATTCTTCCACTACTAGGTGAGCAACACGACAACCCTCCCACCGAGCCAGAGATAATGTGATTGATAGCCAATCAAGCCTGTAAGACTGATGGGAGTTGCCACTTTAGGAAGGCCATCAATGATCATAGCCTTTGTCCCTTGTGTGGAATCATTGCTATATTGTTTTTGACCTTCAGTAGGACAGAATCCTGCAGTCATTCATGACACCAACCACCATCCAGCCTCTCAACCCAACTTTCATCTGATGGACGATACAACAGGGCAAGTAGCAATTGACAGGTGAAAATCATAAATCTCATTAATTGCATGGCCTTCACGTGAAGACAGAAATGTTTTTATTATGAGCTCTGACCTCATGAACGACCAAGAAAATTTACAAGTGGGAACCCATGTTGTTTTAGTGCCATTGATATACTATGAGATTTTGTAACTATTTTGGAATTAATTAATTTGGAACAATCAACCTAATGGTTGACTAACAGTATATAGAGGATATGCATTGACGTCACTTTCCCTCAGCCGGCCTGAGTGGCTGAAGAGCTGAGTGACTGGATTTAATGGGGGAAACTAAGAAAACACAAGTAAAACAAACAATTATCACTTTAAACTAAAGGTTGGACTGGATATAGTGTTCCTTACAGCTTACCACAGATCCACAGTGGATATTGACATGAAGCCAGGAATCGTGTTTCCTGACATTTCATATTAGCCTGATTTCGACGCCAGGGAAATACATAAAGCAAATTTGCCTGTTAGCGCTTTATATAAATACAATATAGGTCTAAATCCATATGATCATTTATATCAATGTTATATGTCTCATCATATCGTCCAGCCCTAAAACTTGTATAGTTTTTTGTCAGTGTTTATTTAAAAACATCAAATTATGCAGAATATACGATGGTAAATAATTAATGAGTTGTTAATACAATATATAACAATACAATATATAGGGTATGATTTTACCCATAAATTCAGCATACTGACACAAAATGATAACTATAAATCCACCTTTCTCTGCCTGGATCCAGTTGTTTCTGTGAATCACAGCGATCCATTTGCTTCTCTGTTCTGTAGCTTTCTGTAAAAATATACCTCAGATTTCTTGTCAAATCTACTAATACAGTCAGTCTCAAAGCTCTGTCCCGTTTTAGATGTGTTTTGTGTGTTTTTTGCGGCATTCACGCTGATAGCCAATGTTGCCACTTAGTCTTTTTGCCACTCAGTGGGCGATGACATCACGCGCATACACACTGTTGGCCGATGTTAAATATAATAAAATTGATAGAAAACTTCAGAATTTTTTTTTCAGACTCAGATGCACGACATGTCATTGAAGGCAGCATTAGTGAAGTAACCGGATCATAAACTCTCCTCGACGACTAACACAAAAGTTTAATATTTGCACTTAAGTATGAGCAATAGTTGACAAAATATGAATGCATATTTCACTGCCCTGATTCTAACACTCTCTATATATTTAGTTTTCCACTCTACTTTATCAGAAAAAGTAAACACAGCTCCACTATGAGAATTCTGTATTTTTTGAGCGCCTGATCTACATCCTCACACTTGATGTGACGGGGGAATGTGACTCTGAAAATCCCGGTTCTGGAATTTTGATGATAAGGGGAGACGATGTTCCCCACTCATTTATGTTAATCCTGTTCATTCCCACTCCTACATTTTCCCTGCATGTCATGCTTGACTCAAGAACTGCTGAGGGACCGACATCAGCATATTGAGCCATAACACTGTGCAATGCTATATTACATCTCATCCACAGCTGTAACACATACTAATACATGCGATTATGAGATAAGCATTATCTGACGACACAAGATTATCTCTGAATATATATGCACTTTATACAGTGCAATTATAATATGAAATGCACTAAAAGATAGTAATGCAAGACAACCAATCACATTATCCAAATCTTCAACTGCAAACGTGCCAATAAATTGAGTTTGCCAATGATTGCCAGCCAAACCACTCAACGCCCTAATGAATGTCATTTATGTTACACAAGGCATATGTGACAGACACATTTACATTATATAACATTCAACAACACATGTACAGATTTTTCTCTGCACATTACATTTATTCAGTCTGAAATAAGGGATAACTGAAGACGAATCGCGCGTTACATGGATCGAACTGATCACGTGCTGTCGGAAATGTCCTACTTCCCACTTTTGAAGTCGTGATTACGAGCTTATCACATTCGAGTTTTGATTTGAGAGGGCGTTCATGTCCTATTGTTTAACTAGGAAACTAGTATTTATGATAATTCCTGTAGGAAGTGAAGGCAGCGTTAATTATTGTATTCTTATCCAAGATACACATTCAAGACACTATGTCAAGAGTTCACAAAAACATACTCCATAAAGCATCATTCTAATCATTTTTACATTTTACTTAACTTAGTAAAATTTAATTAGCTAATTCTACTAATTTCAAAGCTATTTTTAACTGCGTAGCCGTCGAGTTCACTGGAAACGTCAGAAATCCAGTCAGCTTTCTCTTACCTGTGGCGCCGTGTGTAAACGGGCATTTCTCAGAAATATCAGGATGATCTGAGCAGCGGGTTCCACAGAGACATTGATCTCTACTTGACATCCAAATGAAAGTAGTTATTAGCAGTACTTTATTCCGGTTTATGTACGCGCGTTATGAGCAAGCGTCCGCGAAGCTGCGCGCGAGAGCAAATGATTCCCATGCGCGCGCTCTGACTGGGAGTGATTTGCGCGCCAATCACGCGCCTCCCGCTTTTTCCCCCAAAAAAGAGATTCGCTTAGTCAGTGTTTGTGATTGACAACCGTGTTTACTATCAAGGATGACTTACTAGTAGGCTACACAAGAGCGGAGACTGTCTGTGACCAGGTAAGCGATTTATCCAGCCTTCAGTTAACTGTGGAATCCCGTTTGACCCACAATCTTAATTAGGCTATGACATAAAAAATCATAATAAAAACATTTTTTAAATGGCATAAAAAGTAGAAATTATGAAATACTAAGTCATATTTATGACATGGAATGTTGAAATTATGAGATAAAATCGAAGCGAGGACACATACAACATCATAATTATGAGATTAAAACATTATGACTTTCTATGCCTGTCATAACAGTTTGTCATAATTTCTACATTTTAATGTCATTTGTCTTAATTTTGACATTTCTCATAATCTCTTGACTTAGTATGTCATAGTTACGATTTACAGTAATGTTTTTTTATGTTATGTGGCAGAAATGGGCTTTATACTTTTGAATGGGAGTGTATAAACACTCACAAACACACACACACACACACACACACACACACACACACACACACACACACAGAAACACACATTCTCTCTCTCTCTCTCTCTCACTCACACATGCAAACACAAACACAAACACACACACACACACACACACACAGAAACACACATTCTCTCTCTCTCTCACACACACACACACACACACTCTCTCTCTCTCTCTCTCTCACTCACACACACACTCCCACATGCAAACACAAACACACACACACACACACACACACACACACACACACACACACACACTCTCTCTCTCTCTCTCTCTCTCTCAAACACACACACACACACACACACACACACACACACACACACACACTCTCTCTCTCTCTCTCAAACACACACACACACACACACACACACACACACACACGCAAACACACACACACTCTCTCTCTCTCACTCACACACACACACTCCGAACTTGCACAGTGTACGCCCGCCTTAACTCTTGTAACCATAGTGACTGTGACAGATAAGTAGCTAAATATCAGCTTTGCACTTCAAGAAAATAATTTTTCCTCCAAGTTCTGTATTTTGATCCACTCCTGGTACTCCTGCTCAAATACTCTCTGTAGGAATATATAAATGTTGACAGGAGTGAAACTAGTTGTCAGTTCTGCTGATGTACCGCATCATCACACACAACACCGGCTCTCAAAATGTGTTTTTAACCCCTAAAAGTTTTGTATTCAAACAGTTTCGACACCAAGGTCGTGGGTTCGATTTCCAGATAATGCATGAACTGAGAAAAATGAATGCAATGCAAGTCACTTTGGATAAAAACATTTGACAATGCATAAATGTAAGTGTAGCAATGACTAGTGTATTTGCTGTTATAAACATAATACATGGTTTTATGTAAACAATACATGCAATACAACAAGAAATACAATTCTTCAGGTTTATTTTTTCCTTAAAATGTGTCTTCATTGAATATGGAAGACAAATTGGTAATGCAGTCATTGTTTAAGGTTAATCGGGTAATAATAATTCTGTTTTAAAACGCTTACCAGAAGCTCTTGAAACTGTGGGAATGATCATTTAAACACAACCACAAGAAATGCATTTAGATGAGCTTCTTCTCGATGTTTGACCTACTTTCTTCTAAAACATGTTCAGGCAGACAAAACTACGGAAGCTTTGTTTCCGCCACAGAATAAAACATTTTAAAAGATAATTGTGACTTTATATCTACCAATTGTGACTTTTTTTCTCAGAATTGCATGTTTATCTCACAATTCTGACTTTATAACACGCAATTGTGACTTTATATCACTCAATTCTGACTTTATATCACACTATATTATTGTTTATACCTCCCAATTGCATGTTATAAAGTCAGAATTGTGAGGTATAAACAAGAAAAATTCTGAGAAAAAACTTGCCATTTTGACTTTATATCATGCAATTCTGAGATAAAAAGTCAGAATTGTGAGTTAAAGAGTTACCTTTTTTATTTTTTATTCTGTGACGGAAAAAAAACAGCTTCTTTCTTTTGTAACACACATTTTTAACAAACATTTATCATCATATTTATGCCACTTTTCATCCATAAAAAAAGGTACAATAATATGCATGACTATTTTGAATTAGGCGGAAAAATGTGATCCATAAAGGGGGTTTTAAACAATATTTATGCAAGAACAGAGGGTCAAAGCTGATGGTTCCTGCTCCATATTTAATGCTTCTTTTAGCTTTAGTTCACACACAGTATGAATATGAAGATTTGCTTGTCACAGATAAACAGATCACATGTGATCCAGTCCCACGCACTAATCCGGACTGTGTCTCGACACACAAGTGCTCAAGGCACAAGGCATCCCCATGCATTAAACATCAAAGACACTTGATCTCTGCTCAGATTAGAGGAAACTTGGGGCGGAAAGGCAGAAAATGAAGCGTCAGCCCTCATGAATGCCAGATCACACCGTATCAACAACTGTCTGAAGACCTGATCATGTCTAAATCTAGTTGAATTATGCATCTGAGTTTATTGGTGGAGCTGAAGCTTAAATCAAGAGTTGCTGGCTGACCTTCTGTAGATGTCCATATCTGGCTGCTATCAAGCAAAACTCAACAAGTAAAAGCTGCAATTGGAAATCCATTTCACAATCATTTGAATATGCAATAGGCTAGTTGCAGGTGGCCGCCATGTTGGATTTCCAATGGCAATTAAATGCACGGATGCATAGTCAGATTAATGAATGAAATACAACTGTTCACGAACAGAAGATTGTGTTTGACTCATACTGCATACACATATACGCAATGACAATTATGCCTACTGTAAATATAGTTACAACTACGATTAGAGTTGTTTGCATAAAATGCACCGTGAACATTCACACGTTTGCCCTGAGATAGGCTACAATTTATCTCCATAAATACTATTTTCTCAATTCTGCGCATATATTTTCACTTACTTACATCAATTGCTCGATCAATATTATCATCACATCTTTTACATTTACATTTTTAACTCACAATTGTGAGTTTACATCTCACAATTCTGACTTTATAACACGCAATTGCGTGTACCACAATTTAATATAGGTAAGTTTGTGTATATTTTGCACATAGTAAAATACTGTATGTGCTTCTTAAACACCAGACAGATAATGATTTATGAAACAGATGGTCTTTACTCATCTCACTTGCACAAAATAAATGCAGAAATAGAAAGCATAGAAACACACAGGTGAAATGCACTGAAAATTATATGCATTTAAAAATGTGGTCGGGTTGAAGTCATCTCTCCGGATCTTCTGCATCCACTCAGCCCATACCGCAGCGTCAACGGGGAATGCATGAAAGCTGACTTCTCTGTTGTAACGTAACGAAACGGTACATAACGGCACACAACGATGAAGTGCTGAGGCTGTCACCCTCTGAAAGGCAAGTCGCCTCTCTTGAATCCTAAAAACACTCATTGTGAAAAATGATCTCTCTGGTAATGGAACTCGGTCGCTGTTCGTTGTCTCCCGCTCTCGCTGTCAGATCACCGGAAGTTTTCACCGGAAGTACTGGCCCACACACTCAAGGTCGAACGTCAACGGTCGCCATATTGTGCACGGAGCGAATATAGTGCTTGACTGACAAGGACTGTTGATGATGTAATGATGAGATGTGAAAATCAATTTCATGTAGCAAATGTATTAAACACATAATTATTCAGTATGCAGTAAAAAAACGTATAAGGGGTTGAATCATGTTGCTCTGAAACTCTATTGTTATTGTTAGGATTTTCAATGATCAACATTCTGCAATAAAAATAACCAGTCATACCAAACCGTAAGTCGTAGAAACTTGAAACTTTGAGGGATGGTAGTACCCACCATGTCTACAATTCCACCAAATCTCGCCACAATCGGCCTGACGGTGGCGCTACAGCGATCAAAAGAATAAAAATCGCTCATAACTCCTAAAGCATTTGCTGCAGACTCAAAATGTTTAATATCTAGAAAAACCTACTTTTCAATTAACCTCAACAAAACCAGTGTAGTGCAATTCTCTGGACTCTTTAGGTCAATAATTATCAAAAAGAAAATGTTGAACTTTACCATTTGGATATCTATTACAGGGTCATTTAGAAAATGGGTGTGGCCAAGTGTACACCGAAACCTATAATTCCTAAACGAAAACTCAGAACTTCATGAAATTTGGTGAGAACATGCGACATATTAGTCTGAACAAGCAAGCACACTCTTATGGAGATCAGGCCATAGGTGGCGCTATAACAGCTTTAAAAAAAATCATATATATCCCTGTATTGGCTGTAAATGGTATTCCATGTCAGATCTAGAAGGTTACAGGCTTGCTAAGTAAAACATAATACCTTTTTACGTATGTTCTAAAATACATTAAAGCGCTTGAACCCTGTTAATTGCTGCTATACTTTATTGATTTATCTATTGGTGCTGACTGTAAAACTGATTAACCACTTCTATTAAATTACCAATTATTCAGACATAGTTATAAGATGATGTATTGTTCTTAGTAATAGAAAGCGTATTTCATGTTTAAGGTGTCTTGTCGGTTTCCCTATGATAAATGGCACAATGTAATATAAAGATCAGAAAGAAAAAAAAATCACTGTCTTTAACTGTAATTTCCCAGAGGTCTACGGAGAAAGATGGATTACCAGGGTATAATCAGCCAAACCTTGCCAAACAAGACTTGCAAACAAATGGATGCCAACACAGTGGAAAATGGTGTGAAAGAAAAGAATGAAAAAACATAAAAGAATACATGAACCCCCCCCTTTCTTTTTCAGTGAAATACATTCTAGTTTGTTAGTTTAATCCCAGCTAACAAACATATACTTTACGAATGTTTTCATAACATTCTAATTAAGTTTTGGAAACGTTATTTCTAAATGTTCTTAGTTCAGTTCTTTAAATGTTAGAAAAAAGCATGATATAATCTTCTCTAATCTTCAAATGAGGAAATTGTTGTCATGAGATTAGACTCGCACGTCCCATCACCGATCGCTGTTGAGAAACCCTGATGGAGAAGTCGAACCGCATGCATAATGCAAACACTCTTTCCGTGAGGATGTTTGCTATAGATAATTGGCTCCCATAATATCTATTGTCTGTGTATTATCGATTCTATCTCCTCCATCTCTCTTGCTTGGCTCTCCCTGGCTTCTTTTATTAATGATTAATCTTTCATATCTGCTTCTCCGTATCTCATCGTCCTCTCAGAATCACTTGCACCTCTTTCATTCTTCATCTCTGTTTCTCTCTCTCTCCCCCGATATCAATTCTATTTCCCTCTCTTTCTGCATCCTCCTTTTTGTTTTCCCAGCTCTCGTTCTCCATCTCAGTCCCCGAAGGTTCAGAGGTTTTCTTCTCTGTCACAGAATTGGAGCTCATCGTCCCCCGGCCTCACAAAGATACAAATAGATTAAGAGAGAGACGGCAAAGAACAAACATTTCTTATCACCTCTGTGAGACAATTCACCACACATCTCAGGAGAAAAGCTAAAAGCTAGTTTAATAATCTCAGTTACAGAATTAGCATGTATGCAACAGTGCTGCCCACTTTTCCAGATGCCAATTGGGATTCAAAATAGGAATTTTTACCTCTTTCCCCGCCATTGATGAGTAGACATTTAGATTTAAACTTACTTTGCGACTGTTAAACGTGTGTAGGATGAATGAAATTCAGAAGTACTACATCCGCCATGTTGTTACTGTCACGTGACCTACGTTGTGTAGGTCACGTGACAGTAACAACATGGCGGATGTAGTACTTCCGTGGCCTCATGGGATATTAAAGTGTTCATCACAAGCACATTCAGAAACATTTTTGCAAAATGTGCTTATATACACAAACATTTAAGTAGTTTGAGACTGACTCGATTAAAGAGCCATTTTAGTGAGATGTGCTTGTTTTGATTCTCTTATTGGTAGAGATTTCTTGGTAAAATCGTGGATAATGTAGTTTTTCATTGTTAAACAATTATTTAAAAAATATGGTAGAATGTAACAGCTCACACTAGGTCTGTCTCTATAGGTTTATGAGTTATTGTTCAGAATCAAGTCCCCTATGGAGAAAATTCACGAGTTCACATCTACATATAATTAATACAATGAGTTTATGCGTATTTGGCGTGCTGTCCGGGGGGAGGGCTCCGAGCTCGGAGTTAGGCCCGAACCCAAAGTACTCCCCCCAGTTGGTAAGTGTAGATGGAACTGGAAGTGAGGAGATGGGGTGGAGGAGGGATGCTGACAAACTTTCAATGAACAGAGATAGGTCTGCTGTGAATTTATACTCTGTCATTGAGTTGATTACTGATTAATCTCCAGCTGTGCATAATTTGGTTAATTATCTGAACCTGCTCCTCCCGAACTTTGTTAAATAAAACCTCATTTAATTTAACTTTTACTTCCGGAACCGAATGATAAATGATAAATGTTTCTTTAGCAACTACCAGAAATAATAATAATAATAATAATAATAATAATAATAATAATAATAATAATAATAATAATAATATATATATATATGTTGGCCTTTTGGCTTGCTCAGTTGGGGATATTTAATTTAATTAATCAATCAACAATACTATTGATCAGCATTACCAAACGTGGACGTTTTCCACTAAAAACAAGCATTGATGTATTATTTTAATTTAATACTGTGAAGCTGCTTTGATACAATCTGTATTGTGAAAAGCGCTATATAAATAAACTGGACTTGACTTGACTTGACATATATATATATATATATATATATATTTTTTTTTTTTATTTTTTTTTTTTATTAATAATAATAATTCCACTTCAGTGTCAAGGTGTTTTAGTTGTAGTTGTCAGGGAAATAACCCTGCTTTTGATTTTCTTTCTGGCTTTTGTGTGTCTAAAAATGAAAAGCTTGAGAAAAATGTCTAGTATTTGCTCTCTGACTTTTGTCTTTAAGAGGAGAGACCTTTAGACTGTGTCTAAAATCCTAAAATCTGGCATTTTAAAAACACTTACTCATCATCCCTCCGGCTAGCTGCATAATAACAGAGCGCTGTGAGAAAGATTTCATGACAAACTCTTCAATGCAATTCAGATATGAAATTTATTTAGATACATTCACAGACCAACATTTAAGAGAAAAAAACATATATAACTCAAAGTACTGTAAGAAAACACCTGTCTACAACTCAAAACACCTTTTTAACTGCACATTAATACAATAAAAAACTGCATTTGCACCCCTATAGCATCTTTGACCACAATAATAGATCTGCAAAGACTTTTTAATTGGCAATTAAGCCTTTAGTTTACAGCGATGTACGTCTCACTAACCGCACAGACTCTCTGAATATCCTGAGGTTAATTGTCTTCCAGTGCTTTGAGAGCAGTGTTGTGATCAGTAACTTCATCCCCATCAACCGGTGTGTAACAAGCTCTCATCCTTAACCTCTTAACCTACAAAGATCACAATCACAGTAATGTCTTCAGTGAGTAGATTATGGAGGGAGGGGGCTTAATTAAGTTATTATATATTTAGATGGATAAACGTAGAATTATATAAATCAGATTTAGAGGAGATGCATCTGGAGTTCGAAACAGCTTGAACACACTGCTTTATAGAAACAGAGAGAGACACTGAGGGCCCTATTTTAACGATCTGAAACGCAAGTATCAAGCGCGAAATGCAAGTAACTTTGTGTGCGGGTCTCGGGCGCTGTTGCTATTATACCGGCGGGATAAATGACTCTTACGCCGACGCAAATCTAAAATGTGTTGGTCTGAAGTCGCTTCATTACTCATAGGTGTGGTTTGGGCGTAACGTGAAATAAACCAATCAGAGCGACATCTCACATTCCCTTTAAGAGCAGGCGCGCTTGTTCCATGGCGGATTGCTATTATAACGGCGGATTTGCCAGGAGCGGTTCACAGCCGAGGAGACCGACGTTCTCGTCAGGGCCGTAAAACACAGAGAAGTGACATTGGGGATGGAGAAACACACCCAGATTAGCTTCGGTTAAACAGGCGGATAATAATTTGGGTAAATGTGTAAGCTAGATTTATGCCTATTTTTTCACATCTTCATGGACACAACAATGATTTCCCACAGGTGGAATATTTGTCCTTGTAATTATGTATGGTTTTCTAAAAATGTGAACTGCTGCTTCTGTGTGTAGATGAGAGAAGCAAAGTGTGTGTGCGTTGTGCTCACGCTACATTATGGCCAAGCATGCGTCCTTAAAATAGCATCTGAATAACATGAGCAACGCGCCACTGACTTTAGACGAGGTTTCTCCTGGTCAGTGGCGGAATTGTTTTCTGAAACTGCAAAATAGCACCAGGGAACGTTTGTGCCGGAACACGCCTCCTCTTTTCACTGAACCGCCTCCGGGAGCGCAAGTTCATTCTCTAATTTACCGACGTGCGTCTGTGGAGGGAAAAGGCTTTTTGTTGTGATTTTTTCACTAACAGTAAAAAATCTCTGCAAAGGTGTTTCAAACTTCTTTTTACCCCTAAGTGAAGAATGAAAAAGGACTTTGCTGTGAGTTTATCAGGAACTGAAGCAAAAAAAAACAACTTTAATATTAATAAAAACACAATATTTGATGAAGCTAGGCTAGAATTAATCAAAACAAGCAATTTTGAATACACCACTATTGTTACTGATTTCCCAACAGCACTGCATCAATAAAAGCTCTATTTATATCATCTTTTTAACATCGCTTACAAAAGGTCTGTATTGAAACACCTTATTTTGAAGGGAACAAGTGAGTTCTGTAAGCAGAGGAGAAAGAAATACACAGAGAAGAGACAAAAATAATCATCAGCTGTGAATTGCAGACATAAATTGCCTTCCTTTAGAAGAGTTTGGCTCATTTGTCATGTTTCGTTTCTTTACCATGTGTTTTATTTTTCAGAGGCGTGTTTGTCTGATGCACGTCTTACATAAGCAGTGACATTTCAAAGCTCTTTATAGGAGCAAAACCTGGAGCGCGACTCTTACATGTCCTCTGATGAGAGAGACGCTTTCACAGAAAACTCAACTCTATCTGACGCTCGGGTTACAGCGTTTCCACCGTCGCTTTAACCCTTCGCTTGCTGGATAAACATTATAACAGACCAATGCTGCTGAGTTGTGAATCGATTCAGCCGATTCATTGAAAAGAAACAATCCGAAAGAACAATTATGCACACAAATTAATATCAATGTACCTTATTTTACTCTATTTTTTTATTAGAGACCATGAAATATTTTTTAAGCATAAATGCACAAATGCACAAATTTTAGTAACGCTTTACATTAAGGTTTCATTTGTTAAAATTAGTTAATAGTTAATATTGAACAATACTGCATTTCTATTTATCTTCATTCATGTTCATTTTAATATATCTTGAATGTAACTCGACACCCTTGCCTCATTAAGTATGCGTGGTTCTATGAATATGCAAATGAGCCCCGCCTCCACTCACTCACTCAGCTCAGAGATCCACTGGTTGACGATCACACGTTGATCTGATTGGTTACAAGGTAGTTTGTGACGTCAGAAACACCAGTGGTGCTTCTACCAACCCACAAAACATGAAAAGTGAAACCCAGTAACTTTGTTCAGGTGAGCCTTTCTCTGCAAGCATGTCAAAAAATAAGCCGATCAGATTTCTCTCTCCTTCTGACGTATGAAGAGGATCTGATTATAATATTACCGGCCCTTAATCTGCACGTTTACACACACCAGCCGACATTTGGTTTCAAAAGCGACAACAGAGACCAGTTCTAACACAATAGAAGATCCAGCAGAGCCTGAAACTGTTCTGTGGTTGAGCTCAGACGAGCACTGAACACTATTGACCAGAACATGTCACCGCTGTCTTATAAAGACCTCAGGAACTGTGGACACTTGTGGAGAAGTGAAACATGATGATGAGATGATCAGTGTAACTCCACAACAACTACAGAAATGTCTCCACTAACATTCAGAAGCTCTTCCTGAGTCTCTCCGTAAGGCTGCACTCGCTACTGGTGATTCTGGGATTCTGGATGAGTGAGATTGGCCTGTTCTGTTATTGCCGGAGTTTCTGAAGCTCGTGTAAAGACTCCGCCCTCTTCTGAACGGAGGCGGAGCTAAAGCTCATTTGCATTTAAAGAGAAACACAAAAACGGTGCGTTTTTGCTCGCACCCAAAAAGGGGGAAATTTGACAAGCTCTAATAAATGATCTGGTATTTTGAGCTGAAATTTCACAGACACATTCTGGGGACACCAGAGATTTATATTACATCTTGTGAACAGGGGCATAATATGTCACCTTTAAAGGAGAATTAACTTTAGAAAAGCCAACTAATGAAAACATTAATTACCATAATTTTGACTTCAAACAAACCATTTTCAATAAACCAAGCTAAACCTCTTTTAATTCTCAATTTATAAATTGTCATGTATCAAACCCATTGCTATTTCACTTTGCTCTGCCGTTTGAGCCACAGAAAATGATACGCGATTGAGGCTGTTGTGTGTTTGTCTCTAACATGATGTGGAGGTGTGTGTCCGAGAGTGAAGGAGACCGAGGAAGACGAGGATTGGGAGTGATGTGATCTGATCCCTGAGGATCCTCGTGTCACACTCTTCCTCACAGCTGCGCTCACAGACCCGACGTGTGTGTGTGTGTGTCAGACTGACCCATAACAGCCTCTCAGGACAACATTAAGAGCCTCAGATAGATGCTCCACTGAACTTCATCTTTGGTGTTTCACTCAAACGTCCTCAGGAGAAATAAATGGACATCCGACAGAGCTGTGAAATTAATCTTTTTGGTAACACTTCACAAGTGCTTTAATATATTTGCTAAAACAACTTTTTGACATTCAAGAAGAGGTCAACACACACACACACACACACACACACACACACACTCTCACAATCCAACAATATTAATAAGAAACCCTAAAAAAACCCACAGTGGCAATACTAAAGCATGATTGCCATGATGTGACGTATGCAAGAGGATCTGTCACCGAATACTGTAGTGTCATAGCAGTTCAGTGAACAATCAACAACATATTTAGAGTTCTATGTGCCACAATTCACATATAAAGAAACTCTCATTATACTCCATGAATAAGCGTGTGCTGAAGAGGAGAACGCGATGTCAGTGTGATTGACAGCTCTTGTGAAGTGAGCCGAGAGAGACCTGAGTGTCACGGTTCCCATGATGCTCCTCTTCCAGGAGATTATGCACTGATGCAAACGGATGTCCTCATTACAGGCCCGAGATGACACAGGTCTGATGTTATTACCCAGCAGGCATACAGTACAGGACAGAAGCTGTCAATCAAATCTGTGCTGCTGCTTCTGTGGCTTTAATAAGAGAGATTGATCCTTTTTTTTCATAAATTTCTGTAGCTTAAGAGAAGTACTAGGAGTAATATTAAGCTTCAAATATATTAATAATATTAATATATATATATATATATTTGTTCATGTTAGTGCATTAATGTTTATAGATGTAAATTTTGATTTTAAAAATGTATTGGTATATGTTAAGGCATGTAGACATTTTTTTTTTTTCTCAAGATAAAAACATTTAAATATGTAATTTTGGTGATGAAAGATGAGTTTTAAGGGATAAAATTATTGGACTTTAACAAAAGGGCTTGACTGTAGTTTAACTACTTTAAATCTCATATCTGCAGAATGACATGATCGTCCTCAAGAGTGAATCTCTTTCTCTCTCTTTAGTCTCAGACTAAAGCAGATGCTCCATCCCTCCAGCAGAGTTTGTTCTGGGGGGTTTCCAGCCTTTCTTTCTCTATTTCTCTCCTCCTCTGCCTCTCGACACACGAGCTGAGGGAAAACAACTGGTTTTATCCAGAGCCCCAGAGTAGAGACTTCACGTCCGTCTCTCACAGATTCTGGGCCCTATTTTAAGGATCTAAGCTCACGGCACAAGTGCACATAAGTCTCATCTCATCTCCCATTCCCTTTAAAAGCCTGTTGCCCTCACGCCGTGGCGGATTCGCTAGTTACATGGAGGACTTTGATAGCGGAAAAACTGAATGCGTCTCCAGAGAGGAAACAGAATCAGCTACGGGACATCTTTATGTACACAATAATAATCTTTTACATTGTAATCCTTTTATGATAACACTTTAGAATACTGTTCCTTCATTTCTCTCTTTCTCTTTGTCAGGGATCATAACACTGAAGAGCCCAAACACACCTTTTATTTTTACTCTCATACCAGTGGCTCACTGTCGGAATGATGATAGTGTGTGTGGGCGGGGCATTATGTGGCTCATGAATATTAATAATGTGACATGACAATTTGGTAAACAGGCAGTAGCTATAGTTGGATACCTGTGAAACTACAGCATGAGATCCTGCAGTGTTGCAACTATCAGTTATAAATGAAAATGTGCACAAAAAAGTTTTAAACTACTGTATCATTAGACATCAACAATCCACATATGAAGGTCAACAATGAAAGAGAGTGCGTTCCAACTTAAAAGTAGCTAATTCTACTTGTTACAGATGCCTTTGTCAATGTGTGTGTAAAATAACAGTCACTTAGAGATGTCTGTCACCCAAATACATTTTCTCCCAAAAAACGGGAGGGATGTAGTGGAGTGTGACAAAAATCTGCGTTAATGTTCTCTGTCATCTCTCATCTGTGTTTGCTTTGATCAGTCACACCTCCAGCCATAAACTGACACACCAGATCAGACTGAGAACCAGCAACGAACATCCGCAGAATCTGTGAAATATAAAGTTCCCCTGTTGTCAATAATTTTATCCCTTAAAACTCACCAAAATTTCATATCTAAAAGTTTTTTCCTTGAAAAAAATGTCTTCATGTCTTAAAATATCTTGAATGTAACTCGACACCCTTGCCTCATTTAGTATGCACGGTTCTATGAATATGCAAATGAGCCCCGCCTCCACTCACTCACTCAGCTCAGAGATCCACTGGTTGACGATCACACGTTGATCTGATTGGTTACAAGGTCGTTTGTGATGTCAGAAACACCAGCGATTTCAAAGCGTGTTTTTGAGGTCTTGTCCACACTAATTTGTTTTCGTTTTGTCTTCCGTCGACACTGAGATGTGTTTTATTCATGAAAACGAAGCTTTTTGAAAACGCTCTCCAAAGTGGATTCATTTTAAAACGCTGTTTTCTCGGTGTAGTGTGGACTGTCAAAACTGAGGTATTTAAAAGCGATGATGTAAGTTTAGTCATGTGACGCATATTGTACCAATTGATGTTTATAGCGGTATTGTGCCTGTTATATTCACTTTCACACTGTTGCTGAAATATGTTCCTTCACACACTCTTCATATCACAGTCCTGCACAGAGCTCACTCTCCTCTGCTGTCCTGCAGTGAAACATGAGAACAGTTTTAGCGTTTTACACCAAACATATAATGAGTGAGAGCGACCTGGACGATCAGGGAATGAGGAGATACTCTGCTAAATATAATCGTCCTGTCAGAAGAATTGCTCGATAACTTTATTATTTATTCTTTCGTTATTTATTTATCCGGATTAATGCCTGAGACTGTCTTTTGTCTGTCTATCTTTTGTTCACTGCAGTTTTAAGGAGGAAATACTCAGCAATGGTGTCGACTTATGAATTTACACATGCTTTGTCTTAAAGCAGATTAAAAACACCACATAGACACATAAACAACATTAAAAGATTGATTTTCACCACAGGGGGACTTAAATATAACAAATCTACTGAAGTAATTAAATCTGTATATCTTTATAATACACTGGCATCCACCAAAAACACAATGTGAAAACCACATGATGAATCAAAGTTCGTCACTGATGTAAATGCTAGTAAACAGAAGATGCACAGTGTCATACACACAGATACAAAAAAACATGACACTAAAATAATGCAATAAACATTTATTTAACAGCATAAGATGGAACATAAAACTCAATGAATTATTTAGTTATTTCAGTGAAAAGAACTGTTGTGGTTTGCTATTGGTGGATCTGATTTGAGTGACAGGTTGCCCCGCCCACATCATCAGAGAAGACAAGTCGCTGTTATTCTGATTCAAGGTTACCAGGAACATGAATTTAACACAATAATGATAAATAATTTAGAATAAACACTGCACAATTCCATGAAAACCAGTTTAAATTTTGATTCCATGCACATTTGTGCAACTTTAGCATGCACTGCTGATGAAGCCATGATCAGGACCTTATGTAAAACAACACTGTCTCTTTAAATCTGAATCAGTGACTCATTTGAGCTGCACAATAATGGGCTCTTCTCCCATGATGCTTTAAAGCAGGTCAGGAACGAGAGGAGGAGGAGAAGACTGAAGAAGGTTCTCTCGTCTCTGTCTTTGAGACACGTAGTGACAGCGTCGTCTCTGATGATTAATGGATGGCTGTGTGTCAGTGTGAATCTGAGACTCATTCAATGAATTATCAACAAACACGCGCTCAGATGGCGTTATCGACCAGCACAAATCCCTGTTTACACACACAGACTTAAAAAAGCAGCTCATCGGAGCCCGTGGACAAGCAGAAGTGGCTCTTAAAGGGATACTTCACCATTTTTCATATGTTATTCCCTTAACTAAGACGAGTTGATACATACCTCTCTCGTCTCAGTTCGTGCACTCAATCGCTCTGGCGCGCGGCGACACTGTGATAGCGCTTAGCTTAGCCCAGTTCATTCATTAGGATCCAAACAGAGATGAAGCTAGAAGCGACCAAACACCTCCACGTTTTCCCTATTTAAATACAGTTACACGAGTAGTTATAGTATAGTTACATAGTATACATTATAGTTATCCTTTTTTACCCGCTTAGAAAAGCGCCACGTTTTATTTTGTGTCACCACACTTGGTCGTGTAACTACTCGTGTAACTGTATTTAAATAGGGGAAACGTGGAGGTGTTTGGTCGCTTCTAGCTTCATCTCTGTTTGGACCCTAATGAATGAACTGGGCTAAGCTAAGTGCTATCACAGTGTCGCCGCGCGCCAGAGCGATTGAGTCGCTCCCCAGAAGCCTTTTTTCATCTTGGTTGAACATTATTAAAGTTAGAGCTTATTTAGAGAGATCATCCGGATGGTTTAGTGCAGGCGCTAATGGATCCTGTGATGTATCTGGTAAATTACCGCACTAATAATGCCCAGAATGGTACCAAACAGTAGTACAAATAGGTTCTGTACTCATAAAACCGCTAACCAGGACATCGACGTCACTTCAGGGGTTTGGGAAAAGCCCGTAAAAGTCCTTAAGAACACTTAAGAGTCATTACTACTAGTGGGTTATC
>NC_137142.1:34868216-34960716 GCF_949319135.1 Squalius cephalus
TCACAGCTTAAATATTCAACCATGTTGAATTTCATGAAAGACTCGTCGTGTCACACATTTTGACTCGGGCGCTGTAATGATCACGACACTAACATGATTTACTTTCGCCATCATGCAAACAAACAGCCATTTTTATGTTGCCGTGTGACCTGTGTTACTTAAGCCGATTGGTTGCTTTATTTGGCCTCCTTTCGCTCTGTTTTTCTCTCTCTCTCACCCAAAAGCCTCATGGGATATCAGGCCAGTGGCGTGTCAAGCCTTACGTTTTATTGCATGTGATTTGACATCAATAAAAATGACACACAGCCTCAATCGCCGGAGTGCTGCAAACTCCCGTGGAGAGCATTAGCTCCTGCAGCTGCTGTGTTTCATGAGGGAAACGACTGTAAAACACGTGCGGAGAATCTGAGTTTAGCGGCTCTGCACTTGATTAGAAGCTGACAGGAGTCAGTGCACTTGTTTTACTCGGGTGAGAATGAGTGCCAGTGCAGAATGATCATAATAATGTTCATTAAAGATGTGATGCAACCATAGAGTATGAAGCACTGACACAAAACACAGAGTCAATGATGCAAACTTCATCAGATATGAGACAAATTCAAATCCTGCTGTAAAACAACTTCAACATTCAATGAGCTGGAGCAACGTTTCTGCCTTAAATTATAGTTAATACAGTTACCTCTGATAACAGATCACTGTAAATTGTAATGTGGACTCATCCATTCATCCATCCATTTATCTATCCATCCATTTACCTATCCATCCATTTACCTATCCATCCATTTACCTATTCATCCATTTATCTATCCATCCATTTACCTATTCATCCGTTTATCTATCCATCCATTTACCTATCCATCCATTTACCTATTCATCCATTTATCTATTCATCCATTTATCTATCTATCCATCCATTTATCTATTCATCCATTTATCTATCCATCCATTTATCTATTCATCCATTTATCTATCCATCCATTTATCTATCCATCCATCCATCCATTTATCTATTCATCCATTTATCTATCTATCCATCCATTTATCTATTCATCCATTTATCTATCCATCCATTTATCTATTCATCCATTTATCTATCTATCCATCCATCCATCCTCCATCCATTTATCTATCCATCCATTTATCTATTCATCCAATCTATCCATCCATTTATCTATCCATCCATTTACCTATCCATCCATCCATCCATCCATTTATCTATCCATCCATTTACCTATCCATCCATTTACCTATCCATCCATTTACCTATTCATCCATTTATCTATCCATCCATTTACCTATTCATCCGTTTATCTATCCATCCATTTACCTATCCATCCATTTACCTATTCATCCATTTATCTATTCATCCATTTATCTATCTATCCATCCATTTATCTATTCATCCATTTATCTATCCATCCATTTATCTATCCATCCATTTACCTATCCATCCATTTATCTATTCATCCATTTATCTATCTATCCATCCATTTATCTATTCATCCATTTATCTATCCATCCATTTATCTATTCATCCATTTATCTATCTATCCATCCATCCATCCTCCATCCATTTATCTATCCATCCATTTATCTATTCATCCAATCTATCCATCCATCCATCCATCCATCCATCCATTTATCTATCCATCCATTTATCTATTCATCCATTTATCTATCCATCCATCCATTTATCTATTCATCCATTTATCTATCCATCCATTTATCTATTCATCCATTTATCTATCCATCCATCCATCCTCCATCCATTTGTCCATCCATCCATCATCCATCCATTGTCTGTCCATCTATCTATGGAGATAGAGATAGACGGATATGTGGATTCCACACGGCCCAGATGTGGGCCGGATCTGGGCCGAAACTATGTTGCTGTCTGGGATAAAAACAGCTTTTTTAAATTTATTTTTATTTTAATGGCAAAGTAATATAACACAAAGATTTAAAATACGAATATGCATTCATAAATGTACATTCATTCAAAAAAAATTATATTATATAAAAAAACGTTGGTAGATTTACAATGTTAATAACTGTTGAAAGGCATCATCAGTCAGTGGAAAGTGTGCAGGTGTTTGATTGGGGTTTCCAATTTTGTGTGCAATATTCATCAGACGGTCAGCGAGTGTTTGCACCGTCTGAAACTGAGACCAATGAAACTGGAAAACATGATGCTGAGAAACAAGTGACATAAACGAAGGCAGGAATCGGTCTAAAGGTGATGAAGAGCGAAGGAAGAAAAAGAGACAGCGGGAATAAAGCAGAAGGAGGGAGAGAAAGAAGAGAGTGAAGAGGACGGGGAAAGAGAGCCGAGTTGATTTATGATTTAGAGGAGGGCCCATCTGTGGCCTTACATAAAGCGTTGCTCAAGTGGGGTTACAAATTTGGAAAAATTGTGTAATCTGTCACACTTAGTCCAGAGAGAGAGAGAGAGAGAGGGAGAGAGAGATAGAGATAGAGATAGAGAGAGAGAGAGAGAGAGAGGGAGAGAGAGATAGAGATAGAGAGAGAGAGAGATAGAGAGAGAGAGAGAGAGAGAGAGAGAGGGGGAGAGAGAGAGAGAGAGAGAGAGAGAGAGAGAGAGAGAGAGAGAGAGAGATCCATCATCCATTCAGCCATCCGTCCATCCATCTATCTATCTTCTGTCCGCACGTCCATCCATCATCCTTCCATCCATCCATCAGTCCATCCATCCATCCATCCATCCATCCATTCATCCATCCGTCCATCCATCTATCTATCTTCTGTCCGCCCATCCATCCATCCATCCATCCATCCATCTTCTGTCCGCCTGTCAGTCCATCATCCTTCCATCCATCCATCAGTCCATCCATCCATCCATCCATCCATCCATCCATCTTCTGTCCGCCTGTCCGTCCATCATCCTTCCATCCATCCATCAGTCCATCCATCCATCCATCCATCCATCCATCCATCTTCTGTCCGCCTGTCCGTCCATCATCCTTCCATCCATCCATCAGTCCATCCATCCATCCGTCCATCCATCTTCTGTCCGCCTGTCCGTCCATCATCCTTCCATCCATCCATCAGTCCATCCATCCATCCATCCATCCATCAGTCCATCCATCCATCCATCCATCCATCCATCCATCCATCCATCCATCTTCTGTCCGCCTGTCCGTCCATCATCCTTCCATCCATCCATCAGTCCATCCATCCATCCATCCATCCATCCATCCATCCATCCATCCATCCATCTTCTGTCCGCCTGTCCGTCCATCATCCTTCCATCCATCCATCAGTCCATCCATCCATCCATCCATCCATCTTCTGTCCGCCTGTCCGTCCATCATCCTTCCATCCATCCATCAGTCCATCCATCCGTCTGTCTATCCATCCGTTCATCTAGTTTGATAGAACAGCAATGACAAAGTATCCCACACAGCCCATATATAAAACTATTTGTTCATGTAAATTTGGCGTCTGAAGGAACAGGGTTCGTTAACATAAGCATTAATAATGATGATCTTGTAGCTTGTGCAACATCAAAAGAAAAGTGAGGAAGAAAAGCTCAAGTCAAGCCCATAAATTAGCCTTGGTAATGTGACCGTTCGGTGAACTCTCCTGTCAGGAGGCCGTGAGCTTTCGCCTCTGTGATTACTCAGAAAGATGAAGGACAGATGAAACTCGGATCAGGAGAACTGCTGGTTTTGCTCCCAGAAAACTAAGCATCCTTTTCAACAGATGGAAAATCAACAGAAAGCGTGTAAGACAGCGTGACGGGGCTGAGAGAGACACAGAAGAGCAAGAGGGCAAACAAAAGGGTAAAACATCTACTAAAAATGTACTAAAGGTAAATTTTTCATCCAAAAAATGAAGTCTGAGACAAAATGTTGATCCAAACCCAGATTATTTTCTTTCTTCTGTTTGATAAAACATCTGCCAAATGTAAATATCATGTATTTTCAAATGGTGAATATATATGTGTGGCATAAACCTGTTTCAAGTCCTCTGAATATGATGCTTTATGTGAGATCACGATCTTGAATTTGGGTCTGTTCTTCAAAGCATCACATGACTTATAGTATAGTGCATGAGTCACAGGATTATTAGAAACTAAAACCAGTTAAAAAAAAAGTTTTAGATCATTAATCACTGATCTGATGATGCTCATTGTCTTTTATTTGAGAAATGTTTGTATTTCTATTGCGGTTGAAACTATTGCAGGCGAATGTATTTTTAAATGATGGATTATGGATTTTAATCAGTATTATATCCTAAATTTAAATTGACAATTTACATATGAATTAAATGTAGAAGAAGCATTACTTTACTTTACTTTTAATTTGTACTTAATAAAAAATTATATTTGTTTTGAGAAAAAAAACTTTGTGGTTGTTTTGGACACGCCCCCTTGGTGGTCAGGTGGGCATGAAGTCACATGATTCCATCACTGTAGCCAAACCTGGGCTGCGTTCCAGGGGGGCACTGTTTCATATTTTCTTGAAGCTTCCCCGGGCGCTGATTAGCAGACCATCACCTGCTGTTAGCATCCCATTGACTCCCATTCATTTTGGCGTCACTTTGACAGCGAATAACTTTACATCTGAGGCGTTTAAAGACTCCATTTGTCCATTATTTATTTCTAAAGAAACACAAACACAATTGAATCCAATGGGGTCGCTGTGTCCAGTTTATATACTGTCTATGCTGTCTATGCAGCCCCGACAAAACGTTGCCCAACGTTTTTTAAACAGAAACGGCGATGCGTTGAACACACTGTTCTGATGACGCAAGAGTTGCAACTATGGCAGCTGAGAAGGCCATTCTTTGTGTTCTTTGTGAAGAGTTTTCTGAGCCTGATGAAGTCGGTATAAATATGTGTTTAAAGGGTTAGTTCACCCAAAAATGAAAATTCTGTCAGTAATTACTCACCCTCATGTTGTTCCAACCGCGTAAGACCTTCGTTCATCTTCGGAACACAAATTAAGATATTTTTGATGAAATCTGAGCTATGTCTCACTCCTCCATAGGCTGCTATGTGACCGAAACTTGCTGGCCCAGAAAAGTCATCAAAGAGATCGTTAATATAGTCCAAGTGACTCCAGTGGCTCAATCTTAAGTATATCAAGCGACGAGAATACTTTTTGTGCGCAAAAACAAACAAAAATAACGACTTTATTCCACTTTTCATTTCCTTCTCTCTGGGCCTCGTAGTGTTTTTGCGCTGCGCGTCTGTGTTGCACGTCATCACGCATCACACACATGACCGGCGTCGGCCAATAGTGAGCCTACGTGGTGACGTGAACACAGACGCGCTGCGCAAAAACACTACGAGGCCCAGAGAGAAGGAAATGAAAAGTGGAATAAAGTCGTTATTTTTGTTTGTTTTTGCGCACAAAAAGTATTCTCGTCGCTTGATATACTTAAGATTGAGCCACTGGAGTCACTTGGACTATATTAACGATCTCTTTGATGACTTTTCTGGGCCAGCAAGTTTCGGTCACATAGCAGCCTATGGAGGAGTGAGACAGCTCTCAGATTTAATCAAAAATATCTTAATTTGTGTTCCGAAGATGAACGAAGGTCTTACGCGGTTGGAACAACATGAGGGTGAGTAATTACTGACAGAATTTTCATTTTTGGGTGAACTAACCCTTTAATACTACAAAATATGCCCGATGTTACAGTTACTGCACTTGCTGCCCAGAACAAAAGAGAACATCCCAATCGAGTGAAGGGATTGCTGAAACTGAAATGGAAGCACACATCTTACCTAATTCAGACTAAAACACATCTATTTAGCCTCACATACTGACTTTATTTGTAGTTTATACTGTTTTAATTCCCTGTATTTTCTTTCTCATTTTTAGGAAAAGCACTTAATTACCATTGTTTATTTCTATACCAAATGTCATACACTTGCAATGAAGCTAAAAATATAAACAACTACATCATTATGTTGATATCCTATATTTTTACAATAAAACTTACGACAAACATGTCTTCTAATATCCTCAGTTGTTGCGTATACCGAGCTCCATCGAACACATTTGTAAATTACTTTCCTTGAACCCATTATGCGAGTTCACTTTAATACCGCGTGCTTTATGTTGCTGCTGATTGGACTGCAGTTCTGACACACCCACCAAACAAGAGAAAACGTATCTCAAACCCCGTTGCACACCGGTGCACGCCGTTTCCAGGAAACATGACGTTCAACCCGGAAACCGTAGCAAAACGTTGCGCACCGTTTTGAACTTGAACGTGCCCCTGGTGTGCAAACATTTGTGTGTTTTTAATTGATTGCATCCTTGGATTATATGGCCCATTAGTTTCATGGATTATTTCGCATCAGTGTTGGTAAGACGGATTGTTTAAATGAGTATTTAATTGAATCAAGCACAGTCTATGTGGTGTTTTTAATACGCTTTAAGACAAAGCATGTGTAAATTCATAAGTCGACAGCATTGCTGAGTATTTCCTCCTTAAAACTGCAGTGAACCAAAGACAGTCTCAAAAACACGCTTTGAAATCGCTGGTGTTTCTGACGTCACAAACTACCTTGTAACCAATCAGATCAACGTGTGATCGTCAACCAGTGGATCTCTGAGCTGAGTGAGTGAGTGGAGGCGGGGCTCATTTGCATATTCATAGAACCACGCATACTAAATGAGGCAAGGATTTTTAAACAAAAAAAAACATTTAAATATGTCATTTTGTTAATCAAAAACGATTTTTAAGGAATACAATTATTGACGACAGGGGGTCTTTAACAATACTCTATATGATTTTGAATTTTGAATATTTTATATTAAATCTGAGATATTTCTGTCCCTCCATTGACAGACTGAATTTAGGCTTTTATTCACATATGAACATTGATCAGCAAACAGAAACATGAATGAACCTCATTGGTTCTTGCTGAAGCTCAAACATGCTGCAAACACAAGAATGATATATATATACAAGTCTATATACTATACTAATATACATATACTAATATAAATATACAATCCAAAATTTACCTTACTTTATTCCTTAATCAAACATGCTCCCCTAACTCTTTACAGGGAACAAAGTCTGTAGGGAAATACATTCTTAATGTTAGTTACACATAAAGAAGCTCCTTAAAGAAGATCAGTCAGCTCACCTGCGGCGTGTGGAGTGAAGACTCAGATAGTTCTCTATGAACCTGAAAGAGGCGCTCTCACTAACCAAGCCGAGGCTGGCCATCAGAGCATCGGTCTCATCATGGGCCCTCCCCAGGCCGGATGTAAGGGGCGCCTGGGGAGTCGGGAACAGAGGAGAGGGCAGTGATGTACTGAGGCCCTCAGCGGATACTGTGTTCTCTTGTGGCTCACGCACAGTCTTCACTCGGGCTTCAATCCGTTGTGGAGACTCTCTATTCGTTCCGGTTAAATTACAAAACAAACTGCACACAAACGTGTCCCTGCCTGATATACAACCACTGATAAACATAATTGGTTTTGATGAGAAAAAAAAAAAAACTATATGAGTGCGGATTAGAACCCAGAAGCTCTGACACGCTTGGCCAAAGTTCTGCCACTGGACCATTTAAATACACGCTTAAAATAGTGTGTAAAGTAACAACATATATTAGACCTTATTAAGCAACAAATTAAACCCAATCAATGTACTATTTAAATCGATTGCTGGACATCGTAATGTTATTGTACATACATCTGTTTTATGATTTAGCATTGTGTCCCCCCCCCCCCCCCCCCCCGTCCCACCCCCCCCGTCCCACCCACTTTTTAAAAGAAAGTTACGCCACTGCCCTCCCGTCTGCCTGGGCGTGGACCCGGATCTCAGCGGTACGCAGGTCCTGAAAGCAGCTGAGCGCGCCTTCGCTTCCCTGAACTTCCCAACCACCGCCTCCACGGAGGTGCCAAAGAGTTCAGAGGGCTAGACTGGCGAATCGAGGAGAAAGGCCTTCTCCTTCTCCCCGATGTCAGCCAGGTTTAACCACAGATGCTTCTCCGTGGCCACCATCGACCGACCAATGGCAGCAGTGTGTTTGGTGGCCCAGAGAGCAAGGTCAGTGGTACGGCGCAGCTCAGCGACCGCCTCAGGGCATCCCTTCGCCCTGGTGGAGATCCTGCAGCAGGTCGGCCTGGTACGCCTGCAACACCGGCCTGACCCGCTGCCGTGTGTGCTCTGCCACTCAAACGTGCTGTTGTCTTGAGCCGTTTGGACGGCAGGGTTGGAGCTCTCAGACACGAGATAGTTCACAAATGTCTCGTCAATGGGCGGCATCGACACATACCCATGCTCTCCGATCCCCTCAACATCAGCGAAACTAGCCCGCTGATGCCGGTGGATCCGGGCAGAGAATGGGTTCTTCCATGCCCTCTCGATCTCTGTGTGAAGATCAGGAAGGAATGGAAGTCTCGCCTGAGCTGGTGGCCTATGGCCGGGGAGAAACCGATCGTCAAGCCTCCATAACATCATTAGTGCTGAGAGGGCTCAGGATCTCCCTGATTATCACCCTCATCAACCATCTCCTGCTCGTGTCCTGAAGAGCAGTCGCTGCAGGAACAGTAGGAGAATAGTCTTCGTCATCCCCCTGCAGCTCACTCTCGTCAGCCGTCGAATCATCTGAGAGGTTTACACCCCCCTGAAGACGATCGATCTGGGAACCCCATGATGCGAGTAATCCTTTAGTGTTACAGACAGAGCAGTCCCTGAAGACGAAAAGGATGATTGTCATGTCTGCAAGACGCCCTTATATATATCCAGGTCACACGTTAATCATTCACGTTAATGATTCACAGGCTGTCGCCGGTCAGTGTGATTGCTGTGATTTGATAGTGATTTCGGACACCTGTCACGCCTGAGGCGTTCCCCAAAGCTTCATTCGACGCAGTGCGAGTCCCCTTTCGAAAGGAAACACACGTTTCTTGTGCTTTTGTGGTCAGTGGATGTCTACGGATGTTTAGTCACACATAAACTGCTTTATTTCAGGTCAAAAGAAGCTGTCAGGAATATGAATATGAATATTGAAGTCAGCTTTAGGGTGTCGGGTCAGTGGCCGGTCATGAATGAATAACATACATCTGCACTTTTCAAACTCTCAAACGGAAAGAGAATGCATGCGTTAAATGACAAGTGACTTATAATAACAGTGTCTCCGGCTAATCAGTCATCAAACTGAACAACTGACTCACAGTCAGTGTCCATCGTGTCAAAGTGTGTCTGTATCACTGATGAATACAAGCTTCTTCATCATCTGCAAACTCTTCATTGCTCTATACAGTGAAGAATCAAGAGACAAACGCTAGAAAATAAAGTTATCTTAATGTGATAAATACACTGCAAACAAACAAACAAAAAACGGTGTTCATGAAAAAAACATTCATAAATCAAGATACATTTACTGGAGAAGCAAAATGACTGAAGATATTAAGTGTTGTGTTCTGAAAAATGTAACAAAATGAAGTGAGTTTGTGCTTAAAGCAAGAACAAATATATATATATTTCTATGTATTTATTTCAAACATTGAAAAACTGAATTGGATTACACATAATGGGCCCTATCTTGCACCCAGCGCAATTGACTTTGTACACCGACGCATGTATCATTCCTATTTTGCACCCGACGCACAGCGGACTTTTCCCTCCACAGACGCACATTGCTAAACTAGGGAATGAACTTGTGCTCCCGGGGCGGTTCAGCGCAAAAAAGGAGGCGTGTTCCGGCGCAAACGTTCCCTGGTGCTATTTTACTGTTCCATAAAACAATTGCGCCACAGACCAGGAGAAACCTCGTCTAAAGTCAGTGGCGCGTTGCTCATTATGCTATTTTAAGGGTGCATGCTTGACCATAATGTAGCGTGTGCACAACGCGCATACACTTTGATTCTCTCATCTACACAGAAGCAGCAGTTCTCATTTTTGCAAATCATATTATTACAAACGATAGATAGATAGATAGATAGATAGATAGATAGATAGATAGATAGATAGATAGATAGATAGATAGATAGATAGATAGATAGATAGATAATTTATTATAAAAGCATACATCTAGCTTAAACATTTACCCAAATTATTATACGCCTGTTTAACCGAAGCTAATCTGGGTGTGTTTCTCCATCCCCAATGTCACTTCTCTGAGTTTTACGGCCCTGACGAGAACGCCGGTCTCCTCGGCTGTGAACCGCTCCTGGCAAATCCGCCGTTATAATAGCAATCCGCCATGAACAAGCGCGCCTGCTCTTAAAGGGAATGTGAGATGTCGCTCTGATTGGTTTATTTCACGTTACGCCCAAACCACACCTATGAGTAATGAAGCAACTTCAGACCAACACATTTTAGATTTGCGTCGGGCGCAAGAGTCATTTATCCCGCCGGTATAACAGCAACAGCACCCGAGATCCACCCACAAAGTTACTTGCGTTTCGCGCTTGATACTTGCGTTTCAGATCGTTAAAATAGGGCCCTATGACTGTTTTTGGGCTGTTAAGATAAAAATAAAAAAAAAGGAATTTGTTGGTTTATATGCTTAATTAATTGTCATGAAAATAATTTCACAATGTCAAAAATAATCATGGTCCTAAAACGGCTTGTAATTTTATTATTATATTATATTATTTTTTATTTTGTTTAGAAATTTGACCCGGGAATGTTTTTGTGACATTTAGCCAATATGGTTATTTTTGTCAAGTAAAGTTTTAATTGTATTGTTTACAGTTTTAAAACAGCTCTACAGAAAATCATGATGTAATGTCTGTGATATCTTAATGTCCACACGTGCAGTAGCGGATTGGAGCTGGGCAAATCTAGCAGTGATTGAATGATCGATTCCTGGATGCCATTAACGTTTGCATGCATGAAAACTGTCTGACTTTAGGAATAAATGAGTGAAGAGCAGCGTTTATACATTAACTGATCTGATCTCTCAGACTGAGATGATTCGAGCATCCTCCAGGGCTTTAACACAGCAAACGGTGTTTAGATCAGAGAGTCACACAGACATGACTCTGAGTTTCCCGTCAATCCAGACGACAGACTCGCATCGACTGAGACTCGATCTTCTTCACATCAAACCGGATCAGTTTTCCTAAAACACACTCCAGATTAAAACATATCTGCACAACAAGTAAAGGGAATCTAATCCTTTCTGTCTGTCGATTGCCATGAATTTAAATCACAGTCTGTCTTGCCATCTTCAAAAGGTCAGAGGTCATGCAAGCCCCTCTAACATATGATGTACAGTTCATGCAGAAAAGTTTTTTTTTTCTTCAATCAATAAGAAAATATTCTACATTTGTACACAAGCATGCATGGAAGCTCTAACTTATAAGTTTACATTACTCAGGATTGTTTGTTATATTTACTGAGTTTACAGTACAGATGTTCATTTTACCTGTTGCTGTTGTTGATGTATTTGTCATTAGTTTGGTAGCTTGTTTTGCGATGCCTGGAGTTGATTTGAGAATGATTTATTTGTGAGCAAAAATCAGTTTTTACCATTATCATGTTTTGTGTATCATTTGTACGTATATATTATTAGTTTAAATGTTGCTTGGTTATTTTATATGCCATTGCATCAGATTTGTAAGTATAAAATGTTATTCTGTTAACTGAAAAGGTTTAAGTTAGAGTTCCTCAATCATTTCATTCATTATGTCACAAAGTTAAGTAGATTTTGTCTTATACGTTGGTAATGTGTGCGAAACTTTGCCACTGTAATGAGGGATGATCAGTGTCTCTGACTCTAATCGGTTTCATTGATTCATTAACCGCACATATTTAATCATTTTCATCAAAGCCACAGAATCATCATGTCATCACTCATGTGTTTATGCTGCATGAAACAGAAAATCACAGAATATATTTAGACAGAAGGACAGATATCAAAATTATGCTATTTAAAGTTCTGATATCTGATGCTATTTAACATGAAACTGAAGGATTTCTGAGTAAAATAGGATATTATGAATATTATAATATTATAATTTTCTATAAATATTATTCTATAATGATATTATAAAATAACATAATCCAATATAATAATGGATTTTATCCATCAGTAAATGGTATGGTATCTCTATGTATTATAATAACATAATAATTTTTAGAACTGTATCGTTCTCGTTCTCGTCCTTGTTGTGAACGGGCCTTAAAACTAGGAGGAAAGGTGATGATTTCATGTCGACTTGAAGAACGCAGTAATTCTCCAGAGCTAAAGTAGAGTTTACTTGTGTTCATATCAGCAGAGAGTTCTCTCGTTATGTTATATCAAAGTGGCAATTATAAAATGCAGTGTCTTTAAACGAGTGAAGATGAGTTCGTGTGCAGACGGACCCTGTCAGTGGGCGGCTCAAACACATCGCTGACACTTCAGCAAACATCTGTCCACTTCACTTGCTTGCAGTAAACTGTGTTAAGTGTTAATTACATCTGAGCCTTTCATTCTCCAGGCGGTTTGAGTCACAGACCAGTGAAGCCAAAGGCAAGAATCATCTCACATCTGACAGACAGACTGGCCTGTGGAATCTAGAGATGACTGGCTGAAGAAGGTTTTCACTCCACAAGTCTGTGAAAAGTTTGTCAAACTTATTATTACCCATACAAAATGCACATAAACCCTGATAATTTAATTCATTTCCCAACAGAGAACAATGTGACCATCCACTTCATAAGCAGCCTTGATTTAGATGCATTCCCAGAGGAAAGAAAAATTAAAAATGATATCTCTTTAACATCTCAAATGTTTCTCCTAGACAAAAATGAGGTTACTTTAACATTAAATGGAGACTTTTGCTTGAGTCTCCTGCTTCTCACACTTGTCTCCTGAGACAAAAACTCTAACACTCTCACATTTTTATCCTCTAGTCTAAATAATCCGGAAAGATCTCAACAACATCACGAGCTGTGCTCATATTTTTCTCCTTAGCTAGAGACTCTGGATCGCTCACATTTGTCTCATCTGATTCAGAAGAAATCTCAACAAATTCACACACTGAGGGCGATTTTTGGTGCAGCATAAAATTCTATTCTATTCTATTTTAAAGTTCAAGTTCAAAGTTTATTATAAGCCCAATGGATGATTTTTGGCGCAGCATAAAATTCTATTCTATTCTATTCTATTCTATTCTATTCTATTCTATTCTATTCTATTCTATTCTATTCTATTCCAAGTTTATTATAAGCACAGAGGGGGATTTTTGGTGCTGCATAAAAATCTATTCTATTTTAAAGTTCAAGTTAAAAGTTTATTATAAGCTCAAAGGTTTTTTTTTTGGTGCAGCATAAAATTCTATTCTATTCTATTCTATTCTATTCTATTCTATTCTATTCTATTCTATTCTATTCTATTCAAAGTTTATTATAAGCACAGAGGGGGATTTTTGGTGCTGCATAAAAATCTATTCTATTTTAAAGTTCAAGTTCAAAGTTTATTATAAGCTCAAAGGTTTTTTTTTGGTGCAGCATAAAATTCTATTCTATTCTATTCTATTCTATTCTATTCTATTCTATTCTATTCTATTCTATTCTATTCTATTCTATTCTATTCTATTATAAGCCCAAAGGGGGATTTTTGGTGCACCATAAAATTCTATTCTATTCTAGTTCAAAGATTATTATAAGCACAGTGGGATTTTTGGTGCCGCATAAAATTGTATTCTATTGTAAAGTTCAAAGTTTATTATAAGCCCAAAAGGCGATTTTTGGTGCAGCATAAAATTCTATTCTATTCTATTCTATTCTATTCTATTCTATTCTATTCTATTCTATTCTATTCTATTCTATTCTATTCTATTCTATTCTATTATAAGGTTCAAGTTAAAAGTATATTATTAGCCCAGAGGGAGATTTTTGGTGCAGCATGAAATTCTATTGTATTATATTGTATTGTATTGTATTGTATTGTATTCTATTCTATTCTATTCTATTCTATTCTATTCTATTCTATTCTATTTCTTTATTGCATTTGGTACTTGACCTCTGACCCCTAAAGCATGCAGTAAACCTGCTGCAACAGCACACAGAAGTGTTGAATGTGTGAGTCTGTGATGCTGTCAGAGACACAGAACTGCAGGATTAACTCTACACACTTCATCCCCAAAGAGCCCATTAGATGTGGAACTGCACACCAGTGGATGAACCAACTGGGAACGAAAGAGCTCTCCGTAATTGAGTAAATTGAGATTGCTATTAGAAGACTCTTACTGAATCGAGCTCTGCTGAGGCCATACTAACTTTGAGCTCTACTGTAAGTCTCATCATTATTCCATTAATGAGACGCAATCCCTCATTAGGCTCCAGTTAATAAGTTACCAAACAAGAGAAATATGAGATTAAGATTGTGATTAAAACTTTTTTTTGATCTGAGGAAAGGCATATAAGTTGCATTTTTTTTTTTTTTTTTTTTTATAAAATAAAAGCAATGTATTAAAATATTCGGCATTTTTAATGACAGTGTTAAGATCCATTATGGATGCTGATTTTCACCTTTTTAAATGTATAGTTACTTTTAATCTGTGTGTATATTCCATTCCATCTGGTTAATAATATTAAACTTTATTACAGAATCTGTAAACAGATGTCGTGAGTCTGGACTGTTGTAGAAAAACGCGTTTGACCCTGAGCGCTCTCCGTTCAGCGTACCGTTGCTAAGAGACGCGTCCAAACACTCGCTAGTCACTCATCTGAACTGACGCTCTCAACATAAACAAAACACGTAACTTAACACGATAACCTGAATAAACATCAATATTTGTCTTTGAACTCTTCTTACCTTTAACCTCTGAGCTGCTGTAGAACGGCTGATGACGTGAAATGGATCTTCGTATTCGACAATATCTGTTAAAAGCTCAGGAGAAAAGAGGTAACGTGAACGTTAGCCGTTCAATTAACGCACGTTACGTGTTTATTAGTCGATAATTCATTGAATGTGATTGTTTTATTATCTTGTATTGTTAGTCGAGTGTAAACGCATTCATGAGGGGTTAGTTGTCACACACTGTGTGACACAGAGAAAGTCACAGTTACACAAATGCTTGTTCTCCGTGTCTTTTGTGCAGATGTTGTGTTTGTGAGAAAAGCATATGAGCTGATCGGATGTTCTCCGTCTGAGCTCAGTGTTCTGTGTGCTGAGCAATCTCTACAGGTGAGACGAGCGCACGCACACACACACACACACACACACACACACACACACACACACACACACACACACACACACACACACACACACACACACACACACACACACACACACACACACACACTACCTGCATCCGTTGTGGAAGTAAACACTTTTTGAAATTGATTTTGAACGATAATTTAAATAAATGTGCTTCTACTGAAGCCACCGAAGATATTAAGTCTTCTTGTTTTCTGAAAACTGAAAATCATTGAGTTTGTGCTTAAAACAAGAACAAATATCTGCCAATAGGAGTCAGAAAAATACACTTAAATTAAAGTGGGAAAAAGTGTATTTTTCTGGCAGGTATTTGTTCTAGTTTTCAGAAAACAAGACTTAGCATATCTTCAGTGATTCTGCTTCTTCTCCAGTAAATGTATCTTGATTTAATAATGTTTAGATATTTGTGCTGGAAAACAAGACAGAAACACTGAGGAAGAACATCATTTTTAATCCCTTTAATCCTCCTAAATATTAATTGGTCAACTCAGTATATGTAGTGATTTTATTTGTTACATTCCCTGAAGAAGGCTATCAAGCCAAACTGCATTTGCATACTTTGATATATATGTATATATATATATATATATATGTAATATATATATATATATATATATATATATATATATATATTTAAAGTTTCATTGATTTAATGGTGGCAGCTGATTAAACATCATTATACCCAGCGTGTTCTGAAATCAAACATGTCCACGTCCGAGTTTGCATGTCAATTATTTTTTGAATGTTTAAATCTTTATTGATAAGCAAATCAAATACCCTTGTGTTTCTGGTGTGAGGAAACCCAGAGCTCGAGCTGGAGATAGCGGAGGGTAAGCCTCTTCCATGCTGTGTGATTGAACACACTCCGCTGCATCTCAGTGTGTGTGTGTGTGTGTGTGTGACAGCCAGCGTTTGAGTTTCTCCTCTCCGGCTGAACACATAATGCTGGGTTAGATAACAGCGAACACTGCTACCCCCCCTCAGGCCTTTACCCTAGCGCAGGATTACTGTAACAGCAGCTTATCTCAGAATGTGCTCTCGTTTCATAAAGGGTGAGAATCTCACTCACAAAAACATCCAAAAAAAAAAAAAAAAAGCTTGTAATACAAAAAATATTGCATTATTGCATTACGAAAAATCGAACATATGATGTGGTTTGTATATGACAACATTTAATGCATTTCCCCTTCAAAGTCTCTGTAATGCATCCTCATATTTTTGTGTATTTCCTGTTATTCTCATGATTGATTCTCAATAGAGTAATACTGTAAAACACATTTTTTTCATACTTTTTATTTTAGAATACAGTAAATTGCAAACTGTACAGTGACAGGTTTTGAGTTGAAAATCAAGTACAAATATTAATTAGATGCTATTTGCAGATGATATAAATACTCTGCAGATATTATTTGCTCTTGACTGACTTGTCAAAAGCAGTTTTATTTTAGTATAATTGAGATACTATTACAATTTGTATTCATATTTTGTTTTTTATTTTTATATTTTCTAATTTAATTAAAATTTTAGTTAAAGTTTTAGTAGTTTTTGTCATGTTAATTAGTTAAACATTTTTCATTGGCAACTTGCTGGAATAAAATAAGTTTTTTTTTTATACGTTTTTTTTTTATATTTTATTTCAGTTAAAAAAATATTTTTTATTTCAAGTAACAAAACTATTTTTCATGGTTTTAGTTTTAGTAACTATAATAACCCTGTTCAAACCTTGTGATTTTGTGAACCGGCCCTTCTTCACCCCAACACCCCCACCCCCCCCCACCCCCCCCCCAGCTTCTGTTACCAGGCGGTTTTCTTCTGTAATTTCTTCTGTAATTTCTCTAAGGTTGGGTGGAGCCTAAAAGGTGGATAGACACTCTATGAAACATAAATATAAACATTGAGTCCATACATATTTTCACATCGCTGCTCATCCAGAATAGTAAGCAATTGTGTTGCCATATCAGCTCAAATGTGTGTATAAATCATCTCTAATATGCTGACACAATTCAAACATCACATTCGACCTACAGAAGAATGCAATAATTTGACCCGTCCCGTTCCTGAGAAGAGAAAAGCTGCCAGAAAGAGCTGAGCGGCTGAGCAGGCTTTTGCTCAATGAGTTGTGAAGTGAGAAATCCTAAATAGATAAGCGACAGCATATGAGCATTGTGAATTCATTCCTCTCAGAACTGAAGAAGTGTGTAAAATATACTGCGCTTGTCTGAGGTATAAGCTGAACGCAGAATCCCTTGCTTTTTGCACTCGAGCACTTTTTAAAAAGTTCCATTATGTGCTTCCTGATGTGGCAAAAATGTTATTGCCGGCTGGGAAATATGTTTGAAGCTTTGGGGTTTCATTTGTAGAGAAGTTTCTTGTGGTAAATTCTGCTGTCTTGCTGAATACTGTTGGATAAAAAATTTGGATATACAGTATATCACTTCAAAAAATGCTTTTCTTACTTAATATTTGTGTCTTGTTTCCAGTATATCTAAAAATTCTTCAAATGCCTAAAGTAAAATGACATCAGAAATTCTGTCTTGTTTCCTGATTTTAAAAAATTAATAAAAAATAAAGTGAGTTTTTGCTGAAAACAAGCAAAATGATCTGCCAATGGGGTTAGAAAAATAATCTTGTTTTCCATTTGAATTAAGTTTTTTTTCTGACCCCACTGGCAGATAGTTGTGCTTGTTTTAAGCAAAAACTCACTTATTTAAAAAAAAAATGTTTTATCAGAAAACAAGAGAGAATTTCTTATTTCATTTTACTCATCTAGTAAATGCTTCTTGATTTAAGAATTTGACAAAAATACTAATAAAAGCATTTTTTTGCAGTATGTCTAACTTTATCTGCAATGCATACATACAGTAGTATATTCATATAAAGTGATACTATAGTAAATTATATCTCAACTGCCTGATTGTTTGTATCTCTGCAAAATGTAACTATGTTATCACCCAGCTCTTTATATAAAGTTATAAAGGAGATATATAAACATAAAGTACACTGATGTAGAGTGGTATATATTATATAGATTAAAACTAAAAAAACTGAAATAATTACATTTCATAATTATTCTGGGACACTTGAAATTCAGCTCAGGCATTTCCGTGTCATCTTTCCGGATCTGGATCATCTCTGAGATATTTCTACACTTTGATTGGAGTTAACCTGTTACACATTCAGTTGAATGGACATGATTTGGAAAGCCACACACCTGTCAATAAAGGGTCTAACAGATGAAAATTAATATCAGAGTAAACCAAGCCCACAGAGTTATCACAAATCTGTTCTTTGCTTTGTCATGATGGAGTGAGGAATGCAGATTGATGTGGAAAAAAAGTAATTTAAAGCCCCATAAGGCTACAAAACACAATGTGAAAAAATGAAGGGGTATGAAGTATTTTTCCCACGTAAAGCAATATGTACCATACAGTAAATCACATCTGTTTGATTGATTATCGTCCTAAAATGTAACTATATTATCATCCAGCTCTAATCTGATTAATGCAGCTGTACGGCATGAAGATGCTACGGTATTATAAACATCATGGTTTTCTCTAAAAAGCCGATTTGAAACAATGTGTACTGTGAAAAGTGCTATATAAATAAAAATTAGGGCTGTGAAAAGATTAATCGCGATTAATCGCATCCAAAATAAAAGTTTGTGTTTACTATATACAGTACCAGTCAAAAGTTTGGAAACGTTACTATTTTTAATGTTTTTGCAAGAAGTCTCTTATGCTCATCAAGCCTGCAGTTAAAAAACAAAAACAAACAAACAAAAAAAAACAGTAATATTATGAAATATTATTACAATTTAAAATAACGGTTCTCTTTTTTAATATATTTTAAAATGTAATTTATTTTTGTGATGCAAAGCTGAATTGTCATCAGCAAGTACTCCAGTCTTTGGTGTCTTATGATCCTTCAGAAATCATTGTAATATGATGATTTGATACTCAGTTATTATCAATGATGGAAACAGTTGTGCTGTTTAATATATTTTTTTGGAATACTTTTTTCAGGATTCATTGATGAGTAAAACGTTAACAGCATTTATTCATAAAAACAGCATTTATTCAAAATAAAAACATTTCTAACAATATAAATCGTTACCATCACCTTTTATCAATTTAACGCATCCTTGTTGAATTAAAGTACTAATTTCTTAAAAAAAATAATAGTTATTGTTCCCAAACTATTGAACGGTAGTGTATATTGTTACAAAAGATTTATATTCTAAATAAATACAGTTCTTTTTAACTTTTTATTCATCAAATAATCCTGAAAAAAGTATCTCAGGTTATAAAAAAATATTAAGCAGCACAACTGTTTCCAACATTGATCATAAATCATCATATTAGAATGATTTCTGAAGGATCATAAGACACCAAAGACTGGAGTACTTGCTGATGACAATTCAGCTTTGCATCACAAAAATAAATTACATTTTAAAGTATATTAAAAAAGAGAACCATTATTTTAAATTGTAATAATATTTCATAATATTACTGTTATTTTTTTTTTTTATTTTTTTTTTTTTTTAACTGCAGGCTTGATGAGCATAAGAGACTTCTTTCAAAAACATTAAAAATAGTAATGTTTCCAAACTTTTGACTGGTACTGTATATGTGTGTGTACTGTGTATAATTAAATTTGTATATATAAATACACACACATGCATGTATATATTTAAGAAATATTTGCATATACTGTATATACTGTATATATTTATATATAATTTATATTATATATAAATATAATTTTTTTATATATAAATAACACATTTTTCTTAAATATATACATGCATGTGTGTGTATTTATATATACAAATTTAATTATATATTACATATATATTTTGTAAACACAAACTTTTATTTTGGATGCGATTAATCGCGATTAATCTTTTAATAAAAAAATATATAATTTTATTTTTTATAAAGGGACCATGTAAAATTTTTAACATAAATGTTTCCATTTCATGCATTGTACATGATTTAGCCAAAGGTTAATTTTCACCCGTCGTCCCCAGACATTGACTTGACTAATGACACCCTGCTCTAATGCAATAAAAAAGGCATAGTATTCACACAGATAAAGTTTTCTTGTCCTTTTTCATAAAAAAAAATCTGTTTCAGCAGTATTGTGCACATTATTTCTGTGTTTTGATGATGAGCCTGTGTTGTGATCTGCATGCAGGAGGGCTGAAGTACTAATAATTGTGTTGTTGTGTTGTGTGTTCAGCTGGGCTGTAGGGAGATCGCACAGGACTGCTTAAAGATGTACTTGGAAGGGAAACCCGCCGTGAATCAGTTTCTGTGTCGAGCGTATCTCTGCCAGGCTCAGCTCGTCTCTTCACACTCCATTACCTCAGCGGTGAGTCAAAGCAGTGTATGCTGGGATCATTAAAAACTATTCGATGAGAACATACTGTACGTATAGCATGATCTTTTATAATGAATGACTTCAGAGCAAAGAGAGTCTTTTCACTTGACAACATAGCAACTACATAACAAGGCTATGGCATCCACCCACACATCTTATTCTGTTCCTTTATGCCTGTGTGCATGGTAAGATTAGTATGTATGTCATCATGTTTAGGTCTTGATATTTCTTTCTCAGGGGAATCGGATGAGCCGCAGGTGGTTTGTTTCTGCTTCAGTGTGAAATAAATCTGTCACTCACATTTCATTTTGTCCCTATTTCTGTCGTTGTTGTATTTCCAGGAGGACTTGGATAAGGCTGTGATGTTCTATCTGAAGGCTATTGAGATCGCCAAAGACAAGTCCAGGTAGAGTAAACAGAGAAAAGATGATAGAAACAGATTCTCTCTCATCTCCGGTCCTCATTAAAAATAAGTCTGGCCACTTCCTCAAGAAAAACAACCAAGAGGAGAATTGTACTGCTCTTTTATATCTTATGAGAGTTCCTTGAAGAAGAACTGACACACACACACACACACACACACACACACACATTTTTTGTTTGTGAAAACCATGATCAAAAGTTCAAAAGAAGAGCATTTATTTTAAATAGACATCTTTTGACAATCATGTGACACCGAAGACTGGAGTAATGATGCTGAAAATTGATCTGGAAAATTTGTACTGTTTTTTGATCAAATAAATGCCTTGATGAGCAGAAGAGACTTCTTTGAAAACACTTTTAAAAATCTTTATTGTTCCAAATTTCCGTCTGGTTTTGTGTATATATACTGTCGTTCTTGTTTCTCATTAACAGCAGGGTTTGCAATGTTACACCCACAACCTCTGAAACAGCCGCTGATCTGGAAAGGAAAGTGTTTTAAGCTTTACCATGCGTGCAGAGAATTTAAATACATGGGCATTACGCCAGATCATCAATCATAAACGCCTGTCATCTCAACACTAAGGAACTTCACATGGAGTAAACTTTGAAATATTAACACTCGGAAAGTAACAAAGTATCAAGGGATGGATGTGTAATCAGTGCATTACTGTATCAGCGCTCAGGCACTTCCAGAGGAAACGCGTGTCGGATGCTCTCTGCTACTTCACACGCCGTTCTCTGGTGGATAAATTAGCAACTCGGAAATAGAGTTTTCAACCGTCTCTTGTTGAGACTCACCCATCCTGCAATGATTGCTTTATTTCTCGTGGACATTGAGGTCTCCCGTGTCTTTGAGACTGTCTTTGGTTCTCTGCAGTTTTAAGGAGAAAATATTCAGCAATGCTGTCGACTTATGAATTTTGTATATAGTTTGTTTAAAAACACCACATAGACATATACACAACATTAAAAGTTTGATATTCACCACAGGTGGACTTCTCCTGCAGAAATCTCCAGCAGCTTTACATACACCAAACTTTATAGATTTATTCATATCTGTATTCTGATATTTTGAATTTCAGAATTTTTTTTTTAATTCACACGCCGTTCTCTGGTGGATAAATTAGCGACTCGGAAATAGAGTCTTCAGCCGTCTCTTGTTGAGACTCACCCATCCTGCATTAATTGCTTTATTTCTCATGGACATTGAGGTCTCCCGTGGCTCTTTGAAAGGCCTCTCATTACGCTTTCACTAGGTTTCAGATCTGAGCCCAGCGTGCCGTATAAATTGAGATGTACGGAAAAATCGGATTCTGATCTTCCCAACAGTGATAGCTTGAATAATTAATCGGGCTATTTTTATTCCCATCTCTTTCTGTTTCTCCCCCGCCTCATTCTTTCTTCATTAGATATCATTTCCTGGTGTTCAACGCCTCGCTGCTGTTCCTGCAGTCCGTCAGGCTGTTCCTGAGGCCCGGGAAGCGTCAGAACCTGGTTCCTTCTCTCACTCAGGTGGTCAAGGCTCTGGAGGAGGTTCAGGATCCTGACCATGCATGGAGGGCTGAACTAATGATGTAGGTGTACAATTATTGTTTTATGCGCCCAAGGCACACTGTGAACAAGAAAATAATATTTCAGGCTTTCTACTTCAAAATTTCACATTTAATTCAATGTGTTTCTTAATTATTTGTGAGTATTTCTAAGTGAAAATTGTAGCTTTACCTTATACATACATGCATCTGTGTTTATAACATACATGTTATATCCTTGAAAATTCTTGATGCCTTAAAATATCTTGAATGTAACTCGACACCCTTGCCTCATTTAGTATGTGCGGTTCTATGAATATGCAAATGAGCCCCGCCTCCACTCACTCACTCAGCTCAGAGATCCACTGGTTGACGATCACACGTTGATCTGATTGGTTACAAGGTAGTTTGTGACGTCAGAAACACCAGCGATTTCAAAGCGTGTTTTTGAGACTGTCTTTGGTTCACTGCAGTTTTAAGGAGGAAATACTCAGCAATGCTGTCGACTTATGAATTTACACAGGATTTGTCTTAAAGCATATTAAAAACACCATTTAGACACATAAACAACATTAAAAGCTGGATTTTCACCACAGGGCGACTTTAAGTGTTTATTTGAGTTTATCTATTTGCATCTGTAGATTACATTACATATCAGTTTTTTTTGTCCTGCAGAAATCAGAAATCTCCAGCAGCTTTACATACACCAAACTTTACAGTTTTATTCATATCTATATTCTGAAGGCTTTTACAGAGGAATTTGTTCATATATCATGAACTGATCCTTATAACATTTTATTCCTAAAAACTGTCTGTATTTTTTATTTCTGTAGTGTTAAAAAGCGATATCCAAAATGTAAAAAGAATTTTGATCCAGGCTTTATTCAATTTAGAGATTCCACATTTGTATCTCTAAACATAACATTTTATAAAACTTGTAATACAAAATAATTGTCTTAATGTACTGTGATCAATCAACTGGTGACATATTTTAGTTAAAGATTTTACCTCATTGATCTGTATATCTTGCCTTAAAAATGTGGATTTAAAAAAGACTGAGAATTTATTGAGAATCACAATTGAATAATTTTCACAACGACGTGCTTAAGACCGGTTTCACTTTCTTTACACATAGTTATTTATGATTTTGCGGTGTAATTTGCACATTTTTTGTGAGATTCATATGTAGATTTATTATATGATATCAAATAGAGTTAATGTGATTTTTTTAAAGAGTTAGGCTCTTTGGAGGCCGTCATGACCTTTGAAGAAGATTTGGTTCAGATCTCATAGATGAGCTGCACCTTCATTTATATGTTGGGGTTCTGGCGTGTTTTACACCACTTATACTTATTAAGTCAACTCATATAAATCCTTATGGTGTGATCAAACTCTTTTATGATCATTTTATTGTTGTAGCCATGTGATTCTGGAGCACAATGAAAACTCATCTCCAATAAAATGTATACGATCTTTGTCATTGATCTTAAATTGAATCTGACTCTTTGCCTTGACTCTAAAGTCTTTTGTCAAAGAGATTGCATTGGAAATTCAAATAGGCAAAGGCCTGCTGTAAAACACAGACAGATTTGTGTCCGAGGGAATGGAGTGAAGGCTCGTATCTCATGTTGTCTTTCTATTCAGACACCTTGTTGAATGTCTTCTTGATGCTGGGAAGAGGATAGAAGCAGTTGCCATGGCCAAGGTCACCTCTGATTTTATAGAATCACATAAACCAGAGCTTTATCCCAGGCTTTTCTCCATTCAGGTAAATCTTTAGGGATTCTCTTATGTATTGCATGTCACTTCCGTTTATTTATCGTGCTCAAGCTGCTGCAACCTTCTTCATTAGCTCAGGCTCTTTTTCATCTTTATTCTCCACAGAACTACCATGCTTTTGGATTATATCTTATCTAGTTGTTCTTAATTAATACACCAGCATAAATAAAGGCACTTATTATTTACTCAATATGTTTTGGTCTTGCTGTACTGCTAATATTGCTCATTTCCTCATTTGTAAGATGATCTGCTAATTGAATGAATGCAATTGTGCATAAATGTAAATGTAGTTACTGCCTCATTGTGTTTCCTCCGCAGGTTCGGCACAACCTCATGGATGTCTCTGAAAAGTTGAATGATGAAAACCCTAAATTGCTCGTGATCTACAAGATCCAAAAGCTTAAACAGTAAGGAGGATATTTCTCATGTCAACAGTGATTTTGTCAATTGTGTTCGAATATGTGAACAGCTGCATTTCATTGTTGTAACTTTACCTGAACTGCTACTGTTTGCACATCTTAACTTCTCCAATGAAAACAACACATATGTTAAAATATTTGATTGTTATAAAAAAATAATGATTGTTACCAAACAGGTTTCCTAAAAACTTGGCCTGTCTGCCACTGGTTGGACAAACAGGTAGTCCAGTTTACATGTTGAGCAGCTTAAACAAACACATCAATGTTTTGAAAGGGTTACAGAAGTTGCTTTCACATATACAGCCTGCGAAAAACATAAATATGGTGCATTTATCACCTATTTCGGCAATTTTACATTAATTTACCATGTTTAATGTTTCTCTGTTTCACTCTTCTGAATCTACGAATAACTATCGTATAGTGACTCTGAATATTAAAATAGATAAGATACAAGGAAATATTTTAACATCCAAAAAGGACATACAGCTTTTTTGCAGAAATTTACTTTATTTTAAATTTGGTTCATTAATGTTTTTATTTAATTTTTATCTTCAAAAGGCAAACTGCATTAGCTATGTTTCCATCCAAAGTTGTGTATTTAAGTTATGCCGCATAAATCATTTTCAAATTTCTATCCCATGTGTTCAAGAGAACAATATTAACACTTCCTGGGAAATTGGCACTAAATATCAATAATAACACTGTAAGTTGCTGCAATCTGGCTCTTTTCCCCTCCGTCATAAATGAGTGTGTCTCAGAGCGTCAGACGAAACACACTAAATGCTGTCATGTTCTCTTGCATTCGGATGCTGGTGTTTGGGAACACAACTGTGTGAGACGCTTCTGGAGGGAATTAAACCAAATTAAAAATGGAAATGGTGGATAGGAACATCGCTATTGATGTTGAGGTGTGGTGGGTCTCTCAGTCTGTCATCAGATCATTTAATTGAAGCATTGGATGTGAACTCAGAGAAATACTACAGCTGTATTCCTCAGAGAAAGTTACAGATGAATCAAGTGTATTCATCGAGTCAGTCACTCACACTGACTGCGGTGTCTAATATAATCTAATAAGACGTGTCGAAAGTGATCTGCGTATGGTTGCAGCCTCTGCCCACCTGTCACATTTAATATAGTCACAAGAGTCAAGAGTGCCATAAAATACACAATATATGGTAACTCAATTATGTCCACCAAGGGCTTCTGTGTCTTCTGAGGTAGTAACAGTAAATCTCTCGCCAGCTATGAATCAACAAAACAAGAGTGTTTATAGTCAGTGCAGTTCCTTGTTTTAAAGAAGGATGGAGGAATTTGCCCCATCATCTATTCACAGCATCTTCAGGGTTACAAATCCAGGATGCTTACAGATCTTTAAGCACCGGCACCTGCTTACATCCGTCATCAGAACCGATGTGTTTCTTCCATATTGAAGTTCAACTGAGGCACAGAGGTTTGCCTTCAAGTGAATGTCTGGTTTAGGAGATCTGTTTTTAGCCGCAGACAGCAGGGATCAGGCGACGTCTCAGACAGATGTGTTTGTCAAACTACGGTTCTGACAATAAATCTCACAGAAGCCGGCTCTGATCCATGTCGGAGAATCTTATTTCTGGGACTGGAAATAGATTCTCTAGAAAACAAGTTTTCAGGTTTCCACAGCTGATTTTATCCTCCTGGGAGCAGCAGGTAGATTCATAAATTAGCATTATTAATGTGCATTGTCAAAACAGTATTGATGCAACCTGTAACTCTACAATCACTGGATTGGAAAGCACTAAGACCCACTATCCAATAAGACTTTCTCCACATTTGTTACATTTGTTTTTATCCAAAGTGAAATTAAGTTGCACACATGACTACTAGTCACTCTGGGTCAAAATTGCATTTTTGAGTGAAAAAATCCTCAGGTAAGTTGCATCAGTGCATAAATCACATATTATTGTTACATTCAAAACTTTAAAAAAACGAAACACTATAAACGCATGTATTTTAGTTTTCCTCATTCCACAACAAATCCTTTAAGTTGAATGGTATTCACAACAGAACAGGAATGAAAATATAATTCAAACATAAATTATAGTGGCATTATAACTCGGGCTCACTTTCTTCTCTCATTCGGCACAAATACAAATGTGTATTCTGCACTCGTTCATTGCCATCATCGAGCAAACTATGGCATCGACACTGAATGCTCCGGTCCTGCCTTCCAAGCCACTGAAGACTACCAGGCTGATCTGCTGAAGGATTTGGTCCAGGGTCAGGGTCTCTCCCCTGCCGCACCACAGATCTGGCTCTCCGGGCCACCAAATGAACTGCTGCCATGATCGGAAGGTCATGGCGTTGATGGTGGCCACGGAGAGACATCTGTGGACAATCCGCGCTCAGACAGCCAGGGGGTCCTGGCCCATTCCGTTTCGAGGATTCGAGGATATAAGCAGGTTGCAGAGAAGACGCGACTCTAGGAAGAAGAAGGATTTGAGGGAGGTGATCTAGCTCATCAGTGAAGGATCCCCTTCCTCTGTGGGTGAAAAGCATCCACCCTCTTCACTTCTTTCATGCCTGGCTCTTTTTACATCAGGCCTGAGGCTGGACCTATGATGAGTTATTCCTTCAATATGGATCCCTTCTGAAGGTCTGGCGTCGGGCTTGGTAGTGAGTGCGCCCTTTCAAGCTTTAAGGGTGGTAGGCCTTAATTCTGATAATAGTGTTTAGGCCACCGCTTTACGAGCAGCGGGATGAGCTTTGTAGGTGTCCACCCTTTACGAGAGTTAGTAAGGTTGAACAATAGACCTCGGTTCTCTGTTTAGAAAGTATTAAGGAGTGTGTTGGTTAGGGTTTCTTATAGGATTATTTTATTAGGGCCCTGAAGTTCCCTTATATAGGTAGGCTATGCATACCCTTTCTAAAGGCCTCCTCTTGTGTTAGAGTCGTCAGGTTTATGTAGTGGGTAGTGCAAATCCAGTAGTGAACAGGTTGGCTTCATCTAATGGAGAATTATCTAGTAAGGCCACTGTTCATCTGAGCATCAAACAGATAAGCTCCGTGTAGCGTGAGATGGCTTCCTTCCAATCAGGAGTTATTCTACTGAGGCCACCGCTCTGTACAAGCTCCAGATAGACTACAACACCAAGCATTGGCCCTTAGCAGAGACAAGAAAACCTGTCTTGTAATACAAGATAAAAGGCCTCGACCTTGGAGCCATAGGGTCATGCTGAGAGTACTACCCTTGTTAGGGTCATTATTAGAGTACTTTGCTAGTCATAGCTCTAGTTTAATCTCCCTGCACCACTGAGGCTCAGGTAGAGACAGATCAAGTACTCCCTCCCATTTGGGTCGGTTTTGAGTACACTCCCTTAGAGCCTTAGCACTGCCAACTGACGCCCGTGACATTCAAAGTGGTAGACCTTACTTTGGACCTCCTCAATAGTCCAGTAGCATAAGATTTGTACTCTTCCTGCTTCAAGGGTCGATAAGCACTTCTGCTGAGTGCACTGCCCATTAGCAATGTGAAATAAGTATACCCAGGCCCACAGATTCTGTGAGAGCATCTTGCTTCTCAGGCTAGCTCTGCTAGTAGTCTCGCTATCAAGTAGTTAGGCCTCCCTAACTAGTTGGGTGCTGAGGATTACAAAAGCATTGAGTATCACGTTTGCAGGCTCCCATGGAGACTCTCTGATTATAGCCCATAGCCTGGTCAAGACTTACCATGTTTAGCCTAGTACTCCAAACCATCTTGAGGTTTGTTCTGTAGAGTACTTATTTCCCTAAGTCTTATCGGAAGGTTGAAGGACTCTTGTGAAGCCTCCCTGTTAGATCAGCCCTTAGAGCTGGAGGTACTCTCACTAGGCTCCCTTTAAAGTGCCCAGCCTCCAACAGGCTTTGAAAAACAAGCGCTCTGTAGATCCAGGATCAAGTAACTCCCCTCGTTTGCAAGGGTTAGAAAGCACTATGATCACACTCTCTATGATCCAGTGTGAGCTGGTTACTGCCAGTTATCTGTAGTCCTCCCCATTAGATGGCTCTATAAGTTGAGGCAAATAATGTTAGAGACTGTTTAGGAAACAGATTAGTTGTGGGCAAGACTAGGGGCCAGATTTACTAACAGTTTGCGCCAGCACAAACCCTCTTTTGGCGTTAAAAAACTACTGTCAGGATTTACTAAAGACACGCAGTGAAAAATTTGCGCTGAAAATGCGTGGACAGTTATTTTTGCTTTGCATATGCATTTGTAGGAGTTTCCCTTTCAGGTGCAAAATTTATGGGAGGAGAGTATTTAAATGAATCATGCAAGGTGATTTACTAAGGTTTGCACTAGTCAATGTACTGGTGTTTGTGCCATTATTTACCGTAAAAAAACTGACTTTATGTCCCCCTTAGAAAGTGACTGGATGAGGCTCCTCTCGGACCCTGGCCATGTTCCCTTAAAGGAACCCCTTCCATTGGAAGTTGTTGGTTCCAAGCCTGAGTAGCCTTGGTAGGCCTTTGTTTCATCCGAGGCCTCTTTGAGGCTTAAAGCTTGGGCAATGACCATAGGGAATAATGTCACTGACATCCTAGTGTGTGACCTGAAGGGGGAGTGGTTCTGGCATTTCAGTGAAACATTTCTGATTTTTGTCACAGCCATTCTTGGCATGCACTGCCCTCAGCATGGTGGCGTGGGTATGTCGTTCTCCAATAGCGTCAATTGACGCACTGCGAATTCCCTTGAGTTGATAAGCATTTCAAACACCGGTCACACGGAGGCGTTCCCCAATACTGTCAATCGATGCAGTGTCCCTGTTCTCGGGGAACATAGGTTACAGTTGTAACCTGAGACATTTTCTTTCAATTAGCACCGGTTTTGTATTTCTTTTTGGAACTGATTGATCGTAAGCCTCACTGATCTGAGCTCATGCACCTCTGTTTTTTTAGGTGGATAAACCAGAGTGAACGCTTTGTATGAGCTCAGATCAGTGAGGCCTACAATCAATCAGTTCCAAAAAGAAATACAAAACCTGTGCTAATTGAAAGAAAACAAGTTTGGGTAATATAAGTAACTTTACAATAAAAGTCACAGCACGTTTCAGACGTTAAAAAACAACTTTTATTCTGGAAAATACGGTATACACCTTTTCACTAGGAATTGAACCCATGATTTTGTTGTTGCCATGTTCTTCTGTTGGCGCTAGATAAACAATGTTTCCATGTTCTTCACAGTATGGTTGATGTCAATGAACTGAGGAGAGATGAGGTGAAGGCACTGAAGGAGGTTTTCCTGCTGCTGACACAGTCATCAGAACCCAAAGCATCTGACATCCAGGACTCCCGTCCTTCAGTGCACATGCACAGCTCTAGTGCTCCACCCAACATCCCTGAATCCAGTCCTCCACCCATCACACACAGCTCTAGTGCTCCACCCAACATCCCTGAATCCAGTCCTCCACCCATAACACACAGCTCTAGTGCTCCACCCAACATCCCTGAATCCAGTCCTCCACCCATCACACACAGCTCTAGTGCTCCACCCAACATCCCTGAATCCAGTCCTCCGCCCATCACACACAGCTCTAGTGCTCTAACCAACATCCCTGAATCCAGTCCTCCGCCCATCACACACAGCTCTAGTGCTCCACCCAACATCCCTGAATCCAGTCCTCCGCCCATCACACACAGCTCTAGTGCTCTAACCAACATCCCTGAATCCAGTCCTCCGCCCATCACACACAGCTCTAGTGCTCCACCCAACATCCCTAAATCCAGTCCTCCGCCCATCACACACAGCTCTAGTGCTCCACCCAACATCCCTGAATCCAGTCCTCTGTCCAGCTCCAGTGTTTGTCTGGATAACGACTCGTCCATCCCACTGACTGACAGGTGCGTCTAACATTCAGCATTGTCACAGCAGCATCATGATGTTAAATGAAAGATGTTTTCTATTTCCGTAAATCAAGATACATTTACTGGAGAAGCAAAATGACTGTATCAAAGTTAAGTGACTTTACACTTAAAACAAGAACAAATATCTGCTAATGGAGTCAGAAAAATAAGATTAACTCAAAAGGGAAAAAAAGATAATTCACTTTCAAGGGAACTCTCGCTGCGTTGAAACGCTGTGGGATAGCCCCTGCGTGATTGCGCCATGAAGCACGTATGGAATCAGTCCAATGGCATGACGGAATGTCATATGCGGTTGACATCATCGACCAGAAAACTATAAAGCGCACATGAACCAAAAGATTTACATAAACCATCAGTGGGGTCTGCGGTCGCGCGCCTTATTCAAACTGGCTCACCAGATCCTCCTTTTGGCCCAAGGGAAACTGCTCTCTCTGAGGGCAGCATATATTCCAGGATATTTAAATCAGGGAGCCGACACCCTGTCGAGGCAGGGGCAGAGGCCCGGGGAATGGAGACTCCACCCTGAGGTGATGTTCCCTTCTTGGGCTGGACGCTATGGTACAGAAGTGGCAGAGGCTACGTCTGTCCGACTTTCCCCTGATCGCTCTGCTCACTGGAGTTCTGGAGAGAGTTCGCCGGGACGGGGCATGTCTGCTGTTAGTAGCCCCGTTCTGTATGGTTCTCGGACCTAGTGTCTCTCCTCGACGGCTCTCCTCTGGAGATTTCGCTCAGGGGGGACCTTCTCTCTCAGGCGAGTGGGTTGATCCTTCACCCCCGCCCAGAATTGTGGAAACCGTGGGCTTGGCCTTTGAGGAGGCCCAGCTCATAAGTTCAGGTCTCTCAACTGAGGTTGTCGAGACCATCCTCCACTCCAGAGCTCCCTCCACGAGGAAACTCTACGCCTTGAAGTGGAGATTATTTCCTTCCTGGTGTGGAGAGCACCAGCTGGACCCAGTTATCTGCCCAGTGGATGCAGTGCTAGAGTTCCAGCAGGAGCGGTTCTCCGCAGGGTTATCCCCCTCCACACTAAAGGTGTACGTGGTGGCCTTAGCTGCTTACCACGTTCCTTTACGTGGTGTATCCGCGGGGAGACCCCTCTACTAACCCGTTTCCTTCGTGGCACTTAGGCCTCATGCCAGCCTGGGATTTGGCCATTGTTTTAGAAGGCCTTTCCTTGACTCCCATTGAGCCTATTGAGGACGTTTCTGAGAAGTTTCTTACTCTAAAGACTGTCTTTCTCCTCACTATTACATCTCTCAAATGAATTGGAGACATTCAAGCTCTCTCTGTATCTCCCTCGTGCCTGGAATTTGCGCCCGATATGGTAAAGACTTTTCTTGCCAGCCTGAGATTTGGCCATTGTTTTAGAAGGCCTTTCCTTGACTCCCTTTGAGCCTATTGAGGACGTTTCTGAGAAGTTTCTTACGCTATTGCGTCTCTCAAATGAATTGGAGACATACAAGCTCTCTCGGTATCTCCCTCGTGCCTGGAATTTGCGTCCAATATGGTAAAGGCTTTTCTTCAACCTAGACCGGGTTATATTCATAAGGTTCCTACTAATATTTTAAGACTTATAGTACTGCAGGCTTTCTGTCCTCCTCCCTTCCGGACGTCAGACCAAGAGATACTATATCTGCTCTGCCCAGTTAGGGCCCTAGATGCTTATGTCCACAGAGCTGCCCTGTGGAGGAAATGTTTGTTTTGCGTCCCCCAGAAAGGGGTGCCCAGCAACTAAGCAGAGGATGAGCAAGTGGGTGGTCAAGGCTATCTCACTTACTTATGAGTCTGCCAGTCAACTAGGAGTATGGCTGCTTCCAAATCATTACTCTCAGGAGTTTCCCTCCAAGATATTTGTGATGCGGCAGGCTGGTCCTCACCCCACACATTCATGAGGGTCTACAACCTTGACCCCGGCTCCACTCCAGGGACGCAGGTGCTTTCGTCTGAATGTGTGCACTGACTTTACACAGAAGGACACTTGCTCCTATGGTGTTGTGGGTATTGTGTTTCCACAGCGTTTCGATGCAGTGCGAGTTCCCTTGAAAGGGAACATCTCAGTTTCCTGGTCGATGACGTCACCCGCCTATGTCGTTCCTTAATGCCATTGGACTGATTCCATACGTGCTTCATGACGCAGTCACGCAGAGGCGTTCCCACAGCGTTCCGACGCAGCGCAAATTCCCTCTTCAGGGAACGAAGGTTGCATACGTAGCCAAGATGTTTTCTTACCGCATTGGCAGATATTTGTTCTTGTTTTAAGCGAAAACAAGGTGAATTTCTTTTTACATGTTTGCAGTAAACAAATCTCAAGGCCCGTTCACACCAAGGATTATAACGATAAAGATATAGTTTTAAAAATTGTTCTAAATATAAAAGAATAGGCACAGCGCTATAGCAATAACTGCACAGAGAAACAATATCATTGGAATCACATTCAGAGTGAATTTTTTCAGCTAATGAACAATAAAAACATTGACAGTCAATTAGAATCATCCTACTTTAAAGAGCTCGAGCATTTAAAGAGACAGACGGCAAAACTGCAGAGCTTATAATAAACACAACAATATTGTCTGCTGGTGTTGATGATAATATAGTTATTGTTATAATTGTCTTTATAGATATCATTGTTTGTGTGAGCGGGCCTTCAATATCTAATGTAATTTTGTCTCAATTCAGGAATTTATTAACTTTAGGACTCTAATAATTTGTTATTTTATGATGTATTTCCTTTTAAATCAGGAAGGTCATATGGTTGGGCTCTTTATATATATATATATATATATATATATATATATATATATATATAGCTAATAGGCTTTGGTTTATGTCTCATCTGGCAAAAAGCTGGAACAATAAGCGAAACATCAACAAATCATGATTTGATTCTAGATATTGCTTAGCACCATTTACAGTAAATTTAAAGCAAAAGGACATTTTCTTTCGCGAGTGCATTTGCCAGTGCAAACAATGTTGTCAACAATATTTTTGCTCCTGGAAGAGAGAAAGATTGAATGTTTAAAATGCAGATGCACTAGCGTTCAAATGTAGGGGTCAGTAAGATTTTTGAAAGTTTTTGAAAGAAGTCTCTGCTCACCAATGCTGCATTTATTTGATCAAAAGTAAATTGTGAAATATTATTTGAATTTAAAATAGCTTTTTTCTATGTGAATATATAGTAAAGTGTAATTTATTCCTGTGATCAAAGCTGAATTTTCAGCATGATCCTTCAGAAATCATTCTAATATGATGATTTGCTGCTCAAGAAACATTTATGATTATTATCAGTGTTGAAAACATTTGTGCTGCTTCAGATATTTGTGGAAACTGTGATACATTTTATTTTTCAGGATTCTTTGATGAATAAAAAGTTCAAAAGAACAGCATTTATTTTAATTAGAATCTTTTGTAACATTATAAATGCCTTTACTTTTCAATTTAATGCATAATAAAAGTATTAATGGTAAAAAGCTACTGTATATTTGCTAAATGTTTATTTAGTCCACTACCAAAGCCTGAATATTAAGAGCAACAATTCTGATGTCGTGGGTTTCTCTGTGAGCACCTTAACACTAGAATCTGCGAGTCCATTGATTTCAATGGGGATGTTGCATTGCAAAGTTATTAGAAAGTAATGCTCCATCATGTGAAGAAAACTTCAGAAACTTTTGCTGCATCGTACTCTGATGAGCAATTAGAAAGGTTGTGCTTCTGATTCACCCCCTCAAAATGCATCTTTCATTATTCCTGTTTGTTCTGTCAGTTTCTCTAGTATGAAAGCACCTGATACACTAGGGCCTTTAGGATCTGCTCTGAGTGTGTCTCATCACAGTTATTCCTCTTGATTTCAGGGTTGTGTTCCTGTTAGAGCTGGCGTTCCTCTCCCTGCAGTTACAGCAACATCACATGGCGTTCGACTGCCTGAAGGAGCTCAGCGCCTCAAATATCACCGTAAACAGACTCATGCTTCCTCACAAAGCTTGCTCACCCTTGCTCCCTGTTGTTTTTGTAAACACAAAGGTCTTGTGTTGTGTTCCTGTAGGTCGGTCAGCGCATGATGATGGAGTGTGTGCAGTGTGAGCTCGACCTTAACAAGAATCGAGACGGGATTGAGAGTTACTCCAGATCCGGCGTGGAGGTCCAGAAGGCATCAATGTTTTATTACTGTGGACTGTTGTTTATGTTTGAGGCATTGGGAAAGTATTTTTGGTTTGAAAAATATATTAATATTTATTCGCAAACCATACAATATAAGCAACTTTGGCAGAGATGTGCACTAGAAGTTTGGTTTTTCCATCCGATCCTACAGTTTTTCCCTTCTCCAGAGCTTTTCATATATTCATGCATCCATTTGTTTATTTCTATAGCACATTTAAAACAACTCATGCTTGCCAAAGCAATTTACATAGTAAAACAAATCAATAGCATTTATAAACCGGACAAATTAACAGTGAAGGTTTCATTTGTTTACATTAGTTATTGTCAACTTAAAATGACAAATACTTCTAAAGCATCTTAGTTAATGTGTATTTAAACATTTACTAATACATTATTCAAATCAAAAGTCAGTTTTACTTTTAATATTATTTAATGGACCTGAGATGACATGAACAAACAAACTAACATTAACAGAGATTAATTAATACTGTAAAATGTTATGCTCATGGTTAATGCATTAGTTTTCTAGTACAAATATCGAAATATGTGTAATACTACATCGGTTTAATTTAGATATGTTTATATTTCATTACCAAATTATTTTGCTAAAAAACAACAACAATTTGCCAGTCTAATAAATATTCCCTGAAAACAATATCTTACACAATTGTGTTTCTCAATTGAATGAATCATGTTTTAAGTTTTAAGATATTTGTATTTGAAAACAACTCAAAAATTATTATTATTTTTTGCAGTGACAAAAAATGTATTTGTTTTTTGTGTATTTTTATGTTTATGTGTATTTAGTATTATTTATAAACAGTTATTGTCTGCCTTTTATTTGTATATTATCAGTTTTTATTTAAGTTTTAGTAATTTTATGTTTTTATATACAGTATAGCCTTTTTGTTTTCATTTTAGTAATTTTAGTACTTCAACTTAAACATCCATTTCAGTTAGTTGCCAGGGCAACATTTCTATTTTTTTTTTTAATTTTTAAAGTTTAATTTTAATAATCTAATATTTCATATTTTTAGTTCAGAAAACGATTTTAATAGTCTTGCATTTTTACAATAAATAGCCAAAATAAAACTTAATTGCCGGGCAAGAACAGCATGCTTAACAATGACTGTCTCCACTACACAAAGGCCACAAGAGTGCCGTTGTTTCAGATAAAGATGACGTTTCACATGCATTTCTGATGAAATAAGTGTGTTTTCATGTGCGCCCTGTTTCGGCTCTTGCAGCTGCAGCTGAGTGTGATCGCGCGGTTGGATGCGTTACTGCAGACGGCGCTGAAGGCAGGAGACGCTGGTGTGTGTCAGGCGGTGTGTGTGTGTCTGTGGAACGCGTGTCTCCCGCTTCTCCAACACAACCTCCGAAAAAGAGTCCAGAAACCTCTGCTCACACTCGCTCGAGCGCTGGACGCCACTGACAGGTGTGTGTGCACTTCATGCACTGTCCCGTTCTCCGGCACAAACATTCTTACATCAAGAGACATTTACTGGAGAAGAAGCAAAATGACTGAAGGTATTGAGTCTTGGGTAATGAGAATGTATCAAAAGTGACTTTAATGCTTAAAACAAGAACAAATATCAGCCAAAGGGATCCGAAAAATCTACTTAATTTGAATTCAAAACAAGTTTGTTTTTCTGACCCCTCTGGCAAATATGTTTTCTAGTTTTAAGCATTAAGTCACTTTATTTTGAGAAATTTTTCAGTAAAACAACCCGTGTTTGCTTCTCCAGTAAATGTGTCTTGATTTAAGAATGTTTTGATATTTTTGCTGGAAAATGAGACAGAAACACTGAGGAAGAACATTGGGAATCTGAAGTTATTCAGTTATTCAGCTCTTGTTTTGGAGCCATTAAAGGAATGATTCTCCTGTAAAAGAAACTTCTGTCATCATTTACTTCATTTTATGCATTCCTTTCCTCTGTGGAACAGAGAAAGAGATGTTTAGCAGAATATTAAACATCTTCATTCAGTGAAAGCTGACAGTGGCCAGAGGCTCCAAAACAAAGGTTTCATGCACATTATTCCCCGTCTTCTGAAGTCATGTGATTGTGTAAGAAACAGACTGAAATTTTATATTTTAGCAGGTAACACTTAATTTCGATGGCCGACTTAGACATTCTACTGTAACTTTGCAACTACATGTCAACAGTCATTAGAGTATTAGTGCTTTACCCTTGTGCGACCTCAGTTTTCAGTTTAGTTTTTGTTGAGAATTTTGCCTGTGTTAATCCCAACTGCATACATTTTGCCACAGGTGTGTATTTTTATTGGAATTTTACTATTTCACCCCCATTTCTTTTAATAAATCTATTTAGCAGTAGGTACACAGAATAGTTCCTCTCAGGACCTTAAGGTTAAAAATGTCCCCATTGAAACCCATTAAAACTGCAATTTTTAATCCCAGGTCCATTTAACTATAAAATCTTTGTCAATAGGCTTTTAATTAAAATTTTTACAATTTTCTACCAGATGCCATTTTGTCAGATTTGACCTATAAAGCAAATACTGTGTTTTACCGTTTTCTGCTTCCGCATATTATAGAGCAAATTTGATAAAGTATGCAGCTACTGTATAATTGTGTGGGTGTATTAGTATGGATGTTAGAGTGTGGTTTGTATGCGTGTAATAAAAAAATGTGTGTGTGTGTCTCTGTCTGTGTGTGTCCCTGTGTGTGTCCCTGTGTGTGTCCCTGTGTGTGTGTGTGTGTGTGTGTGTGTGTGTGTGTGTGTGTGTGTGTGTGTGTGTGTGTGTGTGTGTGTGTGTGTGTCCACAGCACGCTGCTGGAAGTGTTGTGTCAGGTTCACGCTGAGCTGGCCGCTGTGGACGAGGAGGATGAGAAGCTGGAATCTGCCATGAAACACCTTCATAAAGCCGTTGATCTAGATGGTCCCTCAGAGCATCTGTCCTCCTCTCTACACCTCCTCCACCTGCGCTCCTCCGCTCTCAGCGCACACACACACACTCGCCCCGAGGACCAGGCCGCCAGACTCATGCAACAGGTGCGTCTCCGTTTGGATGAAGATTACACTCATGTGCAGTGTTAGGGAATGTTACAATATTGCGTTACTCACAAAAAAAGTAACGGTTACACTTTATTTCGATAGTCCACTTTAGACATTCTACTAACTATAAGTAACTTTTCAACTACATGTTTTTACTATTTTACATTTGTTTCTTTGTTTTAAAATTAATCTTAGCTTAGTTGTTCTTTATGTGTTATGTGTTGTTTTGCTGCTTTTATTTTTATATGCTTGTTCTGTAAAGCACTTTGGTCTGTCTAGCGGCTGTTTAAATGTGCTATATAAATAAATGAACTTGAACTTGAAATGAACTTGAACTACATGTCAACTAACTCTCATTAGAGTATTAGAAGACTGTAGTAGACTGTTAGGTTATGGTTAGGTATTAGGGTTCGGATTAGGAGAATAAGTTGACATACTTGTAAAGTTACTTATAGTCAGTATAATGTCTGTTGGGGGAGCAACACATTAAAGTGTTAGCAGATATTAATCATCAGTCTACTAATACTCTAATGACTGATAGTTGACATGTAGCTGCAAACTTACTTATAGTTAGAAGAATGTCGAAAGTGGACTATTGAAATAAAGTGTTTTATCAAAGTAACTAATTGCGTTACTTAGTTACTTTTTATGAAAAGTAATGTGTTACATTACTTTTGCGTTACTTTTTCTCACCTGGGCTGGGCTTGCTTGATTGTTTTTTAATAATTTTTGGTAAATGTTAACGCCCTTTCACACCAAAAGTGAAATGAATAATCCTCAGGCTGAAGGAAATGCATGTTGACTCCTGTACAGTAGAGTACAGTAGAGGTAGAGTATAGTAGAGGCAGAGTACAGTAGAGGTAGAGTATAGTAGAGGCAGAGTACAGTAGAGGTAGAGTACAGTAGAGGTAGAGTATAGTAGTAGAGTACAGTAGAGGTAGAGTATAGTAGAGGTAGAGTATAGTAGAGGTAGAGTACAGTAGAGGTAGAGTACAGTAGAGGTAGAGTATAGTAGAGGTAGAGTATAGTAGAGGCAGAGTACAGTAGAGGTAGAGTACAGCAGAGTACAGTAGAGGTAGAGTATAGTAGAGGTAGAGTACAGTAGAGGTAGAGTACAGCAGAGGTAGAGTACAGTAGAGGTAGAGTACAGTAGAGGTAGAGTCCAGTAGAGGTAGAGGTAGAGTACAGTAGAGGTAGAGTACAGTAGAGTACAGTAGAGGTAGAGTACGGTAGAGGTAGAGTCCAGTAGAGGTAGAGTACAGTAGAGTACAGTAGAGGTAGAGTACAGTAGAGGTAGAGTACAGCAGAGTACAGTAGAGGTAGAGTACAGTAGAGGCAGAGTACAGTAGAGGTAGAGTACAGTGGAGTACAGTAGAGTATAGTAGAGGCAGAGTACAGTAGAGGTAAAGTATAGTAGAGGTAGAGTACAGAAGAGGTAGAGTACAGCAGAGGTAGAGTACAGTAGAGGTAGAGTACAGTAGAGGTAGAGTACAGTAGAGTACAGCAGAGTACAGTAGAGGCAGCGTACAGTAGAGGTATAGTACAGTAGAGGTAGAGTATAGTAGAGGCAGAGTACAGTAGAGGTAGAGTACAGTAGAGGTAGAGTACAGTAGAGGTAGAGTACAGTAGAGTACAGTAGAGGTAGAGTACGGTAGAGGTAGAGTCCAGTAGAGGTAGAGTACAGTAGAGGTAGAGTCCAGTAGAGGTAGAGTACAGTAGAGTACAGCAGAGTACAGTAGAGGCAGCGTACAGTAGAGGTATAGTACAGTAGAGGTAGAGTATAGTAGAGGCAGAGTACAGTAGAGGTAGAGTACAGTAGAGGTAGAGTACAGTAGAGTACAGTAGAGGTAGAGTACGGTAGAGGTAGAGTCCAGTAGAGGTAGAGTACAGTAGAGTACAGTAGAGGTAGAGTACAGAAGAGGTAGAGTACAGTAGAGGTAGAGTACAGCAGAGGTAGAGTACAGTAGAGGTAGAGTACAGTAGAGGTAGAGTCCAGTAGAGGTAGAGTACAGTAGAGTACAGCAGAGTACAGTAGAGGCAGCGTACAGTAGAGGTATAGTACAGTAGAGGTAGAGTATAGTAGAGGCAGAGTACAGTAGAGGTAGAGTACAGTAGAGGTAGAGTACAGTAGAGGTAGAGTACAGTAGAGTACAGTAGAGGTAGAGTACGGTAGAGGTAGAGTCCAGTAGAGGTAGAGTACAGTAGAGTACAGTAGAGGTAGAGTACAGAAGAGGTAGAGTACAGTAGAGTACAGTAGAGGTAGAGTATAGTAGAGGCAGAGTACAGTAGAGGCAGAGTATAGTAGAGGTAGAGTACAGTAGAGGTAGAGTACAGTAGAGTGCAGCAGAGTACAGTAGAGGTAGAGTACAGTAAAGTAAAGTACAGTATAGGTAGAGTACAGTAGAGTACAGTAGAGGTAGAGTATAGTAGAGGCAGAGTACAGCAGAGTACAGTAGAGGTAGAGTATAGTAGAGGCAGAGTACAGTAGAGTACAGTAGAGGTAGAGTATAGTAGAGGCAGAGTACAGTAGAGGTAGAGTATAGTAGAGGCAGAGCACAGTAGAGTACAGTAGAGGTAGAGTATAGTAGAGGCAGAGTACAGTAGAGGTAGAGAATAGTAGAGGCAGAGTACAGTAGAGGCAGAGTACAGTAGAGTACAGTAGAGGTAGAGTACAGTAGAGGTAGAGTACAGTAGAGGTAGAGTACAGTAGAGCACAGCAGAGTACAGTAGAGGTAGAGTACAGGTAGAGTACAGTAGAGGTAGAGTACAGTAGAGTACAGTGGAGTACAGCAGAGTACAGTAGAGGTAGAGTATAGTAGAGGTGGAGTACAGTAGAGGTAGAGTACAGCAGAGTACAGTAGAGGTAGAGTACAGCAGAGCACAGTAGAGGTAGAGTACAGTAGAGATAGAGTACAGTAGAGGTAGAGTACAGTAGAGTACAGCAGAGTACAGTAGAGGCAGAGTATAGTAGAGGTAGAGTACAGTAGAGTACAGTAGAGGTAGAGTACAGTAGAGTACAGCAGAGTACAGTAGAGGTAGAGTATAGTAGAGGTAGAGTACAGTAGAGGTAGAGTACAGCAGAGTACAGTGGAGGTAGAGTACAGTAGAGGTAGAGTACAGTAGAGGTAGAGTACAGTAGAGTACAGCAGAGTACAGTAGAGGTAGAGTATAGTAGAGGTAGAGTACAGTAGAGTACAGTAGAGGTAGAGTACAGTAGAGTACAGCAGAGTACAGTAGAGGTAGAGTACAGGTAGAGTACAGTAGAGTACAGTAGAGTACAGCAGAGTACAGTAGAGGCAGAGTACAGTAGAGGTAGAGTATAGTAGAGGTAGAGTACAGAAGAGGTAGAGTATAGTAGAGGTAGAGTACAGAAGAGGTAGAGTACAGTACAGTATAGGTAGAGTAGAGGCAGAGTACAGTAGAGGTAGAGTACAGTAGAGTACAGTAGAGGTAGAGTACAGTAGAGTACAGTAGAGGTAGAGTACAGTAGAGGTAGAGTACAGCAGAGTACAGTAGAGGTAGAGTATAGTAGAGGTAGAGTACAGTAGAGGTAGAGTACAGCAGAGGTAGAGTCCAGTAGAGTACAGTAGAGTACAGCAGAGTACAGTAGAGGCAGCGTACAGTAGAGGTATAGTACAGTAGAGGTAGAGTATAGTAGAGGCAGAGTACAGTAGAGGTAGAGTATAGTAGAGGTAGAGTACAGTAGAGGTAGAGTACAGTAGAGTACAGTAGAGGTAGAGTACGGTAGAGGTAGAGTCCAGTAGAGGTAGAGTACAGTAGAGTACAGTAGAGGTAGAGTACAGCAGAGTACAGTAGAGGTAGAGTACAGCAGAGTACAGTAGAGGTAGAGTACAGTAGAGGCAGAGTACAGTAGAGGTAGAGTACAGTGGAGTACAGTAGAGTATAGTAGAGGCAGAGTACAGTAGAGGTAAAGTATAGTAGAGGTAGAGTACAGAAGAGGTAGAGTACAGTAGAGTACAGTAGAGGTAGAGTATAGTAGAGGCAGAGTACAGTAGAGGCAGAGTATAGTAGAGGTAGAGTACAGTAGAGGTGGAGTACAGTAGAGTACAGCAGAGTACAGTAGAGGTAGAGTACAGTAAAGTAAAGTACAGTATAGGTAGAGTACAGTAGAGTACAGTAGAGGTAGAGTATAGTAGAGGCAGAGTACAGTAGAGGTAGAGTATAGTAGAGGCAGAGTACAGTAGAGGCAGAGTACAGTAGAGTACAGTAGAGGTAGAGTATAGTAGAGGCAGAGTACAGTAGAGGTAGAGTATAGTAGAGGCAGAGCACAGTAGAGTACAGTAGAGGTAGAGTATAGTAGAGGCAGAGTACAGTAGAGGTAGAGAATAGTAGAGGCAGAGTACAGTAGAGTACAGTAGAGGTAGAGTACAGTAGAGGTAGAGTACAGTAGAGCACAGCAGAGTACAGTAGAGGTAGAGTACAGGTAGAGTACAGTAGAGGTAGAGTACAGTAGAGGTAGAGTACAGTAGAGTACAGCAGAGTACAGTAGAGGTAGAGTATAGTAGAGGTAGAGTACAGTAGAGGTAGAGTACAGCAGAGTACAGTAGAGGTAGAGTACAGCAGAGTACAGTAGAGGTAGAGTACAGTAGAGATAGAGTACAGTAGAGGTAGAGTACAGTAGAGTACAGTAGAGGTAGAGTACAGTAGAGATAGAGTACAGTAGAGGTAGAGTACAGTAGAGTACAGTAGAGATAGAGTACAGTAGAGGTAGAGTACAGCAGAGTACAGTAGAGGTAGAGTACAGTAGAGATAGAGTATAGTAGAGGTAGAGTACAGTAGAGTACAGTAGAGGTAGAGTACAGTAGAGTACAGCAGAGTACAGTAGAGGTAGAGTATAGTAGAGGTAGAGTACAGTAGAGGTAGAGTACAGCAGAGTACAGTAGAGGTAGAGTACAGTAGAGGTAGAGTACAGTAGAGTACAGTAGAGTACAGCAGAGTACAGTAGAGGTAGAGTATAGTAGAGGTAGAGTACAGTAGAGTACAGCAGAGTACAGTAGAGGTAGAGTACAGGTAGAGTACAGTAGAGTACAGTAGAGTACAGCAGAGTACAGTAGAGGCAGAGTACAGTAGAGGTAGAGTATAGTAGAGGTAGAGTACAGAAGAGGTAGAGTATAGTAGAGGTAGAGTATAGTAGAGGTAGAGTACAGAAGAGGTAGAGTACAGTACAGTATAGGTAGAGTACAGTAGAGTACAGTAGAGGTAGAGTACAGTAGAATATAGTAGAGGTATAGTACAGAAGAGGTAGAGTACAGTAGAGTACAGTAGAGGTAGAGTACAGTAAAGTATAGTAGAGGTATAGTACAGAAGAGGTAGAGTACAGTAGAGTACAGTAGAGGTAGAGTACACTAGAGTACAGTAGAGGTAGAGTACAGTAGAGGTGGCGTACAGTGGAGTACAATAGAGGTAGAGTACAGTAGAGTACAGTAGAGGTAGAGTACAGTAGAGGTGGCGTACAGTGGAGTACAGTAGAGGTAGAGTACAGTGGAGTACAGTAGAGGGCACCGCTCAAACAAACCTTTCAGCTGTTCTGCCATATTCTGGATTAAAGAACAATCAGAGACAGGAGAAGGAATTTCAACACTCTTATTTCTAAATCTAATCTAGAGTAATTTTTGCTTATTAATATGGTTGAATTGGATCATTGAAGGTCAGCAGCAAAGACCAAATCAATCAAATTGATCAAATAAATGCAGTCTTGCTGAGCAGAAGAGACTTCTTTTAAAAGCATGAAATAATCCCAGTATTTGTATCGTGTGTGTGAAACCTCAGCACTGCTGTTCAGATGGGCACTCACAGGTTTAGCATCAGAGCTGTGCTGTATGAAATTTATTGATTATGTAATATTATTTTAACAGGCTACAGAGGGAAGAGGGCGTGAGATTTTGAAAAAGCGACGCCCCCTGCTGGTCAGTGCTGGAATCGCTCTGGCACCGGATGCTTTCCGAACCGTTCTCGATGCTGACCGCAAAATCAAAGGTTACAGTTTTTTCATCTCATTTTACTGTTTTGTTAATGTTTGTCAATGCTGTTTATTACAGGTCTGGCTTTGAGACGTTATGCTGATAGTAGCGTAGAAGTGCCGTTTGACAAATTCCCATGTCAGATCTACATGTGGAAAATCAATCCAGCCCTCCTTTAGTCCCATAAATTTGTGCGTAATCGATGCCTGCCGACAGACCGATGCGTTTGATCTGTCGAAGATCAGCGGCGCTTTCTGAAGACTGTTACAAGATGCTTTATTTTATGTATCACCGATACTTACAAGTTGGTTTATTTCTTAAGCACATTTAAAAATGGCCGCAGACCGACCAAAGTGCTGTTCAACAATAATTATAAAAAATACAAGAAATTAAGAAGAAAAAAAAAACAGTTAAGAGCAAAAAAGATTACATTTTAAAAGCCAAAGAGTTTTAAGACAAGATTTTAACTCAGATAGAGATGAAGCCATTCTCATAAAATTAGACGTCAGAGTGTGTGTGTGTGTGTGTGTGTGTGTGTGTGTGTGTGTGTGTGTGTGTGACAGGCAGCGTTTGTCCTGACAGATCTGCTGACTACATATGTGTGATAAATCATTATATATATATATATAATTTTTTTTTTGTAAACGTTATGCTTTAAACAGTTCACCCTAGAATGAAAATGAAGTCATCTTTACTCACCCTGGTGTTGTTCTAATGAAGACTTTACTGTTATTACACCTTGTGTTTGCCTGAGTCATGTTAAACTGTACTCGAGGCGTACTGAGCTGGTTTTGTTGTGTTTTGTGGTTCTGTTTCTCTAGGTGATGGAGACCAAGATCATGTGACACATCTCGCCGCTAAAGCCCAACATCACATCACCTGTGTGCAGAAGGTCGAAGGTCATTTGGCTGGACTGGATGAGAGCTCAGATGATAAAGAGAGGTAGGTGTGTGTGTGTGTGTGTGTGTGTGTGAGAGAGAGAGAGAGAGTGCGTGTGTGTGTGTGTGTGTGTGTGTGTGTGTGTGTCTGTGTGTGTGTGTGTGTGTATGTGTGTATGTGTGTGAGTGAGTGTTTTTTATTCCCCATGTTGCTCGTTTTCAAGACATTAAACATTTAAAAAATGTTGGAATAGTTATTTACACTGGCTGTCAAAAGTTTTAATTGCTGCATTTATTTGTTATTTCTTCAGTGTCACATGATCCTTCAGAAATCATTCTAATATGATGATTTGATGCTCAAGAAACATTTATGATTATTATCAATGTTAAAAAGTTCATATTTTTGTGGAAACTGAGATACATTTTATTTTTCAGGATTCTTTGATGAATAGGAAGTTCAAAAGAACAGCATTTATTTGAAATAGGATCTTTTGTAACATAATAAATGTTAATATTAATATGCATACTTTCACAATAAAAATATAAATGTTCTTTTTTTCTCCAAACTTTTGAATGGCAGTGTATCACGGTTTCTCAACAAAAATCTGAAGCAGGACATGTTTTCAACATTGACAAAATCATCATATTAGAGTGATTTCTGAAGGATCATGTGACACTGAAGACTGGAGTAATGATGCTGAAAATTCAGCTTTGACCACAGGAATAAATTACACTTTACTGTATATTCACATAGAAAACAGATGATTTACGTTATAATAATATCTCACAATTTTTACTGTATTTTTGATAAAATAAATGCAGCTTTGTTGAGAAGAAGAGACTTCTTTCAGAAACATGAAAAATAATCTTCATTATTCCAAACTTTTGACCGGTAGTCTACTCTAGACTCATATCATTCTCCCAAATGAAAGCTTTTGTTATGTTTTGCTCACTCCCAAAAGCCACAGACTCTGTGTGTTCATTAAAATAAGGCTGGCTATGAATTCCCTGCATTCACCCCAGAATTCCTCATTGTACAGTTCTGTTCTCAAGGCTACATTCAGGACATCATTACAGTGGAAATAAACTTGATTCTTCTGTTTTTCTTCTGCAACGAGGGAACATGCGAATAAAACCAGCAGAGCCAAAGCAGGAATTCATTATTTCGTATGACTGAAGCTCAGAGGCCGAGGGAATCGGTCTCATGTTGTTTCTGTGGTGTGTGTGTTTGCTTGTCAGGGTGAGATTATGGGCGTCTCTGGCCAAGATCGCCCGAAAGCAGGAGGTTTTTGATGTGTGTCGAGCGGCCTGTCGCTTCTGTCTGCTGTATGATGACGGACGATGGGAAAACTCCAGTAAGTGACCCCCGCGAGAGCCAGGAATAATGTAATGATGTAGAGCTGCTGTACGTTGCCATGACGTTCACACGCGCAAAACTGTAACAATGTATCTCACGGTCACCTTGCTCTCACTTGAAATGTGTCCCCACATTAAAGGCCCTTGCACACTGAGTCCGAAATTCGCGTCCGAAATTTTCGCACGTTAAAAAATAAATACGACCTCACATTATGTCAATCACACTTGTACACTGCCTCCGAAACTTTCGTCCGTCAAAAAAAAAATCGAATCGGGTTCGATTAGATTTTTCGCATCCGTAACAAGGGTTTGATACGATTTTCGGATACGAAAAAACGCATGCGAAAATTTCGGATTCAGTGTGCAAGGACCTTAAGTCTTTGAATTTGAGGGTATTGGACCTGGAAAGTCCTTGAAAGGTCCTTGAGTTTGAAGTTAACCGAGGTATGGGAACCCTGTTTCAAAAATAAGTTTACAAGAGATGTGTGTAATATTACAATAACTTCTGGATTCCAAGTGTAATGTTCAGACTCTCTTATGGGACAGGAGGATTTCCCTGAAGACTGAAACTCTGTTTGAAGATCATTATGTGTGCAATTCTGTTTGATGATATTAGGATCTTAGAAATGACACACAACTCACCTTTAAACAATATTTGTGTAATGCTGAAGCTGAGGCGGTTGGATCCATTTGAAGAATTTTATTGACACATGCAATGAAACACAGGTAAGCAGACATATATTGAGACAGGCAAGAATCAAAGGGAATATCCAGTACTCGTAGTGAAACACAGGCTGAGGTCGGGCAGGCAGAAAAGGGTCACAGAGTCCAGAGTCCAGGCAGAGATCTAAGGTCCAGATAAACACAGAGAATGATACAGGGAAAACGCTCGGTAATGTCCGCAATGCAACACAAGACTTCGCAAGGGAACAATGGAAGGGACAGTCCAGATAAAGGGGAGCTGATAGAGAACAGGTGGCGGTGATGAGTATGATCAGGGAAACCAGGCAGGGCTGGAGAGTGATAATGGCAAGAGGGAGTGATGGGAAATGCAGTTCTAATATTCCGGAGAGAGGGAACGGATGAGGCCAGAGGGAGGCGTAGCTGAGCGCTCCGTGACAATTTGGAATATGCAATTATTTTTTGAAAGCTTTTATTTTGGTGCAAACTCGTTTATACTTTGTCTACATTTTCTCCTAGATATCAAGTGTAGAATTAATCCACAAGTGTTTTATGTTTTTACTTTCTGCTCACTTATGTTTGCTGGTATTATTGACTATCTTTAAAGATTTATTTAGGCTTTCATTTCACGCTGAAGTCTTAAAAATGGCCAGAACAGATAAGTGAAGGTTTCGATCCATCTGTCGACTATCATTAATGTTTCACGAGTCTTCCGAGAGCCATCGCATCATCGCGCCGAAGTGACCGATTAGTTAATCGCATCCTCAGGGCTTCACTGAGTCTGATGAATAGAAAGATAAACAGTGTTATTACTTATTACTATTAAATTACTCAAGTGGAATTCAGAAATGAATGACGGAATGAATTATGAGACCAGACATGCACTGTAATCACCAGTGGGAAGATTTCAATTAAAGGAATCATGAAATCATCAAACTGGGATTGATCACAATCTGGCGTGACTATTCAGTTTATATGTACTGTTGATAAAGAATAGGGGGAATAATATTACAAATTTATCCTGTTTATGAGGCAAAAGACTTGTGTGACACACTGTAAAACATATGTCTGTAATAAGTTATAACAACTTGTTGGGATAACTTAAATATCCAACTTAACTAAACTAAAGTTAACTGAACTTAATATTTTAAGTCAAGCACAAACACATACTTTTCTAACTTGAAACAACACACTATTTCTTATCTAATGTTGAATTTTAATTTGTGATAAATAATCACAGCAATAATTTTTACAGTGCAAACAAATGTCCAAGATCCTCAGGTGTGTCCTGAATCTGATGAGTGATTCCCTCGCGTGTGATCGCAGGTAAACTGAAGAACACAGCGAGTCCCGAGCGAAGGAGCCAGACTGATCCGCTTCTGCGTCTGTTAGCTGAGGTCCACTTCATCAGCGCTGAGGTAAACTCTGCTTTCTTATCGAACGCTTCCCTCGTGATGAGTGCGCCGTGATTCTCAGCCAGTCAAGCCCACAGCCAGTCTGATTGGTCAATTCCAATCCCAATATCACACAGTTCGCGAAAAAACGTGAATGGATCCGATCGTGACAAACATCAGTATTTGTTTTAGAGTTGAATTCAATTAAATTTATTTTTAAAGGGATAGTTCACCCAAAAATGAAAATTCTGTCAGTAATTACTCACCCTCATGTTGTTCCAACCCCGTAAGACCTTCGTTCATCTTCGGAACACAAATTAAGATATTTTTGATTAAATCTGAGAGCTGATCACTCCTCCATAGGCTTCTAAGGGACCGAAACTTGCTGGCCCAGAAAAGTTATTAAAGACATCGTTAATATAGTCCAAGTGACTACAGTGGCTCGATCTTAAGTTTATAAAGCGATGAGAATACTTTTTGTGCGCAAAAACTGACATCTGGTCTTTTCACGTAGTGTTTAAGCGTAGCGTGTCTGTGTTGTACGTCACCACGTAGGCTCACTATTGGCCGACGCTGGTCATGTGTGATACGTGGTGACGTACAACACAGACGCGCTGCGCTTAAACACTACGTGAAAAGACCAGAGGCCCAGAGAGAAGGAAATGAAAAGTGGAATAAAGTCGTTATTTTTGTTTGTTTTTGCGCACAAAAAGTATTCTCGTCACTTTATAAACTTAAGATCGAGCCACTGTAGTCACTTGGACTATATTAACGATGTCTTTAATAACTTTTCTGGGCCAGCAAGTTTCAGTCCCTTAGAAGCCTATGGAAGAGTGATCAGCTCTCAGATTTAATCAAAAATATCTTAATTTGTGTTCCGAAGATGAACGAAGGTCTTACGGGGTTGGAACAACATGAGGGTGAAATTTCATTTTTGGGTGAACTAACCCTTTAAAGCACATTTAAATACAACTCATGTTGTTCCAAAGTGCTGTAAAGGTTCAAAAAACAGCAAATAAAACCAACAAATCCACAAAACCTCAATCAGTGATGAAATTCAGGACCCTAAACACTATTGAATGCTAATGACATCTTTAGAATCAGTTTTGCTCTTAATATAGACAGGAACTGAACAGTGGAGATAGATCCTCAATGTTTCTGCAGTTGTAGGAACGTTGATGCAATGAAGGGACGTCAGAGAAGCACTAAAACACTGAATCTTTTTAACGGAAATGCTCATCATTTATTCTCCCTCATTCCCTCGTTTCAGACCAATTGACTTTCTTTCTTCCGTGGAACACAAAAGAAGAATTTGTAAATGGTGATTGTGTAAATGTGTTTTGAAAATGAGATGAAAATGAATAAATCCTCCTCGTTCCACAGCATATGGGTTTGTAAGTCAGTGAATGATGTAACTGTAATTTTGGCTGAAACACTTTTTATGAAATGAAGGAAATGAAGATGTCTCACTCAATCATGTGACGTTTTTTTAATGACTCCATTAGACCTCCAGGATGATCTGTGTAATTGTCTTCAGAGACGCGTTTGCTTTGAATACGCGTGGAGATTTTGGCACAGTGAATTGGAGAAGCGATGACCTTGACAGGAGCCGCTTCTCTTTGAAAAGCACATCACTTTGTTCTCGGCGAAGATGTTTCCTCTGTTTTCGAAGGCGTTGATTTTTCAAAAGGCGTCCTTTTAATTTGATGAGCGTTTCCATCCGGGGGAAGTGAAGGGATGTGAGATCCTCATGGACATGCGAGGCTTTGATCCTCACCCTGTGTTAACCGTTCAATCCCATCAGCCCCGGCTGCACACGCGACACTGGAGAGGAATTACAGAGAGTCTCTGCTACTGAACGTCTAATGCAAAGACTCTCAAACCCTGTGAAAGCCTATGAAATTGTAATCGGAAAAATCTTAAATCTAAAAAGTTGTGTATTTTGTATCATATTTGATACATCAGGCTTTTATGGCTCGTGATATAGTGAGAATATGGAGGAAAAACAGCTCAGTTTTATTCAGAGAGTCAAACTGAGCAGAAATATGCAGCAGATGCTGATATTCATATGAAATTCTGATGCTTGTAATGTAAATCAATGAGATCTTTATAACAGGATAGCAGATACTTGTATAAAATGCATATAAATATTAATATCTGCCAATAATATGATATTTAAATCCTTAGTTTTATGATCTGTATGAATAAACCTTCCTCAAAAGCCTGATGATCATATTTGATACTCGTGATTTTTATAATAAATGATGATGGATAATGAAGTAAACCTGCATTAGTCCAGCTGAAATATTACTAACAATATCAAAGTTATTCATGCATTTCCTTGATAAAATCAGAGCAGATTCGACACAGAAAGACAAGAGAAGCTCGAGCTGACGTTTGTACTATTATACTAAAAGACTTTTACTTGATAAAACAGACTAAACTATCAATCAGAGACAGAAGGACATTGCAGTGTTTTTCAGCATTTAATTTTTCATTTTAGAGGCTTTAGAAATATGCGTATCAAATAGGATTTATAGGGTTAATTGAATACAGCAGAAATATTTATAAAGGCTTAGTTATAGTGATTCAGTTCAAGTTCTCATTAAAATTGGCATCCCATAAAGCCCAGTATTGTGTTGTCTAGGTAACCATCCTGAAACTGCGCTCTGAGGGGGTGGAGCTAAACGGCTCCGCTGTGACACCTGATGAACGAAGGACACGCCCACCTGAGGAGGACGACGCCCACTGGACCCTGTACAGGTGAGCAAAAGCACTCTTATTGAGATTAATAACCCTGACTTGTTTACATGCGTGTCTCTGTGTACCATACTCTCATCTCAGAAGCTGACTGGATGTTAAGCGTGTTATATTAATATGTGGACCCGAACAGACAAGATAATCACAGAGAGACGCTCTGTTCCACATCCCAGCATGCATTAAATGACTTTCTCAGATTATGAACCGCATGAAACAATAAGCTTGAGAGGCGTGTGAATCACAGATAAACAAAGCTGTTCTTCACCAACAGACCGGCTGATCATCCAGAACACTGTCTCACATATCGGCCTTCCAAACGAGATCAGACCACAGTAGATTCAGCTTTATTGTGTAGTGGTGTGTGTAAATTGCCATATGATCATTGTGATGACATAAAGGCATCATAAAAGTGCAGAATACAAGTAAAATCTAAATCTAAAATCTTATCAGTGTGTTATATTAGTAATATTGTATCATTAAATACTGAGATAATTCAGAATAGTTAAATGGTAAAATATTGCTTTGCACCAGTTGACTTTTTACAACTTTAGCCTATTTATAGCAAATTTATATTAATTACATTTTTTTAATATTTAAAAAAAAAATTTAAATGAACTAAAATTCTATATAAACTATGTTGTTGTTAGGTGTGTCAGTATAATGTAAATCAGTATAATCCATGTAATTTTATAATTATTTTAATTGAATTGTTATTATTTTATTTTCATATTTATTTATTTTAATTTTATTTAAATATTATAGAATTCTTTTATTATTTTATCTTAATTTTACATCATTATTTTTATATATTACGTCATTATTTTATAATTTTATTTAACTATTATAGAATTATTTAATTATTTTATTACATTATTATTTGTTGTATTATTCTGTAATTATATCATTTTTAAATATGGTATTTTATAATTTTATCTAATTATTAAAGAATTACACCATTATTTTATATATTTTTTTGTTTTATAATTTTATTTTATTAATATGCAATTAATTCATAATTTTATTTGATCATTTTTCAATTAATGCAAATCAATATAAATTAATTATTTCAAAACAATATAAGTGCAATATACTAATAATGTAATAATCTTAAAATAGTAATGACATACATTCTCATGTGTAGAGCGGCTGCTATATAACTGTTACAGAAGCATAATTGGTTGTCGTTGCCTTTTTTTGTGTCTTTCCTCAGTGATTGGATCAAGGGTTTATCGGCGTACGCCACCGGTCACTTCCTGCGGGGGGCGGAGCTGGGGGCGGAGCTTAGCGAGGCGTGGCTGGTGGCTAATGCAGCTGTGTATCTGTGGAACTACAACATCTGGCTTCTGGCCACTAGAGGGCATCGGCTTCTCCTGCCCACTTTCAGCCGTCTCATACAACTCCTCAGACAGACAGGGCATGCTGGGTAAGATATGGGCTTGACTTACTGTATTAGTGATGTTTGATAGGTCAGTCCTCACTAGTACTAGTGCTGACAGTGATGTGCAGAAACCTTTACAAGTTTAGTGTGTGTGTTTGAGTTCCAAACATGAATGATTGTTGAGAAAAGGGCTTTATTTTATTTTTTTATTACATTTTTCTACAATTATATAATTATTTTCTATATTATTGTATAACTTTATTAGTTGTGTTTGTTGCATCAGTCCTCACTAGTACTCAATCATGTGTCTTGTTGAAGAGAGGTGTGCTTTTATTTTATTTGTTCTATAATTCTATAATTATTTTATAAATATTTTTAATCATTTAATTTAATTATTTTATAATTTCATCATTATTTTATATATATTATTTTATTTTATAATTTAGTTATTATATAATTATTGTATTATTTTATTTTATAATTTAATTTAATTATTCTAGTTACATCATTTATTTTTTATTTTTTATTTTTATTTTATTATAATATAATTATGTCAGTATTTTATCATTTTATTTAATTATTTTATTTAATTATTCTATAGTTACATACTTATTTGTATATTATTTTTTATATATTGTTTTATTTTATAATTTAGTTATTATATAATTATTGTATTATTTTATTTTATAATTTTATTTAATTATGCTAGTTACATCATTATTCTTTATTTTATTCTTTTATTTTATTGTAATATAATTGTCAGTTTTATCATTTTATTTAATTATTTTATTTAATTATTCTATAATTACATCATTTTTTAATTATTTTTTATTATTCTGTAATTATATTGTTTTTTTATGTATAATTTTATTTTGTAATTATTATTTAATTACAGAATTTTATATATATATATATTTATATATATAATTCTGTAATTATATTATTTATGTATATAATTTTATTCTATAATTTCCTTGATTTATTTGTCTGTGCTTTATTTCAGAGAGGTGGTTCTGGTGGTCATGCTCTGTGACGCTGTGGCTCAGGGCCTCATCGAGCCGTGGTGTGTGACGCGTGTGGATCAGGAGCCGCAGGACACAGAGAAGGCAATCGTTCAGCCGACAGCCGAAAAGACCAAGAGAGTGCGAGGAAAGAGCGTGGAGAAACCAGGCGCGACCCACGGCCCGGTGCTGGACGCCGCTGCCATGCAGGAGCTGAAGAAAGCGTTAGAGGTGAGCAACTGCTTTAGTCCTGTCGAGGCTGTGAACACAAAACACACTGGAAACTGCCCCTGTGCAAAGCATTGTGGGTGATCTCAGACCATAATTAGACTCTCTGAAGACAGGCACCTGAATTTAAAACAAGCTAAGCACCCATTGTGAATTAAATTAGAGTTAAAACTAGCTTTCATTTCTTTATGACTGACAAAATGTGTAATCCAGATGAATGCAGATTTTATATGCAATTCAAATACATAAATCTTGATATATATATATATATGTGTTATATCAAGATGATAAACTCTGTTATAAAGTCAGAATTGTGAGATATAAACATGCAGTTCTGAGAAAAAAAGTCAGAATTTCAAATTTATTTCTCGCAATTGAATGTTTTTATCTCACAATTCTGACTTTATATCATGCAATTCTGACTTTATAACATATAACATGCCCCTGTGCAAAGCATTGTGGGTAATCTCAGACCATAATTAGACTCTCTGAAGGCAGCCCCTGAATTTAAAACAAGCACCCATTGTGAATTAAATTAGAGTTAAAATTAGCTTTCAATTCTTTATGACTGACAAAATGTGTAATCCAAATGAGTGGAGATTTTATATGCAATTCAAATACATAAATCTTGATATATATGAGGAGCATGAGAGTATTTTCCTGATCCAAGTGAACACTTTTAATGAAAAGAGGCCCATAAAAATCTTTCAGAAACACCTCGTGCGTTCTGCTGCTTCTCTTCTGCACGCTCCCTCTAATTAAATTTCCCTTTGCTGTCTTTAGTGCAGATTTACAGGCTTCCTCTGCACGTATCAGCGGTAATTCCACATGAAAGCCTTTTTAATATAGGGAAATTATTCACTAACTACTTTTCCTAACACTGCTCTTTTCACACTTGACATGAGAAGCTAATCTCGCTTGCGTTTTTATCTATTTCAAACAGCATGTCGGCTCGAGGAAACTTGAGATGTGAAGTGGAAGAGGAGGGAGTTTGTGAAGGTTCCCAGCATGCAGTTTTGCGTTTAAAAGACGTCTAATAGCCGCTCAAACACAGCCCAGACGTCTAGGCTAAACAAGGCAACATTTGGGCTGTCAGGGAAAATCTAAACCACAGCCCAAGAATAGACTCGTCATCAGTTAGATAAAGAAATGAGATGAGTGAAGAAATTAAACCAAACACCTTGTAATCACTGTTGACTTTGCTTACATGATGGAATATCATACATCTCACAAGTTATTTAGTCAAAAACGACATGTAGCCAAACTCTGTGTGTGTGTGTGTGTGTGTTGTGTAGGTGTGTGAGTTTGCGCTGAAGCTGTCCAATGGGAACGCTGAGCCGGTGCCGGTCCAGGTGAGGAAGCAGATCTTGAGCTCGTGGGTCTCGGTTAAACAGCTTCTTCACCAGCAGATCGGACCCAAGCTGGACATCAGCGATGAGGTGACGTCACAGAGCCACACTAACACTGGCCCAAACTGAGCCGAGATATGAAACACCTGGGGTCTCATTTATGAAACTGTGCGTAGGATCATTAAAGTGTACGTGCGCCCGAAAGACAAATGTGGCATATGGCAAAAAATATTCAGACTTATAAAACCTATGGAAGCTTGTTTCCGCCACAGAATAAAACATTTTAAAAGATAATTGCGACTTTTTATCTCACAATTGCGAGTTTACATCTCACAATTCTGACTTTAACTCGCAATTCTGACTTTATAACACGCAATTATGACTTTATATCTCACAATTCTGACTTTAACTCGCAATTCTGACTTTATAACACGCAATTATGACTTTATATCTCACAATTCTGACTTTAACTCGCAATTCTGACTTTATAACACGCAATTATGACTTTATATCTCACAATTCTGACTTTATATCTCACAATTCTGACTATATATCCCGCAATTGTGACTTTATATCTCAAAATTCTGACTTTATATCTCGCAATTCTGACTTTATATCTCAAAATTCTGACTTTATATCTCGCAATTCTGACTTTATATCTCGCAATTATGACTTTATATCTCACAATTCTGACTATATATCCCGCAATTGTGACTTTATATCTCAAAATTCTGACTTTATATCTCGCAATTCTGACTTTATATCTCGCAATTATGACTTTATATCTCACAATTCTGACTATATATCCCGCAATTCTGACTTTATATCTCGCAATTCTGACTTTATATCTCGCAATTCTGACTTTAACTCGCAATTCTGACTTTATATCACGCAATTATGACTTTATATCTCACAATTCTGACTATATATCACGCAATTCTGACTTTATATCTCGCAATTCTGACTTTAACTCGCAATTCTGACTTTATATCTCACAATTCTGACTATATATCCCGCAATTCTGACTTTAACTCGCAATTCTGACTTTATATCACGTAATTCTGACTATATATCTCACAATTCTGACTTTAACTCGCAATTCTGACTTTATATCTCGCAATTATGACTTTAAACCTCACAATTTTGACTTTATATCTCGCAATTCTGACTTTATATCTCGCAATTCTGACTTTATAACTCACAATTCTGACTATATCTCGCAATTCTGACTATATATCTCACAATTCTGACTTTAACTAGCAATTCTGACTTTATATCACGCAATTCTGACTATATATCTCACAATTCTGACTTTAACTCGCAATTCTGACTTTATATCACGCAATTCTGACTATATATCTCACAATTCTGACTTTAACTCGCAATTCTGACTTTATATCTTTCAATTATGACTTTAAATCTCACAATTTTGACTTTATATCTCGCAATTCTGACTTTATATCTCACAATTCTGACTTTATATCTCGCAATTCTGACTTTATAACTCGCAATTCTGATTTTATAACTCGCAATTCTGACTATATCTCGCAATTCTGACTTTATATCTCGCAATTCTGACTTTATAACACGCAATTGCGACTTTGTATCACACAATTCTGAATAAAAAGTCTTGCATTCAAATATGACATGGCTTTATAGGTTTAGTATCAAATTCAAGTCGCTGTCGTTTGCCTACAGAACAACCACTGGCTCTAATCCCTTTTACCTAAACTCATGTAAATATAAATAAATGTACACATCTCATCTCAAGCCCACAGCTGCTTGATTCTGTGTGTGTAGAGTAAGAACGAGGCAGTGACGGCCGTGTCCCGTGTGCTGGTGGCGATGGAGATGCTTCGGTGTAACAGGAACACCAGACTGATGGAGTTCAGCGTTCCCAGCCTGTCTGTGGTGAGAACATCATCATCATCATCATCATCATCACAACCTCTTCAAATACAGGAAATCTGTTCTGTCAGTCAGACATTAGGTTGATTGTTCTGAAAAACTCGATCTGCACCAAAGGGGATTATAATAAATGATTTATTTCTTGTATATATGTTTGCCTTTCTATTTTTAACCAAACATTTATCTATGTTTTTTTTTTTTTTAACGTGGGTGCGTTTAAATTGATTTCTCTGTACAGTACATCAACACAGATCAACTCATCACATAGTATTCACAGACTAGGATGTTGAAATACAGTGCATATATTTATCAAAATCTAGAGAGGTTTCGATAAATGAGTTAATCAATATCTAACCTGATGAAAAATATTGATTTGATCTGCTATAACATTTTGCAAGACACATTTGGCCGTTAACTTCTAAATGCATCATTATGTAAAAACATTAGATATGCTAAATATGCAATTATGATGATGCGGTAGCTTGTCCCAAAGCTTGCCTACTCTTCTTCTTCTTCACATAAAGAGTACATGCTTTTAGGGAATACTAGTATGAGTAGGTCAGTCTGGACGCTGCATGACTCAACCAATGGTGTGAGTTTGTGGGTGGGGCTATTTGTTTGGCTGGCCAATGGCAGGCAGGGGGAGTGTCCAGGAAACTATTTGGTAACACTTTATAACACTGTTCCTTCATTAATGAATAACTACACAGGCACAAATGAGTAACGCACTATTAACATTCTAGTAACTACTAACTAACAAGAAACTTGTAAAATTAGTAAGTAATAGCGCTCAGTTGAATATGGTAGTTCACTATTAGCTAATCAGTGTGTGTGTGTGTGTGTGTGTGTGTGTGTGTGTGTGTGTGTGTGTGTGTGTGTGTTTCAGCTGGTGTCGATGGCGACGGGCTGTCAGTGGACCGACCCAGTGCTGGAGTTGTCTGTGTGGACTCAGCTCGCTCTATACACTCATCAGACACATGACCACGACCTTCTCATGACCTGCACCCAGAATGCACTGCAGCTGGAGCACAGTGCCCTTCACAGGGTGAACACACACACTTATGCTCTGTGAGTGCTAGACGTACAGTATATGTACAGGACGTCTCTTTATTAATGCACCACATCTGCATATCAACATTATTGCCTAGAGTTTGATTAAACATTGAGTTTGTACAGCATAAAAACCATTGTGTGAGCATAAAAACTGTGTGTGTGTGTGTGTGTGTGTGTGTGCAGGTTCAGTGTGCGTTCAGTGCAGGAGATGTTGAGCAGCGCTGCATGTGTGAGAGGTCAGAGTTTGACCCATGAGGCCAGAGGTCATCAGATCAGATACATGGAGGGTCTGCGAGCGCTTCAGTCCAGCGTCAGGTCAGTTCTCAGACTGAACTCGCTCTCGCTAGCCTCTTTACAGTACACTTCACATTGCGAATTGAAAATATGCCAAATGGAAACACGTCAATTGCACAAAAACTCCCATATATCGCACACATATATCGTAATTTATTACTGTGAAGCTGCTTTGATACAACCTATGTTGTGAAAAGCGCTATATAAATAAACTTGACTTGACTTGACTTGACACATGAGGGGGTTTTTCAGGCAATTCGAAAAAGGAATATTTCGTTATAGGAATATTTCGTAATAATAGTTTTTGCGCATTTACAGTCACATGACGTAGAAGGAGCGGTGTGATTGGACAGAAGACGAGACACAGTTCTTTATTAAATTTATAAAAGACAAAAGAATTACAGGAATACTGGATTCTAAACAAGAAAGAAATGCCAGAGTTTATCAAGATCTTGAAGCAGAAATGAGGGAGAAACACTCAGAAACTCACAGTAGAAGAGGCTTTCCTTGCCGTTAATGCTGGGAAAACACGCCTACGACTTCTTCCAATAAAAACAATGACTTTAAGCAACGGCTGCCGGCAGTAAAAGGCGATGCAAATCTGCGACCCGGAAGGTCACGACGTGCCAGACTTCAGGGTCCGAGTGTCAGCCGCATAATCCATGGAGAAATGCTTCAGTCTATATGTCTATATGTGTGGAAAATTACTGTTTATCTATTTCTTAGATAACCTGAAGCAAGGACGTAGCTTAGGCCGTGGTGAAGGGTAAAACTGCTGTGTGTGTGTGTGTGTGTGTGTGGTGTGTGTGTGTGTGTGTGTGTGTGGGTGTGGGTGTGTGTGTGTGTGGTGAAGGGTATAACTGCTGTGATCCTACGAACTCCTTGTGAGTCTTGAAGCTGAACTTCTGCTGAGTGATCCAAATGCAGTGTTTATTGAACAATCCAAAGTACAGGCAGGTTCAAACACAGGCAGGGTCAAACACAGGCAGAGTCAAACACAGGCAGAGTCAAACACAGGCAGGGTCAAACACAGGCAGGGTCAAACACAGGCAGAGTCAAACACAGGCAGGGTCAAACACAGGCAGGGTCAAGCACAGGCAGGGTCAAACACAGGCAGAGTCAAACACAGGCAGGGTCAAACACAGGCAGGGTCAAACACAGGCAGAGTCAAACACAGGCAGGGTCAAACACAGGCAGGGTCAAACACAGGCAGGGTCAAACACAGGCAGGGTCAAACACAGGCAGGGTCAAACACAGGCAGAGTCAAACACAGGCAGGGTCAAACACAGGCAGAGTCAAACACAGGCAGGGTCAAACACAGGCAGGGTCAAACACAGGCAGAGTCAAACACAGGCAGGGTCAAACACAGGCAGGGTCAAACACAGGCAGGGTCAAACACAGGCAGGGTCAAACACAGGCAGGGTCAAACACAGGCAGGGTCAAACACAGGCAGAGTCAAACACAGGCAGGGTCAAACACAGGCAGGGTCAAACACAGGCAGGGTCAAACACAGGCAGAGTCAAACACAGGCAGGGTCAAACACAGGCAGGGTCAAACACAGGCAGGGTCAAACACAGGCAGGGTCAAACACAGGCAGGGTCAAACACAGGCAGGGTCAAACACAGGCAGAGTCAAACACCGGCAGGGTCAAACACCGGCAGGGTCAAACACAGGCAGGGTCAAACACAGGCAGGGTCAAACACAGGCAGAGTCAAACACCGGCAGGGTCAAACACCGGCAGGGTCAAACACAGGCAGAGTCAAACAGGCAGGGTCAAACACAGGCAGAGTCAAACAGGTAGAGTCAAACACAGGCAGGGTCAAACACAGGCAGAGTCAAACACAGGCAGAGTCAAACACAGACAGGGTCAAACACAGGCAGGGTCAAACACAGACAGAGTCAAACACAGGCAGGGTCAAACACAGGCAGGGTCAAACACAGGCAGGGTCAAACACATGCAGAGTCAAACACAGGCAGGGTCAGGCAGAGTCAAACACAGGCAGAGTCAAACACAGGCAGGGTCAAACACAGGCAGGGTCAAACACAGGCAGGGTCAAACACAGGCAGAGTCAAACACAGGCAGGGTCAAACACAGGCAGAGTCAAACACAGGCAGAGTCAAACACAGGCAGGGTCAAACACAGGCAGGGTCAAACACAGGCAGAGTCAAACACAGGCAGGGTCAAACACAGGCAGGGTCAAACACAGGCAGAGTCAAACACAGGCAGGGTCAAACACAGGCAGAGTCAAACACAGGCAGAGTCAAACACAGGCAGAGTCAAACACAGGCAGGGTCAAACACAGGCAGAGTCAAACACAGGCAGAGTCAAACACAGGCAGGGTCAAACACAGGCAGGGTCAAACACAGGCAGAGTCAAACACATGCAGAGTCAAACACAGGCAGAGTCAAACACAGGCAGGGTCAAACACAGGCAGAGTCAAACACAGGCAGGGTCAAACACAGGCAGGGTCAAACACAGGCAGAGTCAAACACATGCAGAGTCAAACACAGGCAGGGTCAGGCAGAGTCAAACACAGGCAGAGTCAAACACAGGCAGAGTCAAACACAGGCAGGGTCAAACACAGGCAGGGTCAAACACAGGCAGAGTCAAACACAGGCAGGGTCAAACACAGGCAGAGTCAAACACAGGCAGAGTCAAACACAGGCAGGGTCAAACACAGGCAGGGTCAAACACAGGCAGGGTCAAACACAGGCAGGGTCAAACACAGGCAGAGTCAAACACAGGCAGAGTCAAACACAGGCAGGGTCAAACACAGGCAGGGTCAAACACAGGCAGGGTCAAACACAGGCAGGGTCAAACACAGGCAGAGTCAAACACAGGCAGAGTCAAACACAGGCAGGGTCAAACACAGGCAGGGTCAAACAGGCAGGGTCAAACACAGGCAGAGTCAAACAGGTAGAGTCAAACACAGGCAGGGTCAAACACAGGCAGAGTCAAACACAGGCAGAGTCAAACACAGACAGGGTCAAACACAGGCAGGGTCAAACACAGACAGAGTCAAACACAGGCAGGGTCAAACACAGGCAGGGTCAAACACAGGCAGGGTCAAACACATGCAGAGTCAAACACAGGCAGGGTCAGGCAGAGTCAAACACAGGCAGAGTCAAACACAGGCAGAGTCAAACACAGGCAGGGTCAAACACAGGCAGGGTCAAACACAGGCAGGGTCAAACACAGGCAGAGTCAAACACAGGCAGGGTCAAACACAGGCAGAGTCAAACACAGGCAGAGTCAAACACAGGCAGGGTCAAACACAGGCAGGGTCAAACACAGGCAGAGTCAAACACAGGCAGGGTCAAACACAGGCAGGGTCAAACACAGGCAGAGTCAAACACAGGCAGGGTCAAACACAGGCAGAGTCAAACACAGGCAGAGTCAAACACAGGCAGAGTCAAACACAGGCAGAGTCAAACACAGGCAGGGTCAAACACAGGCAGAGTCAAACACAGGCAGAGTCAAACACAGGCAGGGTCAAACACAGGCAGGGTCAAACACAGGCAGAGTCAAACACATGCAGAGTCAAACACAGGCAGAGTCAAACACAGGCAGGGTCAAACACAGGCAGAGTCAAACACAGGCAGGGTCAAACACAGGCAGGGTCAAACACAGGCAGAGTCAAACACATGCAGAGTCAAACACAGGCAGGGTCAGGCAGAGTCAAACACAGGCAGAGTCAAACACAGGCAGAGTCAAACACAGGCAGGGTCAAACACAGGCAGGGTCAAACACAGGCAGGGTCAAACACAGGCAGAGTCAAACACAGGCAGGGTCAAACACAGGCAGAGTCAAACACAGGCAGAGTCAAACACAGGCAGGGTCAAACACAGGCAGGGTCAAACACAGGCAGAGTCAAACACAGGCAGGGTCAAACACAGGCAGGGTCAAACACAGGCAGGGTCAAACACAGGCAGGGTCAAACACAGGCAGAGTCAAACACAGGCAGAGTCAAACACAGGCAGGGTCAAACACAGGCAGAGTCAAACACAGGCAGGGTCAAACACAGGCAGGGTCAAACACAGGCAGGGTCAAACACAGGCAGAGTCAAACACAGGCAGGGTCAAACACAGGCAGGGTCAAACACAGGCAGAGTCAAACACAGGCAGAGTCAAACACAGGCAGGGTCAAACACAGGCAGGGTCAAACACAGGCAGGGTCAAACACAGGCAGGGTCAAACACAGGCAGAGTCAAACACAGGCAGAGTCAAACACAGGCAGGGTCAAACACAGGCAGGGTCAAACACAGGCAGAGTCAAACACAGGCAGGGTCAAACACAGGCAGAGTCAAACACAGGCAGAGTCAAACACAGGCAGGGTCAAACACAGGCAGGGTCAAACACAGGCAGGGTCAAACACAGGCAGGGTCAAACACAGGCAGAGTCAAACACAGGCAGAGTCAAACACAGGCAGGGTCAAACACAGGCAGGGTCAAACAGGCAGGGTCAAACACAGGCAGAGTCAAACAGGTAGAGTCAAACACAGGCAGGGTCAAACACAGGCAGAGTCAAACACAGGCAGAGTCAAACACAGGCAGGGTCAAACACAGGCAGAGTCAAACACAGGCAGGGTCAAACACAGGCAGGGTCAAACACAGGCAGGGTCAAACACAGGCAGGGTCAAACACAGGCAGAGTCAAACACAGGCAGAGTCAAACACAGGCAGGGTCAAACACAGGCAGGGTCAAACACAGGCAGGGTCAAACACAGGCAGGGTCAAACACAGGCAGGGTCAAACACAGGCAGAGTCAAACACAGGCAGAGTCAAACACAGGCAGGGTCAAACACAGGCAGGGTCAAACACAGGCAGAGTCAAACACAGGCAGAGTCAAACACAGGCAGGGTCAAACACAGGCAGAGTCAAACACAGGCAGGGTCAAACACAGGCAGGGTCAAACACAGGCAGGGTCAAACACAGGCAGGGTCAAACACAGGCAGAGTCAAACACAGGCAGAGTCAAACACAGGCAGGGTCAAACACAGGCAGGGTCAAACACAGGCAGGGTCAAACACAGGCAGGGTCAAACACAGGCAGGGTCAAACACAGGCAGAGTCAAACACAGGCAGAGTCAAACACAGGCAGGGTCAAACACAGGCAGGGTCAAACACAGGCAGGGTCAAACACAGGCAGGGTCAAACACAGGCAGAGTCAAACACAGGCAGGGTCAAACACAGGCAGAGTCAAACAGGCAGGGTCAAACACAGGCAGAGTCAAACAGGCACAGTCAAACACAGGCAGGGTCAAACACAGGCAGAGTCAAACAAAGACAGGGTCAAACACAGGCAGGGTCAAACACAGACAGAGTCAAACACAGGCAGGGTCAAACACAGGCAGGGTCAAACACAGGCAGAGTCAAACACATGCAGAGTCAAACACAGGCAGGGTCAGGCAGAGTCAAACACAGGCAGAGTCAAACACAGGCAGAGTCAAACACAGGCAGGGTCAAACACAGGCAGGGTCAAACACAGGCAGGGTCAAACACAGGCAGAGTCAAACACAGGCAGGGTCAAACACAGGCAGAGTCAAACACAGGCAGAGTCAAACACAGGCAGGGTCAAACACAGGCAGGGTCAAACACAGGCAGGGTCAAACACAGGCAGGGTCAAACACAGGCAGAGTCAAACACAGGCAGGGTCAAACACAGGCAGAGTCAAACACAGGCAGAGTCAAACACAGGCAGGGTCAAACACAGGCAGGGTCAAACACAGGCAGAGTCAAACACAGGCAGGGTCAAACACAGGCAGGGTCAAACACAGGCAGAGTCAAACACAGGCAGAGTCAAACACAGGCAGGGTCAAACACAGGCAGAGTCAAACACAGGCAGGGTCAAACACAGGCAGGGTCAAACACAGGCAGGGTCAAACACAGGCAGGGTCAAACACAGGCAGAGTCAAACACAGGCAGGGTCAAACACAAGCAGGGTCAAACACAGGCAGGGTCAAACACAGGCAGGGTCAAACACAGGCAGGGTCAAACAGGCAGGGTCAAACACAGGCAGAGTCAAACAGGCAGGGTCAAACACAGGCAGAGTCAAACAGGCAGAGTCAAACACAGGCAGGGTCAAACACAGGCAGAGTCAAACAAAGACAGGGTCAAACACAGGCAGGGTCAAACACAGACAGAGTCAAACACAGGCAGGGTCAAACACAGGCAGGGTCAAACACAGGCAGAGTCAAACACATGCAGAGTCAAACACAGGCAGGGTCAGGCAGAGTCAAACACAGGCAGAATCAAACACAGGCAGAGTCAAACACAGGCAGGGTCAAACACAGGCAGGGTCAAACACAGGCAGGGTCAAACACAGGCAGAGTCAAACACAGGCAGGGTCAAACACAGGCAGAGTCAAACACAGGCAGAGTCAAACACAGGCAGGGTCAAACACAGGCAGGATCAAACACAGGCAGAGTCAAACACAGGCAGGGTCAAACACAGGCAGGGTCAAACACAGGCAGGGTCAAACACAGGCAGGGTCAAACACAGGCAGAGTCAAACACATGCAGAGTCAAACACAGGCAGGGTCAAACACAGGCAGGGTCAAACACAGGCAGAGTCAAACACAGGCAGAGTCAAACACAGGCAGGGTCAAACACAGGCAGGGTCAAACACAGGCAGGGTCAAACACAGGCAGAGTCAAACACAGGCAGGGTCAAACACAGGCAGGGTCAGGCAGAGTCAAACACAGGCAGAGTCAAACACAGGCAGGGTCAAACACAGGCAGGGTCAAACACATGCAGAGTCAAACACAGGCAGAGTCAAACACAGGCAGAGTCAAACACAGGCAGGGTCAGGCAGAGTCAAACACAGGCAGAGTCAAACACAGGCAGGGTCAAACACAGGCAGGGTCAAACACAGGCAGGGTCAAACACAGGCAGGGTCAAACACAGGCAGAGTCAAACACCGGCAGGGTCAAACACAGGCAGGGTCAAACACAGGCAGAGTCAAACACAGGCAGAGTCAAACACAGGCAGGGTCAAACACAGGCAGAGTCAAACACAGGCAGAGTCAAACACAGGCAGAGTCAAACACAGGCAGGGTCAAACACAGGCAGGGTCAAACACAGGCAGGGTCAAACACAGGCAGGGTCAGGCAGAGTCAAACACAGGCAGGGTCAAACACAGGCAGGGTCAAACACAGGCAGGGTCAAACACAGGCAGGGTCAGGCAGAGTCAAACACAGGCAGAGTCAAACACAGGCAGGGTCAAACACAGGCAGGGTCAAACACAGGCAGAGTCAAACACAGGCAGAGTCAAACACAGGCAGGGTCAAACACAGGCAGAGTCAAACACAGGCAGGGTCAGGCAGAGTCAAACACAGGCAGAGTCAAACACAGGCAGGGTCAAACACAGGCAGGGTCAAACACAGGCAGGGTCAAACACAGGCAGAGTCAAACACAGGCAGGGTCAAACACAGGCAGAGTCAAACACAGGCAGGGTCAGGCAGAGTCAAACACAGGCAGAGTCAAACACAGGCAGGGTCAAACACAGGCAGGGTCAAACACAGGCAGGGTCAAACACAGGCAGAGTCAAACACAGGCAGAGTCAAACACAGGCAGAGTCAAACACAGGCAGGGTCAAACACAGGCAGAGTCAAACACAGGCAGAGTCAAACACAGGCAGGGTCAGGCAGAGTCAAACACAGGCAGAGTCAAACACAGGCAGGGTCAAACACAGGCAGGGTCAAACACAGGCAGGGTCAAACACAGGCAGGGTCAAACACAGGCAGAGTCAAACACCGGCAGGGTCAAACACCGGCAGGGTCAAACACAGGCAGAGTCAAACACATGCAGAGTCAAACACAGGCAGGGTCAAACACAGGCAGGGTCAAACACAGGCAGAGTCAAACACAGGCAGGGTCAAACACAGGCAGGGTCAAACACAGGCAGGGTCAAACACAGGCAGGGTCAAACACAGGCAGGGTCAGGCAGAGTCTAACACAGGCAGGGTCAAACACAGGCAGGGTCAAACACAGGCAGGGTCAAACACAGGCAGAGTCAAACACAGGCAGAGTCAAACACAGGCAGGGTCAAACACTGGCAGGGTCAAACACAGGCAGAGTCAAACACAGGCAGGGTCAAACACAGGCAGGGTCAAACACAGGCAGAGTCAAACACAGGCAGAGTCAAACACAGGCAGAGTCAAACACAGGCAGGGTCAAACACAGGCAGGGTCAAACACAGGCAGGGTCAAACACAGGCAGAGTCAAACACAGGCAGAGTCAAACACAGGCAGGGTCAAACACAGGCAGGGTCAAACACAGGCAGAGTCAAACACAGGCAGGGTCAAACACAGGCAGGGTCAAACACAGGCAGAGTCAAACACAGGCAGAGTCAAACACAGGCAGAGTCAAACACAGGCAGGGTCAAACACAGGCAGAGTCAAACACAGGCAGGGTCAAACACTGGCAGGGTCAAACACTGGCAGGGTCAAACACAGGCAGAGTCAAACACAGGCAGGGTCAAACACAGGCAGAGTCAAACACAGGCAGAGTCAAACACAGGCAGGGTCAGGCAGAGTCAAACACAGGCAGAGTCAAACACAGGCAGGGTCAAACACAGGCAGGGTCAAACACAGGCAGGGTCAAACACAGGCAGGGTCAAACACAGGCAGAGTCAAACACCGGCAGGGTCAAACACCGGCAGGGTCAAACACAGGCAGGGTCAAACACAGGCAGAGTCAAACACAGGCAGAGTCAAACACAGGCAGGGTCAAACACTGGCAGGGTCAAACACAGGCAGAGTCAAACACAGGCAGGGTCAAACACAGGCAGGGTCAAACACAGGCAGAGTCAAACACAGGCAGAGTCAAACACAGGCAGAGTCAAACACAGGCAGGGTCAAACACAGGCAGAGTCAAACACAGGCAGAGTCAAACACAGGCAGAGTCAAACACAGGCAGGGTCAAACACAGGCAGGGTCAAACACAGGCAGGGTCAAACACAGGCAGAGTCAAACACAGGCAGAGTCAAACACAGGCAGGGTCAAACACAGGCAGGGTCAAACACAGGCAGGGTCAAACACAGGCAGAGTCAAACACAGGCAGAGTCAAACACAGGCAGAGTCAAACACAGGCAGGGTCAAACACAGGCAGGGTCAAACACAGGCAGAGTCAAACACAGGCAGAGTCAAACACAGGCAGGGTCAAACACAGGCAGGGTCAAACACAGGCAGAGTCAAACACAGGCAGAGTCAAACACAGGCAGGGTCAAACACAGGCAGAGTCAAACACAGGCAGGGTCAGGCAGAGTCAAACACAGGCAGAGTCAAACACAGGCAGGGTCAAACACAGGCAGGGTCAAACACAGGCAGGGTCAAACACAGGCAGAGTCAAACACAGGCAGAGTCAAACACAGGCAGAGTCAAACACAGGCAGGGTCAAACACAGGCAGAGTCAAACACAGGCAGAGTCAAACACAGGCAGGGTCAGGCAGAGTCAAACACAGGCAGAGTCAAACACAGGCAGGGTCAAACACAGGCAGGGTCAAACACAGGCAGGGTCAAACACAGGCAGGGTCAAACACAGGCAGAGTCAAACACCGGCAGGGTCAAACACCGGCAGGGTCAAACACAGGCAGAGTCAAACACATGCAGAGTCAAACACAGGCAGGGTCAAACACAGGCAGGGTCAAACACAGGCAGAGTCAAACACAGGCAGGGTCAAACACAGGCAGGGTCAAACACAGGCAGGGTCAAACACAGGCAGGGTCAAACACAGGCAGGGTCAGGCAGAGTCTAACACAGGCAGGGTCAAACACAGGCAGGGTCAAACACAGGCAGGGTCAAACACAGGCAGAGTCAAACACAGGCAGAGTCAAACACAGGCAGGGTCAAACACTGGCAGGGTCAAACACATGCAGAGTCAAACACAGGCAGAGTCAAACACAGGCAGAGTCAAACACATGCAGAGTCAAACACAGGCAGGGTCAAACACAGGCAGGGTCAAACACAGGCAGGGTCAAACACAGGCAGAATCAAACACAGGCAGTCCATGAAACCGCAAACTATCTTCAGTAAAACTTTTCTTTAATTTATCATAATTCTGACTCTTGTCTTAATTGATAATTTCTGGTTCTGGGTCTTTGACTGTAAATCCCCTTGTAATGGTGTAGTGGATAATTTAATCATTTGACAAAATACAAAAAAGAAAGTGATTTTAAAAAGCAGGAGAAGGGTTGCTTTAGGCATTTAATGAAACAATTATAATGCCACATACCATAAAACATAACATTAACTTTATTAATCTGTCACGTAGTAACGACTACAGCAAATCAGCTGTTCTCCTGTAGGAGACGTTACAGAACGTCGAGTGGCGGTTAAAGTCGCGCATGCGTTGCCGTTCCACCAGAGGCTGTTGCTTAAAGTCCCTGATAATGTCTAGTGCGGCGGCTGTGATGTACGTAAACCCACCAACATCCAACCTTGCCATCATTTTTGGAATGACTTATCGTTTAACATTACGCTTTAGTCGCATAACATCAGTTAATGGAAACGCCGTCTTTTTGCAATAGTTTTTTATTGATATTTAAAAAATTAAAAATGTTTTGCGCAAATCTGTACTAGAAACGTGGCTACTGACTGTCTGACTGCCCCCTCTTCCTCTGATGTGTGTGTGTGTGTAGTTTTGCAGCGCAGGCGGGCAGCTGGGGTGTGTGTGTGTCCGCAGCGGGTCACTACTGGAACGCCTGTGTTCCTCTCCTGGACTCGAGAGCGGCCCGACGACAGCTCAGAGAACCACTGGAGCTCACCCTGAAGGCCATGATGAACACTTACAGCACACACACACCTGTAAACACACACACACACCTGTAAACATACACACACACACACACCTGTAAACACGCTCACACACACCTGTAAACATACACACACACACACACACACCTGTAAACACGCTCACACACACACACATGTCTGGTTCACTATCTTTGTGGGGACTCTCCATAGACGTAATGGTTTTTATACTGTACAAACTGTACATTCTATCCCCTTACACTGCCCCTGCCCCTAAACCTGCCCATCACAGAAAACATTCTGCATTTTTACTTTCTCAAAACAACTCATCCTGTGTGATTTATAAGCCTTTTGAAAAGTGGGGACCGCTGGCTGGTCCCCACAATGTAGGTGATCTCAGGTTTTACTATTCTTATGGGGACATTTGGTCCCCACAATGTAATATAAACAAGGGCCTATATACACGCTCACACACACACACACAGACACACACCCTGTAAACACGCTCTCACACACACACACCTGTAAACACACTCTCACACACACACACACATCTGTAAACACACGCTCTCACACACACACACACACACACACACCTGTAAACACACGCTCACACACACACCCCTGTAAACATGCTCTCTCTCTCACACACACACACACACACACCCCTGTAAACATGCTCACACACATATAACTTCTAAACATTGTTTATTATGACCGCGTTTGTTATATGTTTACAGTTGTGTGTGAGTGTGTCAGAGTGTGTGAGTGTGTGTGTGTGTTATAAGTGTGTTTGTTATTTGTTTCCAGTATCCAGATGTCAGTTGCTTTATATTTGTGTGTTCAGGACAAAAGCATTAGAGCGTCTGGACTCGAGAACGACGGACCAGAAACACCAGAAACCACAAGTAAGGATTATTTTAACTAACTGATTGTTTTACTCATATAAAGTCTAATATCAAGCGTAGCATCAGTTCTGGCAGCTCTCGTTAGTCCAGCTCTCATCAGTTACTCTCAGCTGATCCTCGACCTGTAGGAACATGACTCATATACTCATATATCAGCTCTGTCAGTATTATCAGCAGCTGTCGTGTTTCTCTGGAGCTCGTGACCCTCCTCCCTCCCCAGCTCCACCTCCCTCCCCAGCTCCTCCTCCCTCCCAGCTCCACCTCCCTCCCCAGCTCCACCTCCCTCCCCAGCTCCTCCTCCCTCCCCAGCTCCACCTCCCTCCCCAGCTCCACCTCCCTCCCCAGCTCCTCCTCCCTCCCAGCTCCACCTCCCCAGCTCCACCTCCCTCCCCAGCTCCTCCTCCCTCCCAGCTCCACCTCCCCAGCTCCACCTCCCTCCCCAGCTCCACCTCCCTCCCCAGCTCCCCAGCTCCTCCTCCCTCCCCAGCTCCACCTCCCTCCCCAGCTCCACCTCCCCAGCTCCACCTCCCTCCCCAGCTCCCCAGCTCCTCCTCCCTCCCCAGCTCCCCAGCTCCTCCTCCCTCCCCAGCTCCCCAGCTCCTCCTCCCTCCCCAGCTCCCCAGCTCCTCCTCCCTCCCCAGCTCCCCAGCTCCTCCTCCCTCCCCAGCTCCCCAGCTCCACCTCCCTCCACAGCTCGTCCACCCTCCCCAGCTCCACCTCCCTCCCCAGCTCCTCCACCCTCCCCAGCTCCTCCTCCCTCCCCAGCTCCACCTGTCTTGGTCAGGATTCGGCATTCTGAGTCCCCCTGAATCAGACTAAAATTCTCTAATCATGTTTTACATTAATATTAATTAATGATATCTTCAATACATTCATGTTGGTTCTGTTCTGTTTACCCTGAGGGGGATTATTGCTGCTCTTATCCATGCTAGGCTGTTCTTGCCCAGAACAGAACCAGACCGCCAATCCAAACTGTATGCTAACTGTATTTGATGATAGTGATGCTGACAGAAACTACTGATGTCAGACTTTAGTTTAATTGAAAGGGTTTCTCTCTCTATAGATAGACGGACAGATAGATAGATGGATGTACGGACAGATGGATGGACGGATGGATGGATGGATGATGGATCTCTCTCTCTCTCTCTAACGTGCCTCTCTCTCTCTCTCTCTCTCTCCCTCTCTCACTCTCTCTCTCTCTCTCCCCCTCTCTCGCTCTCTCTCTCTCTCTCTCTCTCTCGTCCGCTCTCTCTCTCTCTCGCTCTCTCTCTCTCTCTCTCTCTCTCTCACCCGCTCTCTCTCTCTCTCTCTCTCTCTCTCTCTCTCTCAGGTGATGATGAGCTGAAGGTGTGTGTGTCCATGATCAACGCTCTGCTCCTCATTCATGCTGACACTGGAGACTGGAAGAGAAGCCTAAAGCTGCTGGACGAGGCCGTCAGAGACATGCCACACACACACCGACTGTGAGTCCTTCCCTCCAACACACACACACACACACACACACACACACACACACACACACACACACACACACACACACACACACACACTGCTGCAATATCTGCTCATCTGCCCTTTTAACTTGCTGCGCTTCACGGGTCACTGAATACATGAAGCCAGAGGAGATACAAATGATGCAGAACAGAGCCATGATGATTTATGTGTGTGTGTGTGTGTGTGTGTGTGTGTGTGTGTGTGTGTGTGTGTGTGCGTGTGTGTGTGTGTGTGTGTGTGCGTGTGCATGTGTATGTGTGTGTGTAAACTACTACAGATAAACCATATAACAGTTATCAGTTCTCTATGTCAGTAAACGCCTCCATCTGCTGGTTCTCTGTAGAACAGAGTTGTTACTGTGATGTTTTTACATGTTTTCAGCAGTCGCTGTCATGCAAGAAGGAACAGAACAAGCGAGAAACACGAGCAATACAAAGTTTCAAACATTATCTAGAATAGGAAACTGTGTTCATAAGGAAACAATGCTATTTACCTATAAAGAAACTCAATGTACTGTTTGCAGATGCACATTTAGACATAGTCCAGAACAAAGATGAACTCACACAGTGGAAACAGTCTCAGTTTTCAAAAGACTTGAAATTAAAAAATGTTGCCTTAGAGGCTCAGACAAGTGAAAGGTTTAGATGTTCTCGTTCTTTAGTCTGTCTGTGAGGTTTTGGCGACACCTGCTGGTCTTACACACGCACTGCATGTTTCCATTTGTGGTCAATAATGAATTAAAGGGATAGTTCACCCAAAAATGAAAATTCTGTCATCATTTACTTACCCTCAAGTTGTTTCAAACCTGTAAGAATTTCTTTTTTCTGCTGAACACAAAAGAAGATATTTTGAAAAATGTCTGTAACCAAACAGTTGATGGACCCCACTGACTTCCATAGTATTTTTTTTTCCTGTTTGGTTACAGACATTTTTCAAAATATCTTCTTTTGTGTTCAGCAGAAAAAAGAAATTCTTACAGGTTTGAAACAACTTGAGGGTGAGTAAATGATGACAGAATTTTCATTTTTGGGTGAACTATCCCTTTAATCTCAAGAATTTATGTCTTTAGATCAATTTAAGATTATGAGAAACATAAAATCTGTCAAGTGTGTCCAAATGTTTGCTTTCTAGTGTGATTCTCAGTTACAGTAAATGAATGATCAGACACTCGGTCTTTTCTCTCTGTGTGTATGTGTGTGTGTGTGTGTGTGTGTGCGCAGGGCTCTGTTAAAGCAGCGTGTTCTGGTCAAGGCCCGTCTGGGAGAGTCGGTTCTGCTGGACATGCAGCGGTTCAGAGACGAGGACGAGATCTTCTGCTCTCACATGTGGAGGCGAGCAGCTCAGTGTGCGAAACACACACACCAGCGCCTGACCTACTATCAGAACGCCATCACAGCACTGAAGGTGAAGCCAGCACACTGGAACACAACTCTTTCATCAGTCTGATCACAGTATTAGAGATCAAGCACAGGGACTGTGTGTGTGTGTGTGTGTGTGTGTGTGAGTGAGAGCGTGTGTTTACAGGTGTGTGTGTGCTGTAAGTGTTGATCATGGCCTTCAGGATGAGCTCCAGTGTATCTCTGTGACCTGCGGGTCTTACACGTTACTATGTTTTCATTAGTTGGGGAGTAATGTGTGAATCTTGTGAAGGAAAGGTCTGGATCACATTTTGCACCAAACCCAAAAATAGTCATGTGAGATTTTGCATATACATATATATATTCATGTACAGTAATGAGGCAAAATATTTGGGGCAAAATGTGCATAACTGTCACCATGCAAAATAGCTAATTATTAGTTTGTTTGTTTTTTAAGAATTTAGATCAAAAGAATTCAGCCAGGTGTTTCCAGACTTTGCATGCCAGTGTAATGAATTATCTGACACATAAAAATCATCATAAAAATTACAGATGGCCATTTCTAGACATAATCATTATTAAATTAGTACAAAAATGCTACTGTGATCTTACCTTACAATTGTTTTTAACAAATGTCAATTCTTATTTTCCCAATATCTCATAGAGCGGAAAAAGAGTAGAAAAGTGCTTTACATTTTTTGTTTTTTATCCATTTTTATTTGAGTTGTAGTTTACTAATTTAAACTAAATGAAAACAACAAAAGTAACGAAAAGGTTTATTATGGTTTTAGTTTTAGTTAACTATAATAACCCTAATAAAAGCTGTATGTATATATACACTGTATATATTCAGATGTAATCAAAATTATTAATATAACTTTTTGGACCATTTTTTGTTTACTTTGTCACGTTTGACTACATGTTAGAAATATGTCTCTCAACAAACCTAGCCAGTTTAAATATATTTCATGTGTTCTAGCTCAAGCTCACCTGGTGCAGCTAATGAAGCCCTTGATTAGTGAGGCAACACGTGTTTTGCAGATCTGTGCTGTTCTGAGGGATTCTGTTCAGGGGGCTGAATAATTGTGAGACTGCAGAAGTCATTAAACGTTGCATTTTCAGTTGAATTTGGCAAACCACTTGAAACATTTGTTGTGTTGAGCTATTTCAATTACTTTAGTTTGATTTGTTCATTGCAAATCGCTGAAAGTCTGTAAATTTTGCTAATAAACCTGATTTGCAATGGGTGTTGAATAATTTTGATTTCAACTGTATGTAGTCCTGATTGTAGTGCTTGGAAGTCCTGGAATTTCTTTTTACAGTCTCTGTACGAACCCTGTTAATTTTCTCCATGAAAAAAATATATTTTAAAATGTTTCCCTGTTGATTTTGGGGGTGAAATATGCTTGACTGTGTGTGTTTCCTCAGTCTCCTGGCGCTCAGTGGCAGAAGGTGGACGTTCTGCTGGAGCTCGGCGAGTGGCTTTACGTCACACACTTTCCTGCGACTGACGTGCGTCTTCAGATCGAATGGGCCGCAGACGTGCTGATGTTCCCAGACGGTCAGTCTTCATCACGTGTCATTATCTTGTGTTCTGTACAAATCGATCACATGACCAACATCGCCTTTTTCGCCTTTGGCTTGCTTAGTTGTGGACATTTAATATTCAACAATATTATTGATCTGCCTGCATTGACACCATTATATGAGAACTGAACTGAGCTGGACGATGACATCACGGTTTTCTCCAGAGCGGCTATATATATATATATAAATGAACTAAATTAATCACATTTTTTTTCTTTCTTTTTTTTTTTTTTTACACCAAAAATGACCCATCACTGAACTCTACTTAAGCTGGACTGTGACGCTATATTCTTCTGGAAACAAACTCTGTTGCATTATTTTCCTGTTATCTCTGTAAAGCTGCTCTGACACACTCAGTATTGTAGAAAGCGCTGTATAAATAAAGCTGACTTGACCCCTGTGCCGTCAGAGGAGAGCGTGGCGTCCGGCGTGCGTGTGTGTGAGGTGCGGGCGGTCGGGCGTCTGGAGCGTCTGATGCGAACACACACACTGCTGGCTGTCGTCGAGGAGCGGTCGTCACACACACACCTGCAGCATCTGCTCACCGCGCTCAGCTTCACGCTCAACATCTGGAAGGTCAGCGCTTCACTTCCATCACACACTCCTTGTCCACACTAATACGCTTGAGTTTGAAAACGCATCTTTTTCTCTCCGTTTTGTCTTCCGTCGACACTGAGACGTGTTTTATTAATGAAAACGAGCTTTTTGAAAACGCTCTCCAAAGTGGATACATTTTAAAACGCTGTTTTCTCGGTGTGTGGACTGTCAAAACTGAGGTATTTAAAAGCGATGACGTAAGTTTAGTCATGTGACGCATATTGAACCCATAGATATTGATGTTTATAGTGGTGTTGTGTGCTGTTATATTCACTTTCACACTGTTGCTAAAATATGTTCCTTCACACACTCTTCATATCACAGTCCTGCACAGATGACAGAGCTCACTCTCCTCTGCTGTCCGGCAGTGAAACATGAGAACAGTTTTAGTGTTTTAGACCAAACATATAATGAGTGAGAGCGGCCTGGACGATCAGGGAATGAGGAGATATTTGGCTCTCCGTCCACACTAGAGTTTCATTGTGGATGAGAAGCTTTTGGAAAACGCTAAATTCACCTTTACTGCGCTTGTGTAAACCCTCACAAAACCTCACTGAGAAATACAGACGAAAAAATAAATGGTAAAGTTATCGCGCAATTCTTCTGACAGGACGATTATATTTAGCAGAGTATCTCCTCATTCCCTGATCGTCCAGGTCGCTCTCACTCATTATATGTTTGGTCTAAAACACTAAAACTGTTCTCATGTTTCACTGCAGGACAGCAGAGGAGAGTGAGCTCTGTGCAGGACTGTGATATGAAGAGTGTGTGAAGGAACATATTTCAGCAACAGTGTGAAAGTGAATATAACAGGCACAATACCGCTATAAACATCAATATCTGTGGGTTCAATATGCGTCACATGACTAAACTTACATCATCGTTTTTAAAAACCTCCGTTTTCCCAGTCCACACTACACCGAGAAAGTGACATTTTCAAATTTATCCAGTTTGGAGAGCGTTTTCATTAATAAAAACGCCGTCTCAGTGTGAACGGAAGGCCAAAACGGAGAGAAAAAGATGCGTTTCCAAAGGCCTCAGAGCGGGACGATAGGATTGTGTCCTCAAGTGTGTGTCCTTGTTGAATGCAGGTGTCCATGGAAACCGCACAGGAAGTGATGAATCAGTCAGCTGTGAGACCAAACGACAAGAAGTCTAAACTGGTGAGAGTAATAAGAACTAGATATCCAAAAAGCGTTTTGCTAATGTTCCACGTAAGTTATGAACAAAATATTTATTTATTTTAAAGATCAGGGAGATCGAGGCCTGATTAAGTGTTTGAGGGAGTTTTGATAACTTAAATGACTCATTGTACATGCCTATTATAAGAAGAATAAAAGTATGCTGTTTCTCTATTATACACGTTTAATTTTTCTCCAGCCGTCTCCTGTTGAGGACAAACCCCGAGGTAAAGCTGTAGAAGTGCCTCTTCCCATCAGCCCTGAGGAATGGGCTCAGTTTGAGTGTCCCGAGGAGCTTCGACAGGCCTTTGGTTCTGACGACGGCCCTTACAGCATCAACGGCTCGGCCCTCAGCGCGCAGGTCAGCGCATCTTCACTACCTCACATCATATGACAGATAATAAACTGATAATCCACCAGAGGGCGACGCCATCTCACATCTCACACACAAGGACCCTATCAGACACTCGGAGCAATGCAGCGCCAGGCGCGACACGAGTGTGTTTTGCTAGTTTCAGCCCGACGCAATTATCATTTTCACGCCCTGCACCACGTTTATTAAAGGGGTCATATAATGCCATTTTTGTACAAGCTAATATGATTCTTTAGGGTCTAAATTAAAAGTTTGTAATATACTTTAATTAAAAATTCTCATCTCAAGAAAAAACTCATTTTACCTGGTCAAAAACAGCTCTGTTTTCAGCACGCCGTTTGAGTGCATGTGTCTTTAAATGATAATGAGCTTTGCTCACCCCGCCCCTCTGTTCTGTGCGTGCGTACACCGTTAGAAATAATAATGCAATAACCATAACGCGTTGTTCATTATAAACGTGGGATTATGAATTATATTGAGAACGTCATACATAGAAAACATGCTGTAATGTACCCTGAGTGTAAACCTTAGACATTCATTTTGAAGCGTGCAGCAAGGTTTGCAAATTTGCAAAGATGAATATAAATATTAATATAAAGGTTAATAAAACATTACACGCACTTCTTTCGGAGGTTCAGCAGAAACACGTTGGTACCGATCCGTTTTTTCTCGTTTGTAAAGCTGTCTGGTGTGAAATGATTCGCGTAAACATGAAAGCATCGTGGGGAATCCCCGTGAGGGAATCCCCGCGTCAATCCTTTGGGCATATCCCTTCAAAAACAAACTCAGCCACTGCCTCTTCAACGGTTCGGATTTAGGAACATCAAAATGACTGCTGTGTTCCTTATTACACCGAAGAACAGAACACCACAATCGCAGACGCCATTCTGCTCATAGACAGTACTCCAGTGAGGGTATCAACAATGACGTGCGGACTATGATGATTGACAGCTCGCTCACGAGCGAGGGCGGGTCTGTGTTGAAACGCTGCTGTCAATCACCAATCGTGGGAGGGGCGTCGATTTTGTGATGTCATAAAATCGAACGGCTTGATTTCAGAGAGGGTCAAACATATAAGGAGATTTAAAAAAAAAAACACTGGATGGATTTTTATCATTTTATGATGGTTGTGTACAGGCACTGCCAACACACATTTCAGTACAATCAACTTGTAAAAGTGCATGTACCATTATATGACCCCTTTAAATAGCAAATGCATTTGCACCCATTCTGTGGCCCATGGGTTGCTTGTCTGAGAACGAGTGTATGTTCAGGCGCATTGTTGGACCGTTGCTATTGCGTAGTATTTTTTTTGTTATTTAAAGAGCGCATTAGTAATATGAGCCTGTTGGCGGGTCCACAACGTGCGTACACTCTGCTTATTACACACACACACTCTGCTTATTACACACACACTCTGCTTATTACACACACACACTCTGCTTATTACACACACACACTCTGCTTATTACACACACACTCTGCTTATAACACACACACTCTGCTTATTACACACACAGGGCCGCACAGCAGTACACAAACATGCCAAACGTAACCTCACACACACACACATAGCTTTGACCTCGCGCACGAGCAGATCCGTTTCCTCTCTGGAGAGTCGTTCAGTCTTTCCACTATCAGATTCCGTCATGTAAATAGCAAATCCGCCATGGCACGAGCGCAACTGGCATTTAAAGGGAATGGGAGAAGAGACTCTGATTGGTTTAACGCACGTTACGCCCAAAACACACCCATTACTCATTAAGAGAATAGAGACGACACTTTTAGACCAGCGCCGGGAGAGCCGACCTTTTTTCCCGTCGTTAAATTTGCAAAAGTGGATTCAGACACGACCTAAGTGAACTTGCGCTTTAGACCATGAGCTTAGATTGTTAATATAGGGCCCCATGTGACACATGATCAAAGCTGCGATAGAGCGGGAACGTTTCTGATCAATCACACAAGTATGTGGAGGAAATGGAAGTATTGATCTTTAGAGTGATATCTGTGACTTAAAGCATCTTCCTCATTGATCTGGACGAGAATTATCTCACTGAACAAAAACACCACAAGAGACTATTAGAAAACTGTCATGGGTTTATATGTAAAGTTATAAACACCATCCATCGGGTCGTCTTCATTGGCCAGCCCTACTATTTGAAAAGATCCGTAAGATTCATTGCATTGTGATGTTGTTTTGTTATTTTGTAAAATAAATTTCCTCTGCTCACCAAGGCTGCATTTATTTGATCAAAAAATACAGTAAAAAAAAAAAAAAATTGTCTTGTTTCCAGTCCAAATATAAAAAAATTCTTAACTCAAGATGCATTTACTAAAGTAGTAAAATGGCATAAGATATTATGTCTTGTTTTCTGGGGAAATAAATAAAAATTGAGTTCGTTTTTGCTAAAAACAAGCAGATAATTTTGCTTTTTTTAAGCAACAACTCACTTAATTTTGATTAATTCCCCCGGAAAAAAATACATAATATCTTATGCCATTTTACTCATCTAGTAAATGCTTCTTGATTTAAGAATCTTTAGATATTTGGACTGGAAACAAGACAAAACTACTGAGTAAGAAAGGCATTTTTGCAGTGTAGTGCCACATGATCCTTCAGAAATCACTCTAATATGCTGATTTGCTGCTCAAGAAACATTTATGATTATTATCAGTGTTGAAAACAGTTCATATGTGAACTAGAATTGCATGTGTTCATCATGGTAGTGTTTAATCGTGTCGTTTCAGAGCCAAACTCTGTTTTATTTGGATCTGTTGGTGAGAGAGCTGGAATCAGTCTCGTTGACCCCGTTGACCTTTGCCCCTCTCCACTTGGCAGAGGTCATCGCTCATGACCTGATGAAGAGCAGGAGTCAGTCTGACCTCTACCGACTCAGGTATCGCCCCGAACACAGTCACATGACATTAGATTCACAGCAGGATATGACATCACTTCATCTCACCTCTCAGGATCATCAGGAACTGTCGGGATCTGGGGTTTGAGTCTCCGTACGGCGAACAGCTCCTCAGCTTCACACGCGTTCCTGAGGACGAACAGATGTGGTGTGATTCTTCAGTCTCTAATCCGGTTTGGTCATTATCAGCTGCTTCGTGGTGTCTAACGCAACTTTACTTGATTTCAGGAGCCAGAGGGCCGTCGTGACTCAGAGAGACGTCGTGTCGGACCAGGTCAGTTTCTTCTGATGTGACTTTTATTGAGATGGAACAAACTATGACAGCATATTACAGCAATATTATAAATTAAAGTAGTTAGATCTCTTTTCAATAATAATAATAAAAATACTAATAATAAAAGAAAAACAACAAAACACACACACAAAAAGCACAGTTCAATTCAGTTAGCTATACATTAAGAATTGAGTTGGAAATAGTCATGCATACAAGAGAAGCAGATCGTGATATAACAGGGGTAATTTAAGAAAAACAGTAAATGATTACACTGCAAAAATGCTTTTCTTACTTAGTATTTTTGTCTTGTTTCCAGTCCAAATATCTAAAAATTCTTAAATCAAGATGCATTTACTAGATAAGTGAAATGACATAATTTACTTGTTTTCCAGGGGAATTAATCAAAATTAAGTGAGATTTTGCTTTAAAAAAGCAAAATTATCTGCCAATGGGGTCAGAAAAATTATTTTAATTCAAACAGAAAACAGATTATTTTTCTCACCCCATTTTGCCAGATAATTTTGCTTTTTTTAAGCAAAAACTCACTTCATTTTTATTTATTTCCACAGAAAACAAGACATAATATCTTATGGCATTTTACTCATCTAGTAAATGCATCTTGATTTAAGAAATGTTGGATATTTGGACTGGAAACAAGACAACAGTAAGTAAGAAAAGCATTTTTTGCAGTGTAAATGATTAATGGTTTAGTAGCAAGACGATGTGAGTGAAAATAAGTTGGGACTCAAGCTATTTTGTGATGTTTTCTGATGTGTTTAATGTCACACTGACACACTGAATCCTGTCAGATGCTGTTCGCTGAAGAGGATCCGAGTACAAGGACAGTAACCGGACACTGGCTGGCGAAGGCCGATGTGTGTATCAGTATGAACCTGTTTGAGCCGGCTAAAGTCCTGCTGAATCACACACACCTGACAGCCGAGGTGAGCGTGGACAAACACACATGATGCATGATGGAACTCAGCAATGACTGAAAATGTATTCATTTATTTATTAAAACATCTGCCAATAATCAGTGTGAGCTCAGATTTAAACAGATTTTTGGATGGGAAAAAATAAGACCTTTTGTGTAATGATAGGCAAGTTATCCCTGGAGAAATCATATTTTTGTATTTCTGATTTAAGACCAATTAATGAACTCATAACACTCTGAAATAACACATATTGCACTAGATTTAATGTAAAATCATTATTTAAATTAAGTGAACTACCGTTCAAAAGTCACCAATGCTGCATTTATTTGGTCAAAAATACAGTAAAAACAGTGAAATATTATAATAATGTAAATCATCTGTTTTCTATGTGAATATATAGTAAAGTGTAATTTATTCCTGTGATCAAAGCTGAATTTTCAGCATCATTACTCCAGTCTTCAGTGTCACATGATCCTTCAGAAATCACTCTAATATGATGATTTGATGATCAAGAAACAGTTATGATTAATATTAGAGTTGAAAACAGTTCATGTTTTTGTGGAAACTGTGATACATTTTATTTTTCAGGATTCTTTGATGAATAGAAAGTTCAAAAGAACAGCATTTATTTAAAACAGAATCTTTTGTAACATTATAAATGTCTTTACTGTCACTTTTGATCAATTTAATGCGTCCTTGTCATTATTATTTTTTTCATACTGACTGCACATGTTTGAATGGGTGTGTTTAAAGTCATTAAATGCATTTTAGCATAGAAAGTGTCATTTTCATGGTCCCTACAATCAGTCAATCACCAATATAATTTATCTTACGAGAAAAGAAAATGAATGCCTCTCAAATGTATTTTGTTGTAAAGATATTAATTGTAGATATTTTTCCTGCAGTGTGTAATTCACAGTGTAATTTCAGTCAATCATCTGCTACCTTAACAAGTCCCAGACATGTGCTGCTTCACACACTGCAAAAATGCTTTTCTTACTTTGTGTTTCTGTCTTGTTAATCAAAATTAAGTGAATTGGTGCTTAAAACAAGCAAAATGATCTGCCAATGGGGTCAGAAAAATAATCTTAATTCAAACAGACACAATAATATTTTTCTGACCCCATTGGCAGATCATTTTGCTTGTTTTAAGCACAAATTCACTTCATTTTTATTTATTTCCCCAGAAAACCAGACATAATATTTTATGGCATTTTACTACTTTAGTGAATGCATCTTGAATATCTCGATTATGTTTTATTGATATATTTGGACTGGAAACAAGACAAAAACACTAAGTAAGAAAAGCATATATTACAGTGTGTTCTGTAAAGCTCTTCTTTAAAGATCTTGAAGAGGTCTTTGTGGAACTTTAAATGATGCACACCTCAATATTTCTATACGTGTGCTTCAGAAACTTGGCGATCAGACGTCATTGGCCGAGAGTTTACACCTGCTGGCTGTTCTGGCCAATCAGGAGCAGAGATACAGCGAGGCCGTGGTCCTGTGTGAGCGAGCGCAGGAGATCGGAGGAGACGAGGAGTTCTTCTACCGGCTCGTTCAGACGCTGATGAGCGCTGTGGTGGGACGAGGAGGACAGGACACGCATCAGCAGGTGCACAATGATTGACAGACAATCAGCCAATTAAATTTAACATTTAATTTAATATTATTGATCTGCCTGCATTGACACCATTATATGAGAACTGAACTGAGCTGGACGATGACATCACGGTTTTCTCCAGAGCGGCTATATATATATATATATAAATAAATTAAATTAATAACTTTTTTACAACAGAAGTGACCCATCACTGAATTACTTAAGCTGGACTGACGCTGTTTTCTTCTAGAAACAAACATTGTTGCATTATTTTCCTGTTATCTCTGTAAAGCTGCTTTGAAACACTCTGTGTTGTAGAAAGCGCTGTATAAATAAAGCTGACTTGACTTGACAGCCGCTCATCGGAGGGCAGGAATGGAGAACTTTTTGCTAAACTTTGCAAAACACAGTTCTCTACATTATACACATCATTAAAGGGGTGGTTGATTATGATTTGACTTTTCTAGCTTTAGTTAGTGTGTAATGTTGCTGTTTGAGCATAAACAACATCTGCAAAGTTACAACGCTCAAAGTTCAGAGCAAAGGGAGAGATTTGCTTTTACAGAAATCGCTGTTTAAGGACTACAACAAACGGCTGGTAGAGACTACACCACATTCCTCCCGGGTTAGTGACATCACCAACCCTAGAATTTACATAAACCCCGCCCCCAGAACACGATTTATAGATTATCAAGACAGAATATGCTAATCAATGACTAGAAGATAACTACACATCAGCTTCATAAATTCATCAACTAACCGTTCAGAAATGTCCTGTTGCTTCTACATGTTGTCTCTTCTTCTTGAGTCTCTCCATCATTGTCTGACTCCGGTTTGAACATAAAAGGCTAAAAGTTTTTGAAATGTTCAGTGCATGTGTGTGTGAGGTAAAAGAACACGAGCTCTTGAAGCTCCGCCCCCTGCGCCGGGAGCAGCAGCTCATTTGCATTTAAAGGAACAGACACAAAAACGGTGTGTTTTCGCTCACCCTCAAAAAGTGACAATTTTAACATGCTATATAAAAATATCTGTGGGGTATTTAGAGCTAAAACTTCACACACACACTCACACGTTTGGGAAACACTGCCATTTAAATGCCACATTCATTTACTGATGACCGACAGCCAATGATCATGTGTGAAAACACATACATAAACTGATCACTTGCAAATCAAAACTTAAAGATTTTAAATATTTTTTTGTTTATAGTGAAAATATATATGCATATATTTACATATATGTATGTATATATATATATATATATATATATATATATATATATATATATTAGGGCTGGGGGAATTAACGCGTTAATCTTTGCGATTAATTTGAGATGTTTAACGCGTTAAAAAAAAAAAACGCAATTAACGCAGCACTTTTTTTTTGCCTCGTTTTAATGATTTCCTGTTGCGGCTGCTATTGAAAAAGCCGAAAATATGCCGTCCCGCCTCTCCATGTTCGGCGATCAGGTTTCATGAGCGGGTCTTTTCCGCTCCGTGTGTGCGCCTTGATCTCCGCTCCGTTATCGATTCCCAGCCCTAATATATATATATATATATATACACATTTATACACACACACACACACACACACACACAAAGGGCTTTATAAATAAAGTTGACTTTCTGACTTGCTTATATGCATATTCAATATATATATATATATATATGCATTGCATACATACAAGATACAATATAGATTGTTCCGCAGCAGCTTCACAATAGTAACAAATTCAAATTCTGCTGTAAAGCAATTCTAACAAGCCAAAAGTGTCATAATTCAGTCAGTCAGTTTAGTATTGATTCAGTTCCATATCCATAACTGTGTAAAATTCATCAGTTGTGCAAACATACTGTATATACAGTGTATCTGTGCACATATATGTATGTGTGACAAACTCCTGTTACTCCACTGCACTGAACAAGCTAAACACACACGATAGCAGTGTTTTACATGTTTCACATCTGTGTGTAGTTTGGTGTGTATGTGGCTGATCATTTGATGTTTGTGTAGAGTTACTACGCAAAAACACAATTTTTGGAAGAGTTAAAATAGCTTTGAATGAAGAGTTTGCTTTTGCAAGAGATGTCTGATGTTTTGCATGTTGTGTGTGTGTGTTTTGTGGTTTTGTGTGTAGAGTTTCACGAAATGGAGCCATAGTTTCAGAAATTGTGTAAAAGCTGTAGCAGTAATTGACACCAAACTGATGTCTGCATCAAACTCTTATGAACTCTTATGAACTCTAATGAACTCTTATGAACTCTAACTCTAATGAACTCTTATGAACTCTAATGAACTCTCATGAACTCTAATGAACTCTTATGAACTCTAATGAACTCTAATGAACTCTTATGAACTCTAATGAACTCTTATGAACTCTAATGAACTCTAATGAACTCTTATAAACTCTAATGAACTCTTATGAACTCTAATGAACTCTTATGAACTCTAATGAACTCTTATAAACTCTAGTGAACTCTAATGAACTCTTATAAACTCTAATGAACTTATGAACTAATGAACTCTAATGAACTCTTATGAACTCTAATGAAGTCTAATGAACTCTTATGAACTCTAATGAACTCTTATAAACTCTTATAAACTCTAATGAACTCTAATGAACTCTAATGAACTCTTATGAACTCTAATGAACTCTTATGAACTCTAATGAACTCTTATGAACTCTAATGAACTCTTATAAACTCTAATGAACTTATGAACTAATGAACTCTAATGAACTCTTATGAACTCTAATGAATTCGTATGAACTCTAATGAACTCTAATGAACTCTTATGAACTCTAATGAACTCTTATAAACTCTAATGAACTCTTATGAACTCTAATGAACTCTTATGAAATCTAATGAACTCTTATGAACTCTTATGAACTCTAATGAACTCTTATGAACTCTAATGAACTCTTATGAACTCTAATGAACTCTAATGAACTCTTATGAACTCTAATAAACTCTTATGAACTCTAATGAACTCTTATGAACTCTAATGAACTCTTATGAACTCTAATGAATTCTTATGTTTCCATATTATAATATATTACAGATGCTTTAGTTCTTAGGCTCAATACGTCAAATTAAATGAAAAGTGCATTTGTTGAAAATTTCTATACTATGCATTTCTAAACTAGGAGAGTAATGTTGTAGATCATGCTGTGTGTTCTGCAGGTGTGTGAGATCACAGAACAGGCGTGCGGAACCATCAGAGCGGTTCTAGAGCAGAGACAGAACCGAGCTTCGGTCCTTCGCTTCTTCATCGCGTCGCTGGAGACCAGGTGCACTTACTCACATGATGATCAACATCTGATGATCTGAGCTGAGTTACAGCGACACTCATTCCTCTGTGTGTGTGTGTGTGTGTGTGTGTGTGTGTGTGTGTGTGTGTGTGTGTGTGTGTGTGTGTGTGTGTGAAGGGGGGCTGTTTTACGCCGGCGTTTGCTTCGTCCTGCGTCTCCGCTGTTCTGTCTGAGTGATGCGGACCTGCAGATGTTGACCTCAGTGTGTGACACACTCACACACACTTCCTCTGAACTCCTGCAGCTGAGATACAGGACACACTCCGCTGAGGCCATGCTAGAACACGCCGACACGCTGAGGTGTAACACGTACACACTCACACTCACACTCACACTCACACACACATACAGACACACGCACACACGCACACACACACACACACACACACACACACACACACACACACACACACACACACACACACACACACACACACACACACTCAAGTTTGGGGTCAAAATTGAATATTTTACGATTAAAGTGACAGTAAACCAATTTATAATGTTACAAAATATTTTTATTTTACACTGTAATAATATTGCACAAATTTTACTCTTTTTTTTAATCAAATAAATGTGGCCTTGGTGAGCAAAATATACATTCAAAATCTTACCGATCCCAAACTTTTGAACAGTAGTGTATGTATGTACAGTAATGTTATTATTATTATTTTTTTGGATTAGATTTGACTTGGAAATATTCATGACCTTTTCATATATTCATAAACATCTCCTTTGATCTTTCTCCACTTCAGTAATCCTGCATTGTGACAAATGCATTTTTAAACCAACAGAAAGTTCATGTTCTCTCATTTAAGTCCAGGTCTCTCTATTAATAAAAGGTCTTCTGACCAGAATTAAATGCACATTGTTGTTTGTCTGTAGATTTGAATCGGATGTTTGATTTTGTGTTTTCATCCAGAATGCTGGCTGTTGATGCGTCGAGTGAAGAAGAGAAACAGCGCCACCTTCTGCACGCCTTCGGCATTATGAAGAAAGCCGTGTTTCTTCAGGAGGAAGTCGTCGCTGAAGCCCTGAACGTTCTTCCTCCTCACGAGGTACGAGATGTTTGACGATCATCAGAAGCACGACACATTAATCACATTTGTTTGTCGATAACCCGTTTCTTTCGAGGGGAACAAACGCGATTAGCACACGGGGAAATGTGATTGGGTTCTGCGTTCGTTAAGCTCTCTGGAACAGCTCACCGGCTCATCTAATTCATTTTGCCTCACGCTGCATTATGGATTTTCATTTTCTCAAACGGATTATCTTATTACAAAGCTCTCTAGGTGCTCGTATTTGTGAAAAGAGGGCGATGAACACATTGACCAAATGAGGAAATCTGAATTGCTAAAGTAATTAGACTCTTGTGCCTTTTGATTTAAAGGAATAGTTCAAAATCCTGCCGTCATTTATTCACCTTCCAAACACTTTTAAACAGGAGATATTTTGAAGAATCTCCAAGCTGCTCTTGGTCCATATGAGGAAAGCCAAAATAAAAGTTTGGTTTAACTTGAAGAAATTGTGACCGAAATATAGCACTATTGTACTGTAGAATTTACCTCTCAAAGTTATAATATTAATAATAATAAAATCATTGAATTTTAAGGAATAATCACACATTATTTTAACAGTAAACCTCAGTATTTTGTTTGCAAATAAACTTATTACATTTTAAAAGATTAAATAAGTTGTCAGTGTTTTATGTCTTTATTTTATTACTTCGTTTTTGATAATAAATTTGTATTAAATTATAAATCAAGAAAAATTAAAACACAGCAGAATTTCTGTAAAAATAAAACATTTCATAGGGCCCTGTTATTGTAAAAATAATAATAATAATAATAATAAATTATTAAGTTGTTAAAGTTTTATGAATTCAATTGATTAGAGATGCTTTTTTATTATTAACTACATTTTATTAAATGCATTAAAATGATTATCAGAACAACTAAAGGGAAAATCACTGAATTTTGGAAAAATAAAATGGAATTTTAGAAAAAATAACATGTTAAACTTGTTAAACTTCAAGTAAATTGTTGTTACATTGTATACGTTTGATGATTTCTATTATTTATTGATCAATTGATTACTTGCATTTAATGTAAGATTGAATTGCAGTCCAGAAAAAAGAAGAAAAAAAAAGGAATCTAGAAAAATTTAAAAGGAAAAGAAAAAATCAAAGGAATTTTGGGGGAAATGAAGCATATTTTCAAAGGGCCCTGAAACACCTTAAAGCAGATTTCATCTAGATTTCCTTTTGTGTTCAACAGAAGAACGAACATCAGGTTCGACGACACGAGGGCGAGTAATGATGACAGAATTACTGTTTTGTCCCTTTAAATCACAAATGCAAACTGAACCGCTGCTTGTTTGCAGGCATGCATTCTGGATCCGTCTGTGGGATCCTTCTATAAACCAGAACACATGTTGTTTGCACCTGATTTAACACCTGCGCTGGCTTTAATACCAGCGTCTGACGAGGTTTATTCCCCTGTTAGATTGAGTCTCTCCTACAGCAGATGGTGCTGCCGTCCCGAACACAGTCAATCCCGCACACACGTCTCTGTCCACGCACATATATTACACTGAGAACGTCTGGCTTTCCCATAAAGAGGAAAGAGAAATATATGAACGGCCCTTCGAGAAATATGTATCAGTGATGCATGAGACAAAACCTGCCATCGGTTTTGAGAATAGAAAATAATCTCCATTTTGATGATCACTAGAATAAAACAAAATGATGTTTTATTAACAAAGTTCGGGAGGAGCACGTTCAAATAATCAATCAATCAATCAATCAATCAATCAACTCATCAAACAATTACCATGTCTACCCTATCAGCATGAGAGGAAGCATATATATATATATATATTCACTCTGTCAACTCACCTAACTTCCTTGACAGTTTTCAGCATCCCTCCACCACCCCGACTCCTCACTCTTGGCTTGTTCTTCACAGCCAGGAATACGGGGGGAGTACTCTGGGTTCGGGCCAAATACCGAGCCCGGAGCCCTCTCCTCGGACAGCACGCCAAATACGCATTTATTCTATCTGACTTATTTGTAAGTGTGAACTCGTGAACCATTGCACTTTAATTTTATCACTGTAAAAAAACCCTGTCAAATTTCATCTGGAAGATCTTCAACATTGTTCAAGTGAAATATAGAAAGATCTATATAAGAATTGATTCTATCACAGCAGAACTGAATACTAGCTTGACTAATATAAAGTTCAAACTTTAAAGACAAGTAAACAGTCAATAATAAACCAAAAATTAAGCACAAATTAATACAAGAGAACAAAGATACAAATTAAATCAAGTACTTTACAGTGCTTGTGAAAACTGTATTACTGAGACCTATTAAAGCTACAGAAGTTATTCAGTGAATCATTCTCACTTTTTCTTTTGTTCTTTAGTTGTTTGATTAACTTTATTAGCATAGGAAACAGAAGGTAAATGAGGCTACTGTCACTTTAAAACTGAATGCACTGACCCACGACACATCTGAGATTTTCTTAAAGTCCCCCTGTGTCAATCATTTTATCCCTTAGAACTCATCTTTGATCACCAAAATGACATAATTAAGCATTTTTCATGTCTTAAAATATCTTGACTGTAACTCGACACCCTTGCCTCATTTAGTATGCGCGGTTCTATGAATATGCAAATGAGCCCCGCCTCCACTCACTCCCTCAGCTCAGAGATCCACTGGTTGACGATCACACGTTGATCTGATTGGTTACAAGGTAGTTTGTGACGTCAGAAACACCAGCGATTTCAAAGCGTGTTTTTGAGACTGTCTTTGGTTCACTGCAGTTTTAAGGAGGAAATACTCAGCAATGCTGTCGACTTATGAACTTACACATGGTGTGTCTTAAAGCATATTAAAAACACCACATAGACACATAAACAACATTAAACGCTTGATTTTCACCACAGGGCGACTTTAAGATTGAAGAAGTAAATGAACAAAAGTGTTTTTGGTCACGTAACTCATTTGTGTACCGGTCGTTCCTGTAAGACCGGGTCACTTCCTGTTTTCATCCTCCATTTCCTCCGTCTCTGACCCTGATGAATAATTCATAACGCGTTCAGCGTTCGCTCTTCTAACCCAGATTTACAGCGGGATTGCTCTGGCAAAAGTGTTTGTGGGAAACAAATCAGACGCACGTTTACTGAGTTTGGTGTCCATGCTTGTGCACGCTCACAGATTAAGATCGCAAACAAATTACTTCAGTTGCACAAGACGTTTCAAGTAGTGTAATCGTGTTCTGTATTTGAATGATTCATCAAGTACGTAAATGTTTGCTTGCTTTTGTAATGTTCATCAAATTATAATAAGGCAATGATTATCAATATATATATAATATGATGATCAATATGAAATCAATGATCTGGATTTAAATAAGTAAGAAAAACACAAAACACGAGCCCACTGCCATCCTCCGCGGCCTGAGGGAACGCCACACAATGCTGGCCACACTGACACAGATCAGAATGAAGCTGTGATGTTCTCGTGTGTGTGTGTGTGTGTGTGTGTGTGTGTGTGTGTGTGTGTGTGTGTCTCCTGCAGTCCGGTTGGCGTAACCTCCCTGCGGTGCGTGTGTGTGTGTGTCTGAGACTGGCTCTGGCTGATCTCGCCCTGTTCATGCTGGACCTCCAGTGTGCCGAGGAGAACAGGAAGTCCATCAGCCGGGACAGGAAGTGCTCAGTGGAGAGAGCAGTGGAGGACTTCATCAGCGCTGATCTCACTGAACATGAGAGGGTGAGTGTGTGTGTGTGTGTGCGAGAGTGTGTGTGTGTGTGTGTGTGTGTGTGTGTGTGTGTGTGTGTGTGTGTGTGTGTGTGTGTGTGTGTGTGTGTGTGAGAGTGTGTGAGAGTGTGTGTGTGTGTGTGTGTGTGTGTGTGTGTGAGAGAGGGTGAGAGGGTGTGTGTGTGTGTGTGTGTGTGTGTGTGTGTGTGTGTGTGTGTGTGTGTGTGTGTGTGTGTGTGTGTGTGTGTGTGTGTGTGTGAGAGAGAGAGGGTGAGTGTCAGGGTTATAGACTTCTTTCTGGCCACTAGAGGCCACTATTGCGTCTATTGCTGGTTTTCAGGCTCTGTCATGATGTCATATTGTTGTCACCTGTGCCTTGTTCCCTGTCTGTGTATTAGCTTTACCAGGGTAGATGGAGTAATGTGATTTTACCACAGGACGTCTGTAATGGGACTACGGATGGAAATTAGCCTTTGGCTATAATCCGGCATTTTTACATGCATGTACTCCATGTTATGTTCATTAAAATGCACTGTCCCAATCAAATAAATAAATAAATAAATAAATAAATAAAAATAGTAATGGCCAGTTCGTACGGGATAGGAGATCTCAGTAACACTAGCAGAAGTGGGAGAGTAACTCGATTTACACACCGCCGTCACCCTCCTGATATCACGTGTGCAAACACATATAACCTATATTTACATACTGTATATAAAACAGTTATATCCGGTCGAGCGATGTGTTAATTAACTTCAGATTGGATTGTGTTGGTAATAGGCACTTACCTAACGCTAAAAGATGTTTCGTGCCTCTAACAAGTGCTGTCGATCTTCTCTCTGATCTGAATGCTGTGTGGAAAACTACTTTTAAACAGGAAATGATGGAATATTTAATTTAACTGGTCTATATTTACAGCGGGTCTATTCTCACGGGATTACTATCACCTGAGCTCATTTTTCCAGAAGGTAAAATTCTCCATAATCTTTTCTGACGAAAGCCCTATTCGCACGGGATGAGTATGACCTGGTGACCTCTAGTCATGTGTAATAATAGTGGAGGTCGTCTGTGATCTGAATCCCGTGCGAGTCGGCATCTCTGTGATTTGGTGAGTCGTATGTCATTTTTTCAACATTTTTGTTTCCGGTGTGTTTTTTATCCATCTTTCGTGAAGAATGAAGTGTTTTGATAGTGTTTTGTGTGCTGGGTCATATCGCTATACACCACACAACTATACAGTTGCAGTAAATCCCACGAGGTCCGCAGATAATACTAGTCCAGTGGGAATAGGGATGTTGTCCGTGATGATCACTGAGATGCACATTCGGACGGGACTGAAGTCACTGAGAAGCTCTGGTACTGTACTCCACCTCTCCATGGTAAACTCGTCCCGTCTTCACTCACTCTCCTCACGAGTGCTTCGCTCAGTGTTTCTCGTGCCATGATCACGTCGAGCTCATGCTCTTGCTCTGCTTGGTGACTGCTTTAAAATCTACTTTCTGTTCCTGAAATGGTTCCTTTGTTTTGTTTTCTTGACATTTGCTTTTTGAATATTTTGGATCTTCTTTCTTTGTGAACTTTTGAGATCTTCCAGCTGGAACTATTCGTCTTCTCTTGTGTTGACTCTCGAGAACATCTTTGTATCCCCTCTGGATTTACTTTGTGGACTTTTTGGATTTTCTTTGTGGAAGTTTTTGGAGTTGACTTATAGATTTTTCCTGTGAAAGTTTGTACTTGCCTTTCATCAAATTAAAGATCTGAAATCTTTTCCCCAGAACGGTCATCTGGTTTATCTGCATGTGGGTTTTCACACTTGTCCTGTGTGTGTGTGTGTGTGTGTGTGTCCTCAGGACTGGTCTGCTGTGGGACTCTCTCTGGCTCAGGACGCTCTGACGCTCCTCTCATCTGTCAGTTCGCTCTCGCTGGACTGTGTGGAGACCAGGGCTCGTTCGCTCGGCATGCTGGGAAGGTGTCTGAGAATACTAGCCCAGCAGAGAGACCCGCTGTACCCGTGCACACTGTGGGACGAGCCCGTCGTGGTACACACACACACACCGACTGCTTAAAATGCCCTTTAAATGTCATGGAAATTCCATGTTTTCTAGTTATGCACTACTCTACAATATTTTATTATATTGCATACACACACTCTCATATAATGCACATGATGAAAAGTGTTACTTATATTCAGCAAGGATGCTTTAAATTGATCGGAAATGACAGTATAAACACATTAAATCAAATAAATGCTGTTCTTTTGAAACTTTATATTCATCAAAGAATCCTGACAAATAAAATGCATCACAGTTTCCACAAAAATAGTATTTGATAATATTCATAAATGTTTCTTGATCATCAGATCCTCATATTAGAGTGATTTCTGAAGGATCATGTGACACTGAAGACTGGAGTAATGATGCTGAAAATTCAGCTTTGATCACAGGAATAAATTACACTTTACTA
>NC_137142.1:34965716-35005716 GCF_949319135.1 Squalius cephalus
ATATATATATATATATATAATTTAGTTAGTTAGTTAGTGTTTTTAATAGTTTAATTAGTGTTTTTTTATGTGCATGCTTTCTACAGTTTGCATTATGAGACAGTGTGTTTTGCACAGGTTTGGTGAGGTGGAGATGCTAGAGAGCGCTGACGTGTGTGTGTGTGTGTGTGTGTGTGTGTGTGTGTGTGTGTGTGTGTGTGTGTGTGTGTGTGTGTTCTGTAGGTGGTCTGATCTGCTCTAGACTGGTCAAGGCCTGTGTTCAGAGATCATCTCTACTGAAGCTCCACAAACACCTGGAAGAGTTCAAACATCTGAGCGCACAGACACACGTGAGACTCCGTTCACGAGCTTTAATGAGGAAACAAAACATGAAAAGCATCTTTCAATATGGAAAAATGAACCCTTTCACTCTCTTTATAAAGGAAGGGAAAACTGGAGCGCTGGACGAGTGTTTTAAAGCACTGCTTGAGGAAATGGAGAAATACCTGCACCCCGTTCTCTCACAGTTTAACTTTTCATGCTTTAGGTACCAAAACACACACACACACACACACACACACACACACACACACACACACACACACACACACACACACTCATATATATAGGGCGGGAAAATCATATTTGACTTTGGTAACGAGTTATTGCACCTATAAATGTGCCTTCTGTTCATTTCTGTTCCATTTGTAGCGTCCTGTGTGAACTATATGATGATCTGCCCTCATCTTTCTCTAATTTCCTCTTCTGTCTTATCAGTGTTCGTTCCTCGTCCGTCTCCATCTCCACGTCGGCCCGAGCCAAAGACAAGGAGGAGAAAACCACTGATAAACCTCTGCCGGGTACGACTCCCTGGACAGACAGAACACGTCTAGAATGGAGATTAGCATTAACTGCCTTCAACTCTGATGATAATCATAAATGTTTCTTGATCCTCAAATCATCATATTAGAGGGATTCCTGAAGGATCATGTGACACTGAAGACTGGAGTAATGATGCTGAACATTCAGCTTTGATCACAGGAATAAATTACACTTTACTGTATATTCACATAGAGAACAGATGATCTACATTACAATAATATTTCACTGTTTGATCAATAAATGCAGCGTTGGTGAGCAGAAGAGATGAATGTCTCTACTAGCTTTTCGCCCATGTGTTCAGCGGCTGTTACTAACACTGTGTTGAAAATGTTTCTCAAGAGAGCGTATCGGCGTGAGTTTGTATTGATATGTGCACATGAGAAGATGTTTGATATGGAGATGAAATATGACATCTGAGGAGCTTTAAGGGCCGAAATATTGATCAGATTCGTCTGAGATCAAGTCCATCTTTAGCTGTAAAATAAGCACTGATAAAAAAATCCCCACATGCAATGTAAAGCTCACAATAAATAAAGTAAATATAAAGCACACTGAAGCTAACTTAACATCTTCTTATGCATAATTCATGGCACTTCAGAGGACCTATAATTCGATTTTCCACGTTCATCTTTCTCCAGTGTTGCTGTGTGATCATGAAAGCTCCAGCTCTTCTCTATATCAGTGTCAGTGTTTCTGAACTCCTGAAACGCCTCCATTGTATCTTGAGTTTCTTCCAGGAACGAACACGTCACAATATTCCTCATTATAATAATTCATGCGAGAATAAAGGGGCGGAGCCTAGTTGAGTTAATTAGTAGTGTGTTAAACTGGCGGTTATAGTAAGGGGCGGGACATTTCCCAAACACACTTGAAGCGCTCGACCAATCACAACACACTGCTCCAGCCGACCAATCAGAGCACAGTGTGCTTTTCAGGAGGAGGGGCTTCATAGAGACAGGAAGTAAACAGAGTGTTACTGACAGACTGGGAAGAGAGGAGCCGCAACAATGGAGAATATGAGGAAAATAATCAACATTCAAACAGGAAAACCTGTTGATTTGGCATAATAGGTCGTCTTTAAAATAAAAAGTGCTGAACGTCTGTGTGTGTGTGTGTGTGTGTGTGTGTGTGTGTGTGTGTGTGTGTGTGTGTGTGTGTGTGTGTGTGTGTGTGTGTGTGTTCTCCAGACCCTGGTGAGTGTGTGGTGATTCTCGCTGACCGGATGTTGTTGGAGTTTCCACTAGAAGCGTTGAGTGTCCTGCAGGCGAACGGCATCGGCTCCGTGTCTCGAGACTTCTCACTTCAGGTTCTTCATGCACGTCTGCAGACGGATAATACAGGTGAGCTTATACTAAACACCATTATACAAGTTATATAGCTTATACTAAACACCATTATACAAGCTATATAGCTTATACTAAACACCATTATACAAGCTATATAGCTTATACTAAACACCATCATCTCTTCTGATGTTTCCACAAAAATATGAAGCAGCACAACTGTTTTCAGCATTGATAATAATAATAATAAACGTCTCGCACTAACATATCTTTCCCTCGCTGGTCAAAATGACCCAAAGCCCTAAAATTATCTCCTTTTTTTTGCCAGAATGCTTATTTTATTTTATTTTGATATTTTCTTTTTCTTTTTTTAATGTAATTTTTTTTGAGATTTTTTTTATTTTTTATTTTATTTACCTTTAAATTACTATATTTGATCACTAAATAATAAATAAATATCAATTTAAGCACATTCCTCACATTATTTCAACTTAAATTCAAAATAACCCACAATTTCATGCATAACCCTTTTAATTCAGCTCAAAATATCTTACATTGAGTGTCTTTGCCGACCTCTTGTGAAAACTAAAAACTAATATAACATGATATTTCCAACGCATTCTCATCCTAGGACACGCACAGAGCTTTGTTCGGTTATGGGTAGGTTTAGGTCTGGGGTAGGGTTAGGGTTAGACCGCTAGGAGGCGCCTTCTGGCCCATATCTATCTCCGTCTCATATTGACGCTAAAGGGTGCCATGTGCGTTCGATGTAGACGAAATGTCAAAAGCGTCAGTATATGACGCCTTGGGATGAGAACGGGCTGGAGTCTAGATGGCCTTATATCTCTATATGGAGCAAATGAGCTGTTCCTCTGGGTCCTAAAGTCATTTCTCTTCAGTATGCATTCAGATACACACATGTAGACATTATAAAATATTTTTTTGGTAAAGTTTTAGCATTTTTAGTTTGAATTTTGAGCATTTTTTAGGGTTTTTTTGTGTAATGAAGCATTCCTCGCATTCCATTCATTCCTAAGGGGCTTTTTAAAATGTCAACCACACAACTCCTCAAAAAAATGTTTTGTGTATTCGTGGTTCAAGTGCGACAAAAGTCCTGATTAACACTCAAAAAAAAGTGTCGAAATGACCCGAGATTAGGATGAGGGTTAAGCATCAAATCGTCACATTAGAGTGATTTCTGAAGGATCATGTGACACTGAAGACTGGAGTAATGATGCTGAACATTCAGCTTTGATCACAGGAATGAATTACAGTATATAATATATTCACACAGACATAGAATGTCACTTCTAATGCAGATTCAGGATGTTCAATCAGAGAAAACAAGCTCCGAAACACATCCGACAAAACCAAACGAAGTGTCTGTCGCCATCTGTCATCATTCATGAACTTCTACATCATCATCCGCCTTTTGTGTTTGATGATGAAACATGATGATGCTCTCCACTGCCAATAAGAGTGAGGTACTCTAATCTTCATTTAATGCATTTTTGCATATTTAAATACATTTTGCGGATTTTACCTCAAAGTCCACAGTTTCCATCTGGAAATGACAAATCATCCAGAGAAACATCAGTCAAATATTCCTATAAAACTATATTCATGTCAGTTAATCAGAATATATTTGAATATATTTCATCTGATTAAATCTCACTCGCTCTAATTAGTAAATGCATAAAAGAGTGTAGTGATGAAGCAGAGCAAACACACGTGTACTTTAGCACATTCACAAACACAAAGTGACCTTTTTTTCAATTAAGTTTTAGCATTTCAAACCTCACAAGTTTCTTTTTGTCAAATGTTTTGCTAGAAAAGTGTGTTTGTGTTGCTTGCTGTGATATTTTATGAAATGCTGTCCATCACGAAACATCCGGATACAATAGTGTACAACTACAGTTCAATGACGAGTAAACATCCTGAACTGACCTTCGGATGATCCAGGGAATCGAGTGAATAAGTGTTTGGTTTGTTCTGCTTTTTCTCTCCATCGGGGTTTATAGAGTTCGCTTCTGCTGAACAGTTTAAAGACGTCTGTACGTCCCTGAACGAGAGTAAAGAGGACGAGAGCCAGAGGAAATCGAAATACATCCTGAGGTTTTTCTGTCGGAGCTTTAATCACCTCATTCACAAACCCCCGAATAAAAACCACGCGCTAATAGGAAACGCGCTCTCTGTCAGGATTTTCCACCTCGTAATCTCTTTAAAATTCAAATGTGCCGTTGCATTTGGGACATGTTTTACATTTTTATTTGCGTAATTAATTCATTCATTTTCAGCTCGTGCTTGGCTTCTGCATGTACATGGACAAATTAAAAACTGAACGCCCCTACACTTGAAGGCTTTCCTGAGCGCTCTTCGTGTGGAGTGTTGATATTTCCATACGGATTAAGGGAAAGGGAAGGTTTAGGGGTGTGAGATGTAATGGGAAAACTGGTTGTTTTTCTCTCTAACTGGCGAGGCGGAGTACGCTTCAGACACACTTGAAAACTTCTGAACGTCACTGCGTCAGCACCGCAAACACACTTTACAAACTAAACATCTGACAAAGCTGTGTTTGTTTGCAATGCTATAATCAATAAATGTAGGGTCACCATATCAGCATCAGCCGATTTATGTTCTTTTTAATGTTATCATCATCGGCTTGATCAGAAAGTTTGGCTGATATATTAAAGCTGATAGATAATGTATTATTTCCTTCAGCTGAGACGCTTCAGATGCGACTGTTCAACATGATGGTTTTGAATTGCTTGAAATATGATTGGAATCACTTTAAAAAGGAAAATACAGTTCAGCGCAAGTCTGATATATCGACTACATCAAATTATCATGAGAACATTATAATTGTGTTTTTGGGTCGTGGCTTTAAATGGTGAGACTTGTGTTTTTGTAATCAGGCTCTCATATACCGTAAAACAGGGTTCACCAATCTCGATCCTGGAGGGCCGCTGTCCTGCAGAGTTTAGCTCCAACACCTGTTTGAAAGTTTCTAGTATGCCTAGTGAGACCTTGATTAGCTGGTTCAGGTGTGTTTAATTGGGGTTGGGGCTAAACTCTGCAGGACAGCGGCCCTCCAGGACCGAGATTGGTGAACCCTGCCGTAAAACTTCAAATAATAGCCGAGTCCCAAATAGACGCCTGTCTCTTTTACACGCCTGGTGTGTCTACAGGTTTGGATGAATAAAGGCCAGTCTCTAATAGAGCCCCGGTCTGTTTTTTAGTTTCGGGTTGTCTTTAATCTTCTAAACCCGTCACATCGTGTGTTTAAGCCAGTTCTATGGAGCAGATTGCGCACGGAAGAGAGCCCTGCGCATCTGGAGCTGTTAGCGCTAGCAAGGCAGAGTTAGCGGAGGCCGGAGAGGGAGAAGTGGAGGAGAGCGACGAGGAGGAGGAATTCGCCAATGAACTTGTAGTTGAGGATCGCGGTGATGATGATAGTGATGAATAGGGTCCTTTTGTATCACATGATTGCAGTTGTTTTACAGGGTAGCCTTCATTCTTTCTTGTTGATGTGTTTCGGGCAACTAGTTCATGGGCTCGATGGATATTACCGGTAACTTGTATTGTTCAGTCCATGGCTGTCACATCGTGTTTTTTTTTTATGCCTCCAATAATCTAAAGGGGCTCGCACACCGTACGAGAAGCGCAGCGCCGCGCCGCGTCTATGACAACTCGAGGTATCGCACACCGGATGCGCACTTTGTCAGTTTATGGCCAGCAATATATTTTTAAGGATATTATGGAATTAAGATCATGTCTGTACTATGTTATGATTGTACTGTACAATTAAATACAATCGTTGCTTAGTCTGCAGTCTGAACACTTTACCTCAGAGCGTCCGTTAACTGAATGAACTGAGAATCTCACCTGAAAACCCGATAACATCAGCAGTGTTCATCCACGCAGCTGATTTCTGTAAATGAGTGTAAAACTGAATGTATATCGCAGCACAGGGTGAAGACAGTATATTAATGACGATTTGAGACAATGTACACTCATAGAGAATAATGTGTTCGGATTGTAAAGACGTGGCGCTGCGCTTCTCGTCTGGTGTGCGACCCCCTTTAGACGTACGGAAATAGAGGAGGCTAATTCTGACATTAACTGATCTGTTACACACAAACACAGCTTTGGTAACCTCCTACTGTCATGCTTTCCGTCTATCAGCCTGTGCTATTTGGATCGTTATCTCTAGGCCTACACTCAACAACATCTCTGCACTAAATTAAAGGCCTGACTCATATAGACGCCTGTCTCAAATACAAGCCGGTGCAGTTCGGCGATTTGGGAAAATAAAAGCCCGGGTTTTACGGTATTACATAAAAATTTGGATTTGGATTTATCGGCCAATATGTCGGTTATCGGCTTTCAAATATAAAGAATTATCGGTTATCGGTATTGGTGGAAATTTTAATATTGGTGCATCCCTAAATAAATCACTAGCTGTAGTGTTGAGCTTGTGTATCTGTTGTTCTTGAGATTGTGATATTCCCATTTAACACTGGAAATCCGGATTTGGTAATCTGGAAAAGTTTGTATCTGGATCAGTGTGGTTCAATCCAATACCAGCACAACTGTGAGATGGATTACCTGATCCTGGATAGCAAAATATGGATTTATATTTCTGATCCAGATGAAACTTTATGACCTGGCTGATTGAAACACATTGAGACTTCAAACATGGAAGAACTACATCAGGAACATTCAGGGCAGAGATGAGACTTTAGACGTGTGTCTTCGGCTCGACGTGACCGATGGGCCTCATGGGAGACATTCGTTGTTTGCTTTACTGTCTGACAGATGAACAACACACTCAGAACATCACTGACCCTTCCGGAGCTTCTCGGTCCAGAGAACCAGACGTCTGGATGAAAATAACCACACAAACGTAATAATCAGGCCGTGGTCTACAAGTAGGTCCTCATATGTGGGGCAGCGAGAGCCTCGTGGGCTAAGAAATGGGTCCAGACACACACAGTATCACACAGACACACACAGTATCACACAGACACACACAAGCTCGTGGACTGGTTCCCGAGTGACGACTGGTTCGGATCGCTGCCTTTGGGGAAGGTGACTCTACACCAGTTCTTTGTCTGGGTCTGAAGTTGCACTTCATTGTTTGTGTTTATATTTTTTATTTAAATTGTTCTACTAACCTCAAAAGACTGTCAATATTTCACCTGTTTCACGCTCTGGAACATGTTATACTCTACGTATAGTCTGAATAGCTAATCGATTGATGTTCTTTTCATTATTCTCATACAGAGAAATATTTGTCTGAAAATAAATCATAAGTGTTTTGGGTTACACTTTATTTGGTAACACTTTATTTTAAGCTGTCAGTGTTACAGTGTAATTATGAATTTAAGTACTGTGTAATAATAATTAACTACATATACTTATATCGGATTAGGATTGGGGTTTGGTTGAGGGTTAGTTGCATGTTATTATGCATAATTTATAGTTATTACTACAGTAACTACATGTAACAAGGACACTGTAAGATATAAAAAGTTAATACTTGTTCAAAACAATCACTTCAGCAAAGTTTGTACTATTTTTTGATGTATATAAAATGTTCTTTTGTTCGATAAATATACCGTCGCTGTACATTGCAGGTGGGGAACGTCTGAAGGGGGATTTTAATATTTTAACTTCAACCTTTAGCATTTATCTTTTTCTTTGAATAATTGTTTCACACTTCTTCAGACTCAGCACTAAAATGCCATATGCAAATGATTGCCATTGTATTTGTTCAGCCTGTGCTGCTGTATAATAACTGTAGTTATAATATAATATTGGTCGACATGCACTTTAGTGTGTTCATGCTCATAAGAAAGTGATCAGACACATCATCATGTGGGACAGTCGTTGGACATTCATATTTTAGCATTATGTCAAGACGATGTAGAGCCAAGCAGTGCTTTTGGTTATTTTACACCATATTTTGCATAAGACACTGAATAAATTACAGCTTGCATTGAGGAAAGTCAACATTATACTAAACGTATTCATGCGCTGACAGCAAAGTTTATTTTCCTCATAACTGGCACATGTGCAGTGTGTAATTGAAGCACTTCTTTTTACAGCAAGTTTTATCTGATATACACTCACCTAAAGGATTATTAGGAACACATGTTCAATTTCTCATTAATGCAATTATCTAATCAACCAATCACATGGCAGTTGCTTCAATGCATTTAGGGGTGTGGTCCTGGTCAAGACAATCTCCTGAACTCCAAACTGAATGTCAGAATGGGAAAGAAAGGTGATTTAAGCAATTTTGAGCGTGGCATGGTTGTTGGTGCCAGACGGGCCGGTCTGAGTATTTCACAATCTGCTCAGTTACTGGGATTTTCACGCACAACCATTTCTAGGGTTTACAAAGAATGGTGTGAAAAGGGAAAAACATCCAGTATGTGGCAGTCCTGTGGGCGAAAATGACTTGTTGATGCTAGAGGTCAGAGGAGAATGGGCCGACTGATTCAAGCTGATAGAAGAGCAACTTTGACTGAAATAACCACTCGTTACAACCGAGGTATGCAGCAAAGCATTTGTGAAGCCACAACACGCACAACCTTGAGGCGGATGGGCTACAACAGCAGAAGACCCCACCGGGTACCACTCATCTACACTACAAATAGGAAAAAGAGGCTACAATTTGCACGAGCTCACCAAAATTGGACAGTTGAAGACTGGAAAAATGTTGCCTGGTCTGATGAGTCTCGATTTCTGTTGAGACATTCAGATGGTAGAGTCAGAATTTGGCGTAAACAGAATGAGAACATGGATCCATCATGCCTTGTTACCACTGTGCAGGCTGGTGGTGGTGGTGTAATGGTGTGGGGGATGTTTTCTTGGCACACTTTAGGCCCCTTAGTGCCAATTGGGCATCGTTTAAATGCCACGGCCTACCTGAGCATTGTTTCTGACCATGTCCATCCCTTTATGACCACCATGTACCCATCCTCTGGTGGCTACTTCCAGCAGGATAATGCACCATGTCACAAAGCTCGAATCATTTCAAATTGGTTTCTTGAACATGACAATGAGTTCACTGTACTAAAATGGCCCCCACAGTCACCAGATCTCAACCCAATAGAGCATCTTTGGGATGTGGTGGAACGGGAGCTTCGTGCCCTGGATGTGCATCCCACAAATCTCCATCAACTGCAAGATGCTATCCTATCAATATGGGCCAACATTTCTAAAGAATGCTTTCAGCACCTTGTTGAATCAATGCCACGTAGAATTAAGGCAGTTCTGAAGGCGAAAGGGGGTCAAACACAGTATTAGTATGGTGTTCCTAATAATCCTTTAGGTGAATGAATATGCATTATATTTTCCATCTTCACCATCATCATCAGAGGCCAGTCATTGTTTATCGTTTATGTATGTTTTCATTCATCATCTGTCACTGTAGTCTAAAGCAGTTTTGGTCTAGAAACCATAATTTTTCCTTCAGATTTCTTGCCTTGTTTATTGATTTGAATATTCACGCACCATATTTGCGCCATTTGATAAAAAATGTTCAAATTATCACCAGCCTGATTAATGCATCCTCACGACAGCGACACCTACTGGTCATAAACTTAAAAGCAGTTGTGCTGCTTCATAAAAAGTGACATATTCCAATATTAGAACTAGATTTTTTTTATCATTAGTTTTTTTATAAAAAAAAAATGTATCATTAGTCACTGCATTAGTTAACAACTGTGAAATAAAAAACAGTTCTAGTAAAAAGTTTTGAGTCAAACATTTCGAGTAAGCTGTTTGCCTGTAATGAGTTGCATCAAAGAAAGTCACATTTAAATGTGATCATGCAAAACTGAAATGATTCAGCGTAATCTGTTTACGTGACTTTTGCTCGAGGCAGATGAACGTCTCGGTTGCATTAAATTCACAGTATTGAAGAACACAGTGGTTGATATTAAATGTCACTGGCCTTTGTGAGTGACTGTGGGAGCATTGCACCAGTTCTCCTCTCTGTAACAAGCCAGTCAGACGCTAATTTCCAGATTTAATAATCTTTCTCGTCAGTGACGGTTGAAAGTGACAATAAAAAGGAGGCCAAAGGTGTCCGAGGAGTCAAGGGAAGAGCCGATCAAAGCCGAGGAATCAAAGCGGTGAGTTTCCTAAATGAGTCTGGCGACCGCTGATAGAGACACACACGTTTACACACACTCTTTCTCCATCCTTCCCTTTTAACGCCTCGCACACACTGCAAATATGCTTTCTTACTCAGTATTTTTGTCTTGTTTCCAGTCCAAATATCAAACCATTCTTAAATTAAGATGCATTTACTAAAGTAGTAAAATGCCATGAGATATTATGTCTTGTTTTCTGGGGAAATATATAAAAATTAAGTGAGTTGTTGCTTAAAACAAACAAAATGATCTGCCAATGGGGTCAGAAAAGTAATATTGTTTCTGTTTGAATTAAGATTATTTTTCTGACCCCATTGGCAGATCATTTTGTTTGTTTTAAGCAACAACTCACTTAATTTTGATTAATTCCTCCGGAAAACAAGACATAATATCTTATGGAATTTTACTCATAGTAAATGCTTCTTGATTTAAGAATTTTTAGATATTTGGACTGGAAACAAGACAAAAATACCAAGTAAGAAAAGCATTTTTGCAGTGTATGAGGACTCTTTGCTCTTCCTCAGTTCACATAAAATAAAGTGACCTTTTTCTCTTCACAGGTTCTGGACAATCGTGTCCCGCCGCCACACACCGTCCCGGTGGACACACACCGGTTCAGATGTATCCTTCACTTTAAAACACCTTCATTTTTCATCTCACAAGCGCCTGTGGTGTGTGTGTGTGTGTGTGTGTGTGTGTGTGTGTGTGTGTGTGTGTGTGTGTGTGTGTGTGTGTGTGTGTGTGTGTGTGTGTGTGTGTGTGTGTGTGTGTGTGAAATGTCAGAGCGGTCACTCTAGTTACGGTCTACAAAATGGTTTGTGAAAATATATTCTTAACGCAGGCTTGAAGATGTAGTTGATTCCCAGGAGGAGGAAGAGAAGGATGAGGAGGGAAGAGGACAGGCTGGTGAGTGGAATTAGTTTCAGAAACATTTTACTTCTGTAATGTGACACATTTATTGAGTGAAAGCGGATGAAAGCATTACAATTTTATGAAGGATAATCACAATAAGACCTACAATAAGGACGCATTAATTGAAGACATTGATAATGATACAAAAGATTCTATTTCAAATAAACGCTGTTCTTTTGAACTTTCTATTCATCAAAGATTCCTAAAAAAAAAAATGTATCACAGTTTCCACAAAAATATTAACCGTTTTTAACATTGATAATAATCATAAATGTTTCTTGATCCTCAAATCCTCATATTAGAGTGATTTCTGAAGGATCATGTGACACTGAAGACTGGAGTAATGATGCTGAACATTCAGCTTTGATCACAGGAATATATTACACTATATATTCACATAGAGAACAGATGATTTACATTGGAATAATATTTACTGTATTTTTGATCAAATAAATGCAGCCGAAGTGAGCAGAAGAGACTTTTAAAAACATTAAAAACATCTTTGTTCCAAACTTTGGAGCGATAGTGTATTAGGAGAGCAAATGAAATAACCTTTTCTACTAGATTTGAGAGTGAAAAGTACAGATTTTTATATTGCATCTGGACCATTTATTTCCATAAACACGCGTCTGAAGTCACAGAAAAGAGCTTCTTCAAACCTCGTTCATGATTCTGCATATACAGACTTTGATTTTAGTGAATGAGAAAAAAGTAGCTTTCACAACATTTGTTGAGAAAATCTTAGTCCTTTAGGTTTGTATTGGGATGAGGGTTTGGGATGGGGGTTTGTATTGGGATGAGGGTTTGGGATGGGGGTTTGTATTGGGATGAGGTATTGGGATGAGGGGTTTGTATTGGGATGAGGGGTTGGGATGAGGGGTTTGTATTGGGATGACGGTCTGTATTGGGATGAGTGTTTGTATTGGGATGAGTGTTTGTATTGGGATGAGGGGTTTGTATTGGGATGAGGGTCTGTATTGGGATGAGGGTTTGTATTGGGATGAGGTATTGGGATGAGGGGTTTGTATTGGGATGAGGGGTTGGGATGAGGGGTTTGTATTGGGATGACGGTCTGTATTGGGATGAGTGTTTGTATTGGGATGAGTGTTTGTATTGGGATGAGGGGTTTGTATTGGGATGAGGGTCTGTATTGGGATGAGGGTTTGTATTGGGATGAGGGTCTGTATTGGGATGAGGTATTGGGATGAGGGGTTGTATTGGGATGAGGGGTTTGTATTGGGATGAGGGTCTGTATTGGGATGAGGGTTTGTATTGGGATGAGGGTCTGTATTGGGATGAGGTATTGGGATGAGGGGTTGTATTGGGATGAGGGTCTGTATTGGGATGAGGTATTGGGATGAGTGTTTGTATTGGGATGAGGGGTTTGTATTGGGATGAGGGTCTGTATTGGGATGAGGGTTTGTATTGGGATGAGGGTCTGTATTGGGATGACGGTCTGTATTGGGATGAGGTATTGGGATGAGGGTTTGTATTGGGATGAGGGTGAGTAACTGTTGACTGTGATGGTGAACTAACGCTTTAATCTGCTCTGGTTTTTTGAGATTGGAGAAGCCCAGCAGAAAGCATGAGAAAGAGTCTGGACACACACACTCAGTTCACGGCTCAGTGGGAAGGGCTGATCGGCGTCGAGCGCCAGCGCAGGTCTGAAGCCTCAGTCACACACACGTTCAGAAGCTGAGTGTGAATGTGTGTGAAGGTGATGTTTGTTCCTCAGTCTTGCAGATGTGGAGCAGCTTCTGATGTCCTGTAGCGCGTTCATCTACTCATCCATCAAGAGCTTCTTCTCCTGCTTTCCTCCAGTCAAGATGGCCTCGCTCAACATGTCCGGTAACAACAACCAAAAAATGATGTTCTTCCTCAGTGTTTTTGTCTTGTTTTTCAGCACAAATATCGAAACATTCTTAAAGTCCTCCTGTAGTCAATCATTTTATCCCTTAAAACTCATCTTTAAACATCAAAATGACATATTTAAACGTTTCTTGAAAAAAAATTCTTGATGCCTTAAAATATCTTGAATGAAACTCGACACCCTTGCCTCATTTAGTATACGCGGTTCTATGAATATGCAAATGAGCCCCGCCTCCACTCACTCCCTCAGCTCAGAGATCCACTGGTTGACGATCACACGTTGATCTGATTGGTTACAAGGTAGTTTGTGACGTCAGAAACACCAGCGATTTCAAAGCGTGTTTTTGAGACTGTCTTTGGTTCACTGCAGTTTTAAGGAGGAAATACTCAGCAATGCTGTCGACTTATGAACTTACACATGCTTTGTCTTAAAGCATATTAAAAACACCACATAGACACATAAACTTAAAAGCTGGATTTTCACCACAGTTAATAAATTTAAATCAAGATACATTTATTGGAGAAGCAAAATGACTGAAGATATCAAGAAAACTGTATCAGAATGAAGTGAGTTTTTGCTTAGAACAAGAGCAAATACCTGCCAATGCAATCAGAAAAGAAACTTTTTGAATTATTGTAATTTTTATTGTTTGTTTTTTTATTAATATTTTGATATTAGCTTTTATTTTTTAGTTTTAGTTTTCATGTTAATTTTAGTTATTTCATTTAAAAGATTTTTTTAAGTAATTTTTTTTTTAAATATTGTTATTTAGGTTTAATTCATTTTCAGTTTGTTAGTTTTAGTTGTTATTTATTCCCATTTAATAATCAGTGCTTTCATTGCTTAAACTTATTTCACTGTATTGCCAAGGCAACATTTCCAATTTTCACTTAAAGTTTTCAATTAACAGAAATGTTTTAATATTTTTAGTTTTTTAGTTGTATATATGTATCTTGATTTAAGAATGTTTAGATATTTGTGCTGGAAAACGAGACAGAAACACTGAGGAAGAAGAAGATTTTTTACAGTGTATCTCTTTAGCATGAAGGTCTCAACAGGATCCAATATTATTTATGAATATGAATATGAAGTGAACACCTGCAGAATCACACATTTACGTAGATTTGTTACGGTTTGTTTGATCTCATTAGAACTGAATGTGACTTTATGAGGTCGTCAACAGACCCGATGATGATGTTTTATGAATATTCATGGTGCAGTTCTTGAAAATAAGCTTGTTTTACATGCTCTAAATCCTCGTTCGGCACATTTTTAAACTCTTCACCCTCCACATGGCTTCTGTAAATCTACAGTATGTTATATATACGCTCTTTAATTTTATAACATTTCTTCACCGTGTGATCTTAAGCTTCCGACGTGAAACCGATCCTAATAAGTGTCTGAATCTTAAACTCTGAATGTTGTATCACATTAATATTTTCTGGTCTGTTCTAGTTACACTAATGTCTGTCTATGCTTCATGTGATGTTAAACACTATAAAACACTATAAAATGTGCCTTTTAAATTCAGTCAGTCACTTATTAGGAAGTTTTCATCTGACACTATAGATCACCGGCTCTTAATATGAGTTAAAATGATATTAATTAGTCCAGAATTACAGTAGCATCAGAGATAAATTACATCTGCAGTTCCTACATTCATAAATATCATACCTGATGTTTAAAAATACACTGCAAATAATACAATTACAAGTTTCACCATGATTTTACATAGCTAAAATACAAGGGTTTCAATTAGGGATGCACCGATATGAAAATTTTGGCCGAGACTCATAACCGATAATTCTTTATATTTGAAAAGACGATAGCCGATACATTGGCCGATAAATCTAAATCCAAATTTGTATATAATTTTTGAGAGCCTGATTACAAAAACAAAAGTCTCACCATTTAAAAGCCATGTCCAGAACACTTCAACATAAATACATTTATTTATAAAAAAAAAATTATTTAAAAAAATAAAAAAAATTTTATACATTTTACACTCATATGGCCACCTTTCCTCAACCCCCACCCCCCACCCCCCACCCCCCCAAAAAATGATTCTAATCATATTTCAAGCAATTCATAATGATCATGTTGAACAGTGCGCATCTGAAGGAAATAATGTATTATTTATCAGCTTTAATATATCGGCCAAATCGGATATTGGAGTAAGAAAAGATATGTTTTATCCTTATTGCTTGTTCACACCAGTGACAATAACAGGCTTTTAATCCTGATCCAGTAAATCACAAACGACCGGAAAGGTTCACTGGTTAAAAAGAACAGAAACCCTGAAGAACTCTGAGCTCTGAACTCTTCTGCAATCCTGAAATGTACGGCACACATGTTGTGAGTTTCTACACATGATAAATCAACATCTGTAACTCTGTGAAAGTGTTTATACGGGCCGGACTCTGTAGAGAACTGATTCTCCCGCAGGTTTAATCCTCTCGACACACAACACAACTCAATAATCCAGCGGCTCTCTTCATTTTCACACTAGCAGAAGCAGATTTAACAAGAGCCGTTCCACAGTATTCAGAATACACACTTTTCTTACTTAGTGTTTCTGTCTTGTGTCCAGTCCAAATATCTAATAATTCTTAAATCAAGATGCATTTACTAGATGAGTAAAATGACATAAGATATTATGGGAATATAAATCCAAATTAAGTGATTTAGTGCTTAAAAAAAGCAAAATGATCTGCCAATGGGGTCAGAAAAATAATCCTGTTTCTGTTTAAATTAAGATTATTTTTCTGACCTCATTGGCAGATTATTTTGCTTTTTTAAAGCAATAAATCACTTAATTTGGATTTATATCCCCAGAAAACAAGACTTAATATCGTATGGTATTTTCCTACTTTAGTAAATGCTTCTTGATTTAAGAGTGTTTAGATATTTGGACTGAAAACAAGACAGAAACACTAAGTAAGAAACGGCATCTCTTCTGCTGTTAGTGACGCCGGCTGCTGTGTTGATGTGTGTGTGTGTGTTTGACGCCGGCTGCCGTGTTGATGTGTGTGTGTGTTTGACGCCGGCTGCGGTGTTGATGTGTGTGTGTTTGATGCCGGCTGCCTTGTTGGTGTGTGTGTTTCAGGATGTCAGATGGTCTTTCTTTTGGACTGCGGTCAGAGCCAAGTCAGCGTCCAGAAAAGGTGAAACACACACACACACACACACACTCAAGAGAAAACTGCTTTATTACAGATGAGCAAAATGGATTTTATCTTTAAAACAGGAAAGAGTGTATTGTGTTTGATTTATTGACTTGCTGTATTGATCTCTCGAGGGTGATTACGACCGACAGTTAAAGCTTCTCTTTTGCCGTTTCTGGTGGAATTACACACATCTGTCATTGCAAATATTATTATCAGTAGAGATCATTGTTAGATCATTGAGACACTATTATAGTCCTTTATGGATGATTTTTATTTTCCCATTTAAAGTTTCATTTTTGTGAGAGTTTTAGGAATTTTTTTTTTTTTTTTTTTTAAATGTCTATATTGAACATATTTTGAATATTTTAAAGAAGCTTTTATTTTTATATTTTCCGTTTTCATAAAAATTTTAAAGGTTTATATTTTTTTGTTGTTTTGTCATTTTATTATGATTTCTTTTCTGGTTTTTAAAATATATCCATAAAGGACTTATTTTGAAAATTTTTAATTCATTTTTATTTTTCTATTTTCGGCTTTAATTAAAAATGTTGTGATATAAATTTTGTTAGTTTTTTGTCATTGTTATTATGATTTTTTTTTTTTTTTTTTTTTTTTAAATATGTCCATAAAGAATATACTGTATTTTTAATATTTTAAATGTTTATTTTTATTTTTCTAGTTTTGGCTTTAATTAAAATTTTAGTGCTAGAAGTTTTGTTTGTTTTTGTCATTTAAAAAATATTTATATATATTTGTTTAAGATGTCTATGTAGAACATATTTTTCATATTTTCACATATAGAAACTTTTAGTTTTAGAAATTTTGTGTGTATTTGTCATTTTTATTCTTTCTTTTTTTTTTTTTGTCTATATACTTTTTATCATTTTTATTTCAGTTTTAGTTTGCTATTTTGGTACATCAATTAAACAAAATGAGAATGTGAAATTTATTTTAATTGAAGTAACAGGAATGTATTTATGTATTTTAGTAATAGTGATGCCAGAACTGTTTCAGCGCTCTTTCCTCGACCGGATGATCCATCATTCAGGGACAGATGTTTTCATATAGCAAGAGCTGTGACAAACACATATAGATCTAAAGGGTTTCCTTATATTAGCTGATTTTATTATCACATTAGCATATAGATGAGCTCCGAGATAATAGGCATGAGACACAAAACACTAATTCTGCATTGATTTACTTCATTGGCGTTAAAGAAAGGATGATGTCATGCAGTCTAACAATATCCTGTGACCATATCAATTCAATTAAGTGGAGAAATAGAGCAGAATCTGACATTTTCTTAGGTTTTTTGTCTTTTCTTAATCCAAATTTGCAGGTTTAAATGAAAAAATCCCATATTTTAAATGTGTTATCAAACTTCTGCGCTGAAAATATGAAAGAGTGTTTCTCTCTCTCTCTCTCTCTCTCTCTCTCTCTCTCTCTCTCTCTCTCTCTCTCTCTCTCTCTCATCTCTCTCTCTCTCTCTCTCTCTCTCTCTCTCTCTCTCTCTCTCTCCTCTCTCTCTCTCTCCCTCTCTCTCTCTCTCTCTCTCTCTCTCTCCAGACGGGCTTTGGCCAGTCCTGTCGGGTCGGTGTATCTGATGACTCTCGGGGGGGTTCGTTCTGTCCTGCTCAACCAATGGCAGTGCAGCGCCTCAGCCAACGCTCGAATCCTGCACTCGCTCATGGACGGTGAGTCAAACACACATTTACACTGACGCTCTTATCCAGAGAAACCTGTAGCTCATGCTGCTCTAGCAATGTCTGACACTGTGTTTTGAGCACTTCTTGACGACTCGCTGCTGTGTTCCTCACGTGTAAGTCTCTGTGGATAAAGGCGTCTGCTAAATGACTGGATGTAAATGCATTAAAGGACAACATTAGATCAGTTCAAGCATTCCCTGGGAATCAAACACACAAGCTTCAGGAATGTCCTTCTCTGACACTGGAAAATAATCTAGTGTAGGATTTACTATGAAACAGTTTCCACTCAGAAATTGCTAGTAAGTTTCAAAAACAATTGCGAAGAAAATGGCAAGTAACACTGAATGTGAAATATTTTTAAATGCCTTCTTATAATGCATTGTGTGATCTCATGAACAATTTTAAACACAGTTATAATACTTTATTGATTGAACACACCTTTAGAAAGTATAATGCATTAATACACATGACAAACAACCAATCTGGAACCAATCTGGAACTTTTTACCTTTATAATGCATCAAACATAAATGCTTTAAATGAAGTGTTTCCCTATTTAGACTCCAATCGTCTCTTATTTACAACTTTACACACACATGATGCTTGTTTAAAAGCACTTTTGAAATCAACTTCGTGTGTGTGTGTGTGTGTAGATCTTTTGAACACAGGACTGACTTCAGGACGGGCTGCTCATGTTTTACGGACACACAAGTCAGAAAGAGCAGAAGTCAGCGGAAAATCATCCAGCCTGACAGGTGTGTGTGTGTGTGTGTGTGTGTGTGTGTGTGTGTGTGTGTGTGTGTGTGTGTGTGTGTGTGTGTGTGTGTGTGTGTGTGTGTGTGTGTGTGTGAGTGTGTGTGTTTGCTTTCTTTATGTCTGCTGCATGCGCACATTTAAGTGTTTGTTTATGCAACTGAACAGCCGAACTGATGAAGGCTTGTGGTGTGTGTTTCTCCCGCCGCTCTTCAGACGAGGGTTCGGGTGTAAATGTGGACTCTTCTTCTGAAGACGTCCTGAGGAAAACACCTCTGAGCTCCAGTGCTTTCAACTTTATCATCTATGGACTTCCTAATTTAGTGGTTATATGAACAACTGGAGATGTTTGTGCTTTAACCTCAGCAAAACACTCTGAAATAACAATCAGTTACTAATGATTTCCTTCTGAAATGAAACAGATTGTCTGTTTCTTCCACTTCTCTTTTGTTGTTTAAAGGTAAATGTTTAAAGCCAGTTAACATGTAAATGTTACGATCAGACATATTCCTCTTTTATTGTTCTTGCTGTCAAACAAATATTGATAATCCCAAACTCTTCAGTAATAAATGATGAAATTCAAGCGCAATCATGAGCGTCATGTGACTTTTTCCACTATAAACAGGGTTCGTACAAGTGCTTGAACGTCTTGAATTTCACTTTTTGAAATTTGAAATCCATGAAAACCATATATTTATGAAGAGGTGCTTGAATTATTGAAAGACAATATATGTGAAATTAGTGTTTCATTTTATCTATAAAGCTATCTTTTCATGCAAAATGAACCCTGCAGCTCGTCTGATAAGATACTGGGCCCTATTTTAACGATCTGAAACGCAAGTATCAAACGCGAAACGCAAGTAACTTTGTGGGCGGGTCTCGGGCGCTGTTGCTGTTATACCGGCGGGATAAATGACTCTTGCGCCCGATGCAAATCTAAAATGTGTTGGTCTGAAGTCGCTTCATTACTCATAGGTGTGGTTTGGGCGTAACGTGAAATAAACCAATCAGAGCGTCATCTCACATTCCCTTTAAGAGCAGGCGCACTTGTTCCATGGCGGATTGCTATTATAACGGCGGATTTGCCAGGAGCGGTTCACAGCCGAGGAGACCGACGTTCTCGTCAGGGCCGTAAAACACAGAGAAGTGACATTGGGGATGGAGAAACACACCCAGATTAGCTTCGCTTAAACAGGCGTATGATAATCTGGGTAAATGTGTAAGCTAGATTTATGCCTATTTTTTCACATCTTCATGGACACAACAATGATTTCCCTCGTGTGGAATATTTTTCCTTGTAATAATGTATGATTTTCTAAAAATGAAAACTGCTGCGTCTGTGTAGATGAGAGAAGCAAAGTGTGTGTGTGTTGTGCACACGCTACATTATGGCCAAGCATGCGCCCTTAAAATAGCATCTGAACGCGCCACTGACTTTAGACGAGGTTTCTCCTGGTCAGTGGCAGAATTGTTTTCTGAAACTGCAAAATGGCACCAGGGAACGTTTGAGCCGGAACACGCCTCCTCTTTCCGCTGAACCGCCCCCGGGAGCGCAAGTTCATTCCCTAATTTACCGGCGTGCGTCTGTGGAGGGAAAAGTCCGCTGTGTGTCGGGTGAAAAATAGGAATGAAACATGCGTTGTGTACAAAGTCAATTGCGCTGGGTGCAAGATAGGGCCCATAGAGGCGTTTCTCATGGCTACGAGTGTGATATTGCTCATAAATATCCAAGTATATGATACAGCTTTCATTCTTCAGGTCAATCATATATTCATGAGGGAAAAATCATTTGAATAAGGAATCATTTTTTATCTATTTATCTTTTTGAAAATGTGAAAGATAATAAAGATATTATTTAATAAGTAAGATCTTTGATTGTAGTCCTTGAAAACCAAAAAAGTAGTGCTGGACAGTCCTGGAATATATACAGTATCGGCACGAACCCTGTGTAAAGAAGCGTTTGTGGAATGGAAAGATTTGATGGATGTTGAAGGTTCTTCGATGCCTCTGTCACGTTTGTGTTCTCTCTCACACATATAATTAATTCAAACTATTCTGAGTTTCTGAAGAACGAGTTTTTCATTCCATCGCAATAAGAATATTATCCATAATCCAGTAAATCACAGTTCTTCGTTAAGTCTGATTGACTGTTAATCACAGAGCTCTTAATTGGTTTACAAATTTATAATGCTAAAAAAAAAAAATACAATCCTGTTCTCAGTGAGTGGGAAGAGTTTAATGTTCATTGATTTTTAAGATCAACTCCCATTTTTAGACATTAGTAACACAAAACGAACTGGTTTATAGTGTATGTGCTTTATTAAAAAAGGGATTTCCAAAAGAAACATCAGGAAACACAAAGAAGATCCAGATGATGATAAAGGTGAGTACTTCTGTTTATAAAGGTGTGCTTATCTCTCTGTCTAGAATCATGAATTCAGATTAATGGGTGAAATATGAATATTTTCATATATATATAGTGTTTAGCAGAGCGATTGGCTTTAGTCTCTTGCCCATTCCTGCTTAAAAATACATTGATGAAGTAATAATTACTGCTAAATACCAGAGCAAGAACCAGTGATACTTTAATATCATTGAGATAATATTATAGTTTTTATTCAATTTTTTATTATTATATTTAACATAATTTTGAATTGGTTTTATATTGTCCATTTTAAATATTTAGTAATTTTGTTGTTGTTTTTTAATTAAAATGATGAATCATAGTTTTTATTCATTTTTATTTCAGTTTTAGTTATTTTAGTACATCAAGCTGAAATAAAGTAAGTTCACGGGTTTTTAAATGTTTTGATTTTTGTTTTAGCTTTAGTTAACTAATAACCCTTGTCAGGAAAACTGCACGGGCTTCTATATGTTTATTAGTTAATTGCACTCATTTGTCTCTAGTGGAACACGACTGATCAAAGTTCATCATAAAGTCTGTGTTTGTAATAAACCTGCTGGTTTCAGTGTTTTTGAAACGAGTTCTTCGAGGTTTGATTGACAGCTCAGTGTGTGATGAGGTCTCTGTGTGTGATGACCTCATCTAGGTAAGACTGGAATAGAGAAATTGTTTTCTCAAACTTTTTATACTCCATATCACATGTGGAAAACACATTTCAGAGGTGAGAATACCCAGAACCACTTACCAACTCACAAATAAATCTAGTTTATGTCTAAAAGCGGAGTTAAACACAGCCTTGATCAAAGCAAACAGGAAGTCAGATTTCTAACAGAAGTACTCTTAATATTCAGATTATGAATTTAGTATTTATTAATAGTTCTAGTGTTTGCTTGATTACTCACATAAAACAAAATATATTGCAAAATACAGCAAATCTCTGCTTCATCTCAAAATGTGACTATATTTCCTTCCAGCTCTACTCTGATAAATCAGGCATGAAGATATTAGGATATTCAGAACATTAACATCATGATTTACTGTAAAATTGCTTTGAAACCGTTCTGTGAGAAAGTGCTTTACAGATAAATGTGACTTTTTATATCAGTGTGTTTGTTTCTATGAAGACAGAGGAAGAGCGTCTCGTGACGGACGGAGTTGGAGTTTGAACAAGTAAAGTAAAGGATAAACACATCAGTTCATCATCATCATCATCATCATCATCACCAGATGAGAGGTTTGAGCGCTTCAGTTTCTCTCATCACACTTCAGTGTTTGATTCACACATATAATCCTGAATCTCGGAGAATAAGCAGAGGCTTTCCTCTTCAGTGGAGGTTAGCTCTCGATGTGCTGAGGTTCAGTGATGCTGAACTGAGACCAGATTCAGTGTATTTGGACAGTCGAAGTGGAAGCCAGTTGTCCAGCATTCAGGAACTCTTTTTGTTACACACAGATTAAAAACACAGAGATGAAGATTGAAAAGGAAAAGAGGATTTCACAGACGAGTGGAGAGCAAACTCAGAAAACTGAAACTCGTCCTCAAACACAAGGCAAGTTTATTTAAACAGCATATTTCATACACTACGGTAATTCAAAGTGCTTTACTGAAAGGAATTAAAATAATCACAAAATAAAAGCAAGGAAAATCAAAACAGAGATATATGATACAGTTATAAATGAATTAAAAGAGTAAAAGATACATAGATAATTTTCTCATGTGGCAAAACATCTTATTTTTCACAACTCCCCGTTTTACTCTGAGATTGTCCCATGATGATCACACCCAGATCTCCACGACTGAGATTAGTGGTCAGTAAATGTGGTTTTATGATGTCACACCTCGTATGATGTCAGAAACATTCAAAAATGTGTTTTTAATCATATCATAACAAGATGATGAAATATATTTTATAATGAGAAGCCAAAACACTGCAGGGAATCTCATTACAAACATATCATTATCATACATACATATCGTTATCATATCCTAATGAGATAACACGTCTCATTATCATTCATCTTATTATGTATATATCATACATCTCATTATCATATTATAATAAGATAATACATCTCATGTATATATCATACATCTCATTATTATATTATAATAAGATAATACATCTCATGTATATATCATACATCTCATTATTATATTATAATAAGATAACACATCTCATTATCATATTGTAATAAGATAACACATCTCATTATCATATTATAATAAGATAACACATCTCATTATCATATTGTAATAAGATAACACATCTCATTGTCATATTATAATAAGATAATACATCTCATGTATATATCAGACATCTCATTATTATATTATAATAAGATAACACATCTCATTATCATATTATAATAATATAACACATCTCATTATCATACAATAATAAGAACATATACATCTCATTATCATACTTATGTGTAAATCATACATCTCATTATTATATCATAATAAGATAATATACATCTGATTGTTAATTTAGTAATAAATATTATTTTTATTAATATCTTAATCCGTTTTTAAAATTCTATTTTCATTTTAATTTTATTTACTAATTTTTTTGTGTTTTGTCATTTTTTAATTGTCTGTCTGTAGAATTTCTGTAAATTTCAGATTCCTGGAGTGATAAACAGAGAAATCCAAAATTGTAAAAACCTTTAATAACCTCTAATATGTCACCAAAATCAAACGAGACTTATGAACCTGACTTCATCCAGTGTTCAGATTTCTGTTCTGGAAATTTATGCAAATAAGTGTATATTTAATTAGATAGTGGTTCATATTTAGTTATAACTTGTAATACAATGCACTTTGATTAATCAACTGGGGGAAGTATGGTGACGTGTATTACTTTGACCCTATCCACCGGTGGCACTTTTGAAATAACTAGTAAAAGCCTGATCATTTCATTTCAGTTCTAGAAACTTCTTTAGCATGTTTAGTCTGTATTCATTAAAGTGTGTCATTTATCACATCCGGCTCCTCTGTTTGGCTCTGTGACCCTCTCGAACGCCTCATCTCCTCGTGAGACTGCAGTGTTTTAATTAGATTTCTGTTAGCGGCCAGTGCCAGTGCAGTGACTGCTGTCCTCCTGCTGTCTGAAGCCTGTATCGATCACCGGCGATCGCTTTATTCCAGAAGCTCTCCTCTCCTCTATCCTGCGCTCATAGATTGTCTCGCTCTCGTGGGACGGTGAGCAGGAGCTCCTGCCAGTTGTTAGAAAGCAACAGGTTATCATTCAGTCCGGGATTATTTCACTGAAACGTTCGCAAGCTGATTTAACACACACTGGATAAATTGGTTAAATAGAGATGCAGTAAATTGGGACTGTGTTGTGTGTGTGAGAGCGTGTGTGAGTGTGTGTGTGAGAGCGTGTGTGAGTGTGTGTGTGTGTGTGTGTGTGTGTGTGTGTGTGTGTGTGTGAGCATGTGTGAGAGCGTGTGTGTGTGTGTGTGAGTGTGTGTGTGTGTGTGTGTGTGTGTGTGTGTGTGTGTGTGTGTGTGAGAGCATGTGTGAGTGTGTGTGTGTGTGTGTGTGTGTGTGTGTGTGTGTGTGTGTGTGTGTGTGTGTGTGTGTGTGTGTGAGAGAGCATGTGTGAGAGCGTGTGTGTGTGTGTGTGTGTGTGTGTGTGTGTGTGTGTGTGTGTGTGTGAGTGTGTGTGTGAGAGCATGTGTGAGTATGTGTGTGTGTGTGTGTGTGTGTGTGTGTGTGTGTGTGTGTGTGTGTGTGAGAGCATGTGTGAGAGCGTGTGTGTGTGTGTGTGTGTGTGTGTGTGTGTGTGTGTGTGTGTGTGTGTGTGTGTGTGTGTGTGAGAGCGTGTGTGTGTGTGTGTGTGTGTGTGTGTGTGAGAGAGCGTGTGTGTGAGAGCGTGTGTGTGAGAGCGTGTGTGTGTGTGTGTGTGTGTGTGTGTGTGTGTGAGAGAGCATGTGTGAGAGCGTGTGTGAGTGTGTGTGTGAGAGAGCATGTGTGAGAGCGTGTGTGAGTGTGTGTGTGTGTGTGTGTGTGTGTGTGTGTGTGTGTGTGTGTGTGTGTGTGTGTGTGTGTGTGTGTGTGTGTGAGAGCGTGTGTGAGAGCGTGTGTGAGAGCGTGTGTGAGAGCGTGTGTGAGAGCGTGTGTGAGAGCGTGTGTGTGTGTGTGTGTGTGTGTGTGTGTGTGTGTGTGTGTGTGTGAGAGAGCATGTGTGAGAGCGTGTGTGAGAGCGTGTGTGAGTGTGTGTGTGTGTGTGTGTGTGTGTGTGTGTGTGAGAGCATGTGTGAGAGCGTGTGTGTGTGTGTGTGTGTGTGTGTGTGTGTGTGTGTGTGTGTGAGAGCATGTGTGAGAGCGTGTGTGAGAGCGTGTGTGAGTGTGTGTGTGTGTGTGTGTGTGTGTGTGTGTGTGTGTGTGTGTGTGTGTGTGTGTGTGAGAGCATGTGTGAGAGCGTGTGTGTGTGTGTGTGTGTGTGTGTGTGTGTGTGTGTGTGTGTGTGTGTGTGTGTGTGAGAGCATGTGTGTGAGCGTGTGTGAGCGTGTGTGAGCGTGTGTGTGTGTGTGTGTGTGTGTGTGTGTGTGTGTGTGTGTGTGTGTGTGTGAGAGCATGTGTGAGAGCGTGTGTGAGTGTGTGTGTGAGAGAGCATGTGTGAGAGCGTGTGTGTGTGTGTGTGTGTGTGTGTGTGTGTGTGTGTGTGTGTGTGTGTGTGTGTGTGTGTGTGTGTGTGTGTGAGAGCGTGTGTGAGAGCGTGTGTGAGAGCGTGTGTGAGAGCGTGTGTGAGAGCGTGTGTGTGTGTGTGTGTGTGTGTGTGTGTGTGTGAGAGCATGTGTGAGAGCGTGTGTGAGAGCGTGTGTGAGTGTGTGTGTGTGTGTGTGTGTGTGTGTGTGTGTGTGTGAGAGCATGTGTGAGAGCGTGTGTGTGTGTGTGTGTGTGTGTGTGTGTGTGTGTGTGTGAGAGCATGTGTGAGAGCGTGTGTGAGAGCGTGTGTGAGTGTGTGTGTGTGTGTGTGTGTGTGTGTGTGTGTGTGTGTGTGTGTGTGTGAGAGCATGTGTGAGAGCGTGTGTGTGTGTGTGTGTGTGTGTGTGTGTGTGTGTGTGTGTGTGTGTGTGTGTGTGTGAGAGCATGTGTGTGAGCGTGTGTGAGCGTGTGTGAGCGTGTGTGTGTGTGTGTGTGTGTGTGTGTGTGTGTGTGTGTGTGTGAGAGCATGTGTGAGAGCGTGTGTGAGTGTGTGTGTGTGTGTGTGTGTGTGAGTGTGAGTGTGAGTGTGTGTGTGTGTGTGTGTGTGAGTGTGAGTGTGAGTGTGAGTGTGAGTGTGAGTGTGAGTGTGTGTGTGTGTGTGTGTGTGTAACTGCTGTGATCTGTGTAACTGTAAGCGGGGTTACGGTCTACGATCTCTGAGTCCTGAAGCTGAGCTTCTGCTGATGAAACTGTAAACTCTCTTCAGTAAAACTTTTCTTCAGTTGATTATAATCCTGACTCTGGTCTTCTCTCAAACATCTGGTCCTCGGTCCTCAACTGTTTCCCTCTAACACATGATAATGTGAATGTTTTCCAGTCAGAAATCCCTCTAAGCCGATGTGCTTCTGCTGGGAATGTGTTTACAGACTTGTGGGTTTCTTCGACCTTACCTTTCATAGTCAGTGAAGAAGCGTAATGATGTTGATGGTCTGATGATCACAAGAGAACAAGAGCTTGAGTCCAGCTTATTCAGACGTTCATAAATCCACCTCGGATGGCAGGGTCGCATTATAAACATTTCCATTTCGTGACGTTGGATGAGTTTGTGTTCTCTACAGAAAAACACTCGAGTCAAATGTCACATGAGGTGTTGAGCTGAACCTTCTGTGGTTGCTAAGGTGTTCTGTTTGGTTGCTAAGGTGTTCTGTGTGGTTGCCAGGGTGTTGATGGGATGTTCTGTGTGGCTAGGATATTGCTAGGGTGTATGTGTGGTTGCTGTTTGTTACTAGAGTTTTCTGTATGGATGTGAGGGTGTTCTATGTGGTTGCTAGGGTGTTGCCAAGGTGTTCTGTGTGGTTGCCAGGGTAGGATGTTGCTAGGGTGTATGTGTGGTTGCTATTTCTTTTGTGTTCTGAAGGCTTATGGATGCTAGGGTGTTGCTTACGGTGTTCTGTTGGGTTGCCAGGGTGTTGCTGGGGTGTATGTGTGGTTGCTGTTTGTTACTAGACTTTTCTGTATGGATGTGAGGGTGTTGCTAAGGTGTTCTATGTGGTTGCTAAAGTGTAGTTGCTAGGGTGTTGCTAAGGTGTTCATTGTGGTTGCCAGGGTGTTGCTAGAATGTTTTGTGTAGCTAGAATGTTGCTAGGGTGTATGTGTGGTTGCTGTTTGTTGAGTGTTCTGAAGACTTATAGATTCTAGGATGTTGCTAGGGTGTTCTATGTAGTTACCAAGGTGTTGCTAGGGTGTTCTGTGTTACTAGGATGTTACTAGGGTGTATGTGTGGTTGCTGTTTGTTGCGAGAGTGTTCTGTATGGATGCTAGGGTGCAGCTAAGGTGTTCTGTGGGGTTGCTAGTGTGTTATGTGTGGGTGTTGCTAGGGTGTTCTGTGTGGTTACTAGGGTGTTGCTGAGAAGTTTTCTTTGTAGATATGTTGGTACTAGGGTGTATGTGATATTTGTTGCTAGAGTTTTCTCTGTGGGTGAGAGGTTGTTGCTAAGGTGTCTATGTGGTTGCTAGAGTGTGGTTGCTAAGATGTTCTGTGTGGCTAGGAGTGTGTGTGGTTGCTGTTTGTTGTTAGAGTGTTCGGGATGTATGCTAGGGTGCAGCTGAGGTGTTCTATGTGGTCGCTAGGTGTTGCCAAGGTGTTCTATGTGGTTGCTAGGTGTTGCTAAGGTGTTCTATGTGGTTGCTAGAGTGTTGCTAGGGTGTTCTGTATTGTAACTAGGTGTTGCTATGGTGTTCTATGTGGTTGCTAGTGCGTTCTGTGTGGTTACTAGGTGTTGCTATGGTGTTCTATGTGGTTGCTAGTCTGTTCTGTGTGGTTACTAGGTGTTGCTAAGGTGTTCTAAGTGGTTGCGAGAGTGTTGCTAGGGTGTTCTGTGTAGCTAGGGTTTTGAAAGGATGGTCTGTGTGTCTAGGGTGTTGCTACGGTGTTATGTATTGTAACTAGGTGTTGCTAAAGTGTTCTATGTGGTTGCTAGTGCGTTCTGTGTGGTTACTAGGTGTTGCTAAGGTGTTCTATGTGGTTACGAGAGTGTTGTTTGGGTGTTCTGTGTGGCTAGGGTTTTGAAAGGATGTTCTGTGTGTCTAGGGTGTTGCTAGGGTGTTCTGTATTGTAACTAGGTGTTGCTAAGGTGTTCTATGTGGTTGCTAGAGTGTTGCTAGGGTGTTCTGTATGGCTAGGGTTTGAAAGGATGTTCTGTGTGTCTAGGGTGTTGCTAGGGTGTTCTGTATAGTAACTAGGTGTTGCTAAGGTGTTCTATGTGGTTGCTGGAGTCAACAGTCGGTTTCTGTTCCGCTTTATCCTGGAAATTTCATATGATCTATTTATACAGCCACAATGTTCCCACATCACAGGGATCAGAGTCAGAATACGGAAATCTCATGATCCGTAAGAGGCTGTTCCGTGTGTCACATTAAAGTTTAAAAGCTCTTGTTCAGTGTGTCATGATCCCAAACCTTCTAAAGTGGAGGAATAAATCGAAACAGACTTGAGGGCCCTTAAAGGAATGTTCCTGGTTTAATCCGAGTTAAACTCTTTCTTTCAACAGCGTTTTTGATATGTTAGCGATGTCAAAGCAGGGTTATTATTGTCAACTAAAACTAAAACCATAAAAAAAATAAAAAAAACATTTTCATTACTTGAAATAAAATTAAATAAAATAAAATCTAAGAAATATATTATAAAAATATATTTTAATTTGTGTGTGTGTGTGTGTGTGTGTGTGTGTGTGTGTGTGTGTGTGTGTGTGTGTGTGTGTGTGTGAACATCTGAAATGCACCGACACACTTTCAGGCTATCACACTCATGAATACACGATCCGTGCATCCTTAAAAACGGCAGATCTATCCTGTCACAAACACATGCATAAACACACAACTAGAGCTTCCTATAACCATAATCACACGCATCCACTCTGCAAAACCACAGGCAAATACGCTTCTCTCTCCTCCGTCTGCCAGACACTCGAGCTGAAAGATAATTGTGGGAAACGGGAAGGCAGAGTCGTACAGTGACTCCAGGTTCAGCTGGTTCTCTCGGGAGAGCGCTTGCTGTGTCACGAACCGTTAAAGATGGACAGTGACTGACGGCTGTGGGATTGTGTGAGTGATTCGCCTGTTAGCAGCGCTTGCATCATCGCATGCATTTGATTCTGTGGCTCAGTGTTTGTCTGGATATCAGTTTCGCACCGCCGAGGGAAAACATGTTTACTCTCTAGACCAGGAGTTTCACACTGGGGGCCGCAAAAGAGTGCCAGGGGTCCATGGCAAAGTTTAGAGGAAAACGCTACTTCTTTACACTATAAAAAATGCAAAGAAAATAAATAAATGGTAAAATAATATTAAAATAAATAATTAAATAAAAATTTGAAAAAGTAAATCCAGAACATTTTATTAAAATAAGTAAACTAATTATTAAATAAATAAAATGATATTGAAATAAATAATTAAATAAAAAATTGAATAAAGTAAATACCTAAAAAGTAGATAAAAATAAGTCAGCTAATAATTAAATAAATAATCATATTAAAATAAGTAAACTAATGGTTTAATAAATAAAAACTATATTAAAATGATTTAAAATGATAAATAGAAAAAAAAAGAATAAAGTAAATTAAATTATATAATAGTTTTTATAAAATAAATATATACAATTTTTATTAAAAACAAATAAACAAATGATTAATTAAAAAATAATTATTAAAATAAATAATCAATTATATTTTTTATTGAAGTAAATACATGCAATTGCAAGTAATCAAATGATTAAATAAAAATACGATTATAAATAATTAAATGAAAATGATTAAGTGAATTAGATGCATTAAAATAAGTAAATAAATGGTTGAATCAAAATTTTGTTACAAGAAGTAAACTAATAAATAAATAAAAATGTGATTAAAATAAATAAATACACATTTAAATAAAGTAAATAAATAATTAAATAAAACATTATTAAAGTAATACATAAAATTAGATTAAAATAAGTCAACTAATGATTAAATAAATTAGATTAAAATGAAAAATGTAAAGAAAATTAAATTAATATAAACAAGTAAATAAATAATACATCTAACTGTACAGTACAGTACTGTAAAAAAAAAAGTAATAATGTGTAACTTCATAACCGAAACTCCAGATCTGCTGTGTTGCTTGTGAAGTTGCAAATTTAGCAGACCTGCATGCAAATAGAATGTTTATAAAATATTTTTATTTATACAACCAACTAAAGAAGATGACACGAAAACACTGTCCGTCATGGTACTAAAACATGAGATCTGACATAATAGAAAAAAAAAAAAAAACAACACCCTTATGTTTTTTCACATAATGCAGCATTTTTTCAAGGACGCTGTTAAAATAAACACATCTTTAGTGCTTTTCTTTGAGCTTCTCAACCTCCTCTTGTGTTTTTCAAGTTATTCAAATTTATCAAAAATGTTTTGTCATTTTATGTAATATTTAAATATTTCTATTTAAAGCATGTGTTTTGTGTGAGTTTTACGTCTGATTTGGCAGCAATATTACTTGAAAAACATCAGCATTGCTCCTGTCTGTATTGTTACAGTTACTTTCATGTTAATTAACATGTAACTACAATGAACAGTTGTGTTTTTATTAACTGTGTCAACAAAGATGATTAAATACTGTAATAAATGCATTTTTGCTCATTGTTAGTCAATAATGGGACCTTAATTTAAGGGTTACCAATATATTTAATAACTAATCTTTTTAGCTACTTGCCCAACTTTTAATTGGACGGATTTCTCTACTAATTTAATATAACATAGATTAGTGACAGCATTTCAGAGAATTGCAGGAATAATTTAAATTTTAAGACTCAAACTTACACTCACACACACACTCACCCTCACACACTTTTGCGGTCTGACTTTACCTTCTGAAAGTAAGTTTCGCATCTGCTACTGCAGCTGGAGAACAGCTGTATGTCAGTCGATGTTGTGCTGAGACTTCAGCTTGTTCTGGAAGAAATCTTGCATTATTTAAAAGAATGCGAAGGTGCCAGTATTTTCAGACTGGATCTGTTCTGTTCCAGAGGACATTCACTGCTTTAATCCTCAACCCTGTGAACCTGATAGTCCGGAAAATCTCAATTTTTGAAGTCGAACGGTTTATAAACGTTTTTTAAAAAGTCTAAAAAAAGTATGCATATGTGTTTGTATCATATTTATCATATTTGCTCATATAATATGGAGGAAAAAAAACACATAATTTGGCATTTATTAATCATAGTCAAAGTTAATTGCTCACTCTCACACACACACGCATACTCACACACTCTCACACATACTCTCACACACACACACACACACACACACACACACACACACACATATTCTCTCTCTCTCTCTCTCTCTCTCTCTCTCTCTCTGTCACACACACACACACACACATTAATCCACAACCCTGTAAACCTGATAGTCAGAAGAATCAAAAGTTTTGAAGTCGGACAGTTTATAGACATAACGTTTTTTTTAAAGTCTAAATCAAGTTTGCATATGCGTTTGTATGATATTTGATGCATCAGGCTTTTATGGATCATATAGTATGGAGGAAAAAACACATTTAGAGGCCTCAGAAACTCATGTTTCAGATCTGATGCAGTAGGCTTTATAAGGTTGATGAGGGTCACAGAGTTACAGGTAACAGAGTTACAAGTCACAGAGTTACAGAGTCACAGAGTTACAGGTCACAGAGTTACAGAGTCACAGAGTTACAGGTCACAGAGTTACAGGCCACAGAGTTACAGAGTCACAGAGTTACAGGTCACAGAGTTACAGGTCACAGAGTTACAGAGTCACAGAGTTACAGGTCACAGAGTTACAGAGTCACAGAGTTATAGGTCACAGAATTACAGAGTTACAGGTCACAGAATTACAGAGTCACAGAATTACAGAGTTACAGGTTACAGAATTACAGAGTTACAGGTTACAGAGTTACAGGTCACAGAGTTACAGAGTCACAGAGTTATAGGTCACAGAATGACAGAGTTACAGGTCACAGAATTACAGAGTCACAGAATTACAGAGTTACAGGTTACAGAATTACAGAGTTACAGGTTACAGAGTTACAGAGTCACAGAGTTACAGGTCACAGAATTACAGAGTTACAGGTCACAGAGTCACAGAGTTACAGGTCACAGAGTTACAGGTCACAGAGTTACAGGCCACAGAGTTACAGAGTCACAGAGTTACAGGTCACAGAATTACAGAGTTACAGAGTCACAGAGTCACAGAGTTACAGGTTACAGAGTCACAGAGTTACAGGTCACAGAGTCACAGAGTTACAGGTCACAGAGTTACAGGCCACAGAGTTACAGAGTCACAGAGTTACAGGTCACAGAGTTACAGGTCACAGAGTTACAGGTCACAGAGTTACAGAGTCACAGAGTTATAGGTCACAGAATTACAGAGTTACAGGTCACAGAATTACAGAGTCACAGAATTACAGAGTTACAGGTTACAGAATTACAGAGTTACAGAGTTACAGAGTCACAGAGTTACAGGTCACAGAGTTACAGGTCACAGAGTTACAGGCCACAGAGTTACAGAGTCACAGAGTTACAGGTCACAGAGTTACAGGTCACAGAGTTACAGAGTCACAGAGTTACAGGTCACAGAATTACAGAGTCACAGAGTTACAGGTCACAGAATTACAGAGTCACAGAGTTACAGGTCACAGAGTTACAGGCCACAGAGTTACAGGTCACAGAGTTACAGAGTCACAGAGTTACAGGTCACAGAATTACAGAGTTACAGGTCACAGAATTACAGAGTCACAGAGTTACAGGTCACAGAGTTACAGAGTCACAGAGTTACAGGTCACAGAGTTACAGGTCACAGAGTTACAGGCCACAGAGTTACAGAGTCACAGAGTTACAGGTCACAGAGTTACAGGTCACAGAGTTACAGGTCACAGAGTTACAGAGTCACAGAGTTACAGGTCACAGAGTTACAGGTCACAGAGTTACAGGTCACAGAGTTACAGGTCACAGAGTTACAGAGTCACAGAGTTACAGGTCACAGAGTTACAGAGTCACAGAGTTACAGGTCACAGAATTACAGAGTCACAGAATTACAGAGTTACAGGTTACAGAATTACAGAGTTACAGGTTACAGAGTTACAGAGTCACAGAGTTACAGGTCACAGAATTACAGAGTTACAGGTCACAGAGTTACAGGTCACAGAGTTACAGGTCACAGAGTTACAGGTCACAGAGTTACAGGCCACAGAGTTACAGAGTCACAGAGTTACAGGTCACAGAGTTACAGGTCACAGAGTTACAGGTCACAGAGTTACAGAGTCACAGAGTTATAGGTCACAGAATTACAGAGTTACAGGTTACAGAATTACAGAGTTACAGGTTACAGAGTTACAGAGTCACAGAGTTACAGGTCACAGAATTACAGAGTTACAGGTCACAGAGTCACAGAGTTACAGGTCACAGAGTTACAGGTCACAGAATTACAGAGTTACAGGTCACAGAGTCACAGAGTTACAGGACACAGAATTACAGAGTTACAGGACACAGAGTTACAGGTCACAGAGTTACAGGTCACAGAATTACAGAGTCACAGAGTTACAGGACACAGAGTCACAGAGTTACAGGACACATAGTCACAGAGTTACAGGTCACAGAGTTACAGGTCACAGAGTTACAGGTCACAGAATTACAGAGTTACAGAGTTACAGAGTCACAGAGTTACAGGACACAGGGTCACAGAGTTACAGGACACATAGTCACAGAGTTACAGGTCACAGAGTTACAGGTCACAGAGTTACAGAGTTATAGGTCACAGAATTACAGAGTTACAGGTCACAGAGTTACAGAGTCACAGAGTTACAGGACACAGAGTTACAGGACACAGAGTCACAGAGTTACAGGTCACAGAGTTACAGGTCACAGAGTTACAGAATCACAGAGTTACAGGTCACAGAGTTACAGGACACAGAGTTACAGGTCACAGAGTTACAGAGTCACAGAGTTATAGGTCACAGAATTACAGAGTTACAGGTCACAGAGTTACAGGACACAGAGTTACAGGTCACAGAGTCACAGAGTTACAGGTCACAGAGTTACAGGTCACAGAGTTACAGGTCACAGAGTTACAGAGTCACAGAGTTATAGGTCACAGAATTACAGAGTTACAGGTCACAGAGTTACAGGTCACAGAGTTACAGGACACAGAGTTACAGGTCACAGAGTCACAGAGTTACAGGTCACAGAGTTACAGGTCACAGAGATACAGGTCACATAGTCACAGAGTTATAGGTCACAGAATTACAGAGTTACAGAGTCACAGAGTTACAGGACACAGAGTTACAGGTCACAGAGTTACAGGTCACAGAGTTACAGGTCACATAGTCACAGAGTTATAGGTCACAGAATTACAGAGTTACAGGTCACGGAGTTACAGGTCACAGAGTTACAGGTCACAGAGTTACAGGTCACAGAGTTACAGGTCACAGAGTTACAGAGTCACAGAGTTATAGGTCACAGAATTACAGAGTTACAGGTCACATAATTACAGAGTTACAGGTCACAGAATTACAGAGTTACAGGTCACAGAGTTACAGGTCACAGAATTACAGAGTTACAGGTCACAGAGTTACAGGTCACAGAATTACAGAGTTACAGAGTCACAGAGTTACAGGTCACAGAGTTACAGGTCACATAGTTACAGGACACAGAGTTACAGGTCACAGAGTTACAGAGTTACAGGTCACAAAGTTACAGAGTTACAGGTCACAGAATTACAGAGTTACAGAGTCACAGAGTTACAGGACACAGAGTCACAGAGTTACAGGTCACAGAGTTACAGGACACAGAGTCACAGAGTTACAGAGTCACAGAGTTACAGGTCACAGAGTTACAGGTCACAGAGTTACAGGTCACAGAGTTACAGGTCACAGAGTTACAGGTCACAGAGTTACAGAGTTATAGGTCACAGAATTACAGAGTTACAGGTCACAGAGTTACAGGTCACAGAGTTACAGGACACAGAGTTACAGGTCACAGAGTTACAGGTCACAGAGTTATAGGTCACAGAGTTACAGGTCACAGAGTTGCAGGTCACAGAGTTACAGAGTCAGAGTTATAGGTCACAGAATTACAGAGTTACAGGTCACAGAATTACAGAGTTACAGGTCACAGAATTACAGAGTTACAGGTCACAGAGTTACAGGTCACAGAATTACAGAGTTACAGGTCACAGAGTTACAGGACACAGAGTTACAGGTCACAGAGTCACAGATTTACAGAGTTACAGGACACAGAGTTACAGGTCACAGAGTTATGGAGTTACAGGTCACAGACTTACAGGTCACAGAGTTACAGGTCACAGAGTTACAGGTCACAGAGTTACAGGTCACAGAGTTACAGGTCACAGAGTTACAGGTCACAGAGTTATGGAGTTACAGGTCACAGACTTACAGGTCACAGAGTTACAGGTCACAGAGTTACAGGTCACAGAGTTACAGAGTCACCGAGTTACAGGTCACAGAGTTACGGGTCACAGAGTTACAGAGTTACAGGTCACAGAGTTACAGGTCATAGAATTACAGAGTTACAGGTCACAGAGTTACAGGTCACAGAGTTACAGGTCATAGAATTACAGAGTTACAGGTCACAGAGTTACAGGTCACAGAGTTACAGGTCACAGAGTTACAGGTCACAGAGTTATGGAGTTACAGGTCACAGACTTACAGGTCACAGAGTTACAGGTCACAGAGTTACAGAGTCACCGAGTTACAGGTCACAGAGTTACGGGTCACAGAGTTACAGAGTTACAGGTCACAGAGTTACAGGTCATAGAATTACAGAGTTACAGGTCACAGAGTTACAGGTCACAGAGTTACAGGTCATAGAATTACAGAGTTACAGGTCACAGAGTTACAGGTCACAGAGTTATGGAGTTACAGGTCACAGACTTACAGGTCACAGAGTTACAGGTCACAGAGTTACAGGCCACAGAGTTACAGAGTCACCGAGTTACAGGTCACAGAGTTACGGGTCACAGAGTTACAGAGTTACAGGTCACAGAGTTACAGGTCATAGAATTACAGAGTTACAGGTCACAGAGTTACAGGTCACAGAGTTACAGGTCACAGAGTCACAGATTTACAGAGTCACAGAGTTACAGGACACAGAGTTACAGGTCACAGAGTTACGGGTCACAGAGTTACAGGTCACAGAGTTACAGGTCACAGAGTTATAGGTCACAGAGTTACAGGTCACAGAGTTACAGGACACAGAGTTACAGGACACAGAGTTACAGGTCACAGAGTCACAGATTTACAGAGTCACAGAGTTACAGGACACAGAGTTACAGGTCAGAGTTACAGGTCACAGAGTTATGGAGTTACAGGTCACAGAGTTACAGGTCACAGAGTTACAGGTCACAGAGTTATGGAGTTACAGGTCACAGAGTTACAGGTCACAGAGTTACAGGTCACAGAGTTACAGAGTCACCGAGTTACAGGTCACAGAGTTACGGGTCACAGAGTTACAGAGTTACAGGTCACAGAGTTACAGGTCATAGAATTACAGAGTTACAGGTCACAGAGTTACAGGTCATAGAATTACAGAGTTACAGGTCACAGAGTTACAGGTTATAGAATTACAGAGTTACAGGTCACAGAGTCACAGATTTACAGAGTCACAGAGTTACAGGACACAGAGTTACAGGTCACAGAGTTACGGGTCACAGAGTTACAGGTCACAGAGTTACAGGTCACAGAGTTATAGGTCACAGAGTTACAGGACACAGAGTTACAGGTCACAGAGTTACAGGTCACAGAGTTATGGAGTTACAGGTCACAGACTTACAGGTCACAGAGTTACAGGTCACAGAGTTACAGGTCACAGAGTTACAGGTCACAGAGTTACAGAGTTACAGAGTCACAGAGTTACAGAGTCACCGAGTTACAGGTCACAGAGTTACGGGTCACAGAGTTACAGGTCACAGAGTTACAGGTCACAGAATTACAGAGTTACAGGTCACAGAGTTACAGGTCACAGAGTCACAGATTTACAGAGTTACAGGTCACAGAGTTACAGGTCACAGAGTTATGGAGTTACAGGTCACAGAGTTACAGGTCACAGAGTTACAGGTCACAGAGTTACAGGACACAGAGTTACAGGTCACAGAGTTACAGGTCACAGAGTTACAGGTCACAGCTGTCCGTCAGCTCAGCACATGCTGTGTAACGGCATCAGCGCTGGGTTTCTGTGAGCAGGAGCTGTGAAGGTGATCTGTTGTGTGTGTGAAGGTGATCTGTTGGTGTCATTCGGGTCGCAGTGGCTCTGAGCTGATGATAGATCAGTTTTGACACATTGAGGACGCCGCGTCTCCAGAGACTCAATGTGGGACACATCAGTTTATTCTCCATTTTTCTGACCGGCGTCTAAAACTCCTCTGTGAGCTGTGGGCCGGACCGGGAATGTTAAGTGTTTGAAATGAATGTGAATTATTGTGGACAACACGTGCTGCAACATTAAACTGAATTGATCTGAACGTAGAGCTGCTTTATAGCTGAAAATGAAGTCATATTTTGTAACACTGTTTATTTCTTTGAAGCTGTCATAAATAAATGTGTTTCTCGATTCTCAACATCAGAAAAGCTGTAATGAATCTGTTTGTCGTGTGTGTGTGTGTGTGTGTGTGTGTGTGTGTGTGTGTGTGTGTGTGTGTGTGTGTGTGTGTGTGTGTGTGTGTGTGAGTGTGTGTGAGTGTGTGTGAGTGTGTGTGTGTGTGTGTGTGTGTGTGTGTGTGTGTGTGTGTGTGTGTGTGTGAGCTCATTAAAAAAGCATTTATCATATAGTATTCCATCTGAAGGTATTCCCAAAAGTTCACAAACTGAACGCACAGTCTAAATGGGGACATTTATCTCTATATTTACTAATAAAAATGTTTTATCATAAGTTGTATTTGATAAAATTAGTTTATGCATATTAATTAACTCACACTCACACTCACACACACACACACACACACAGCAGATCTTTTGGTCCAGTGTGATTCACACACAGCCTCTCTCAGACTTTACCCACTAGAAGAGCAGCAGTTACTCTTATTATAAGTGTTGATTAACACAGACAGATCCAAAACACACAGTTCTTCTTTAATCCTCTGTTGTTCCTCATTAAATTAAACACGCAGCCACGATCCATCCTGAAGATTCGCGTTCCTCATAATCCTCCGACATCAATATAAACAGAACCTGATGGAGACGAGCGTGTGATTAAGATGATTTAGATCCGCATCACTCGAGCTGTTAAACGCACTCATGATCAGTGTAAGTGTCTCCTAATGGCTTTGATATTGTTTCAAGCTCAAATGAATCCCGTCCTGAAGTTCCGGAACGTTCAGTCATTAGTTGTTTATGTCTGATAAGTGTCTCGAAGGAGAGCATGTGAACCTCAGGCTCTTCATGTTAGTCTCGGAGCAGGTACTTTCATGTTTAAAGGGTTACTTCCATTTTTTCTTGTGATAAAGTATGTGTTTAATTCATTACATTTTATTAAAATAAAAAAATGAATCAAAAACAAAATGACCCAATCCATAAAATGATCCCATGATGGAAAAGGTTCTATATTTGAAGCGACTTATTTTTCTTTTATGAGAGACACTTTTAGTCATGTGTTTAAACTTTAAAATGTGATTAAATGCATGAATGCAATTTGTTCTTCAACTGTCAAAATATCAGATATCATAATGTTCATAATGTCCACAAAATTTCGTAAGGAAAGAGTTTGAAGTAAGTGACCATGTTTGGAGTGGAATAGTAGCAGACTTGCTAAAGGTTTCAAATAGTAGTTTGTTATATTGTTTTGTTTCATATCGTTCCATTATGTGCATGTTTAATTCCGTGAGTGTTTCCATATGGAAAAAAATCCTGCAAATAATTGTGAATATTTCCAGTCATTTATTGGAATCTGTATAAATATGTCTTCATTTTTAGCAGACCAATCTAATAATGAATCAAGAAAATGTTCATCGATTGCTCTGGATTTACACTACAGTTTAAAGTTTTTATTTTATTAAAAAGTGACAGAAAAGACATTGATAATGATACTTCTATTTCAAATAAATGCTTTCTATACTTTCTATTCATCAAAGAATCCTGAAAAATAAAATGTATCACAGTTTCCACAAAAATAATAACCGTTTTAAACACTGATAATAATCATAAATGTTTCTTGATCATCAAATCATCATATTAGAGTGATTTCTGAAGGATCATGTGACCCTGAAGACTGGAGTAATGATGCTGAACATTCAGCTTTGATCACAGGAATAAATTACACTTTACTATATATTCACATAGAAAACAGATGATTTACATTACAATAATATTTAACAATTTTTACTGTATTTTTCATCAAATAAATGCATTGGTGAGCAGAAGAGACTGTCAAACACATTTTTACAAAAACTCACATTTTCAATCGGTTGTGTATTTAAAGGCACACTATGTAAGATTTTTGGATCAAAATATCCAAAAACCACTAGAACAATGTTATATATTTTGTTGACTTGTGTGCTTACACTATCCCAAATGTTTGAATGTTTAAATCCAGAGAAATAAGCAGTTTTAACCAGGACACGTGTTCGTGCGTCGCCTATCAATGACATCACACCCGCATTACCATGCCATGGTTTAAAATGTGTTATGTATTCGATTTGTCTTGAGTTG